>NW_026525898.1:0-338669 GCF_943734725.1 Anopheles marshallii | reverse complement strand
GCCTTTTAAAACTCGACTTTGACAAATAATTTTTTCAGAGACCAACCAAAACATCATTTTTGAGCCCACAAAATAATGAAAAGTGAAATCCAAAATCGATTTCGGAAACTTTTTGGCAATCCAAAATTTCATTGCCACTAGTCAAAGTAGTATGCAAGTTGCCTTTTAAAACTCGACTTTGACAAATCATTTTTTCAGAGACCAACCAAACATCATTTTTGAGCCCCCAAAATAATGAAAAGTGAAATCCAAAGTCGATTTCGGAAACTTTTTGGCAAACCAAAATTTCATTGTCACTAGTCAAACTTGTATGCAAGTTGCCTTTTAAAACTCGACTTTGACAAATCATTTTTTCAGAGACCAACCAAAACATCATTTTTAAGCCCCCAAAATAATGAAAAGTGAAATCCAAAATCGATTTCGAAAACTTTTTAGCAATCCAAAATTTCATTGTCACTAGTCAAACTTGTATGCAAGTTGCCTGTTAAAACTCGACTTTGACAAATTATTTTTTCAGAGACCAACCAAAACATCATTTTTAAGCCCCCAAAATAATGAAAAGTGAAATCCAAAATCGATTTCGGAAACTTTTTGGCAAACCAAAACTTCATTGTCACTAGTCAAACTTGTACGCAAGTTGCCTTTTAAAACTCGACTTTGACAAATCATTTTTTCAGAGACCAACCAAACCATCATTTTTAAGCCCCCAAAATAATGAAAAGTGAAATCCAAAGCCGATTTCGGAAACTTTTTGGCAAACCAAAATTTTATTGTCACTAGTCAAACTTGTATGCAAGTTGCCTTTTAAAACTCGACTTTGACAAATCATTTTTTCAGAGACCAACCAAAACATCATTTTTAAGCCCCCAAAATAATGAAAAGTGTAATCCAAAATCGATTTCGGAAACTTTTTGGCAAACCAAAATTTCATTGTCACTAGTCGAACTTCTATGCAAGTTGCCTTTTAAAACTCGACTTTGACAAATCATTTTTTCAGAGACCAACCAAAACATTATTTTTGAGCCCCCAAAATAATGAAAAGTTCGATCCAAAATCGTTTTCGGAAACTTTTTGGCGAACCAAAATTTCATTGTTACTAGTCAAACTTGTATGCAAGTTGCCTTTTAAAACTCGACTTTGACAAATCATTTTTTCAGAGTCCAACCAAACCATCATTTTTAAGCCCCCAAAATAATGAAAAGTGAAATCCAAAATCGTTTTCGGAAACTTTTTGGCGAACCAAAATTTCATTGTCACTAGTCAAACTTGTATGCAAGTTGCCTTTTAAAACTCGACTTTGACAAATCATTTTTTCAGAGACCAACCAAACCATCATTTTTAAGCCCCCAATATAATGAAAAGTGAAATCCAAAATCGATTTCGGAAACTTTTTGGCAATCCAAAATTTCATTGTCACTAGTCAAACTTGTATGCAAGTTGCCTTTTAAAACTCGACTTTGACAAATCATTTTTTCAGAGTCCAACCAAACCATCATTTTTAAGCCCCCAATATAATGAAAAGTGAAATCCAAAATCGATTTCGGAAACTTTTTGGCAAACCTAAATTTCATTGTCACTAGTCAAACTTGTATGCAAGCTGCCTTTTAAAACTCGACTTTGACAAATCATTTTTTCAGAGACCAACCAAAATATCATTTTTAAGCCCCCAAAATAATGAAAAGTGAAATCCAAAATCGATTTCGGAAACTTTTTGGCAAACCAAAATTTCATTGTCACTAGTCAAACTTGTATGCAAGTTGCCTTTTAAAACTCGACTTTGACAAATCATTTTTTCAGAGACCAACCAAAACATCATTTTTAAGCCCCCAAAATAATGAAAAGTGAAATCCAAAATCGATTTCGGAAACTTTTTGGCAAACCTAAATTTCATTGTCACTAGTCAAACTTGTATGCAAGTTGCCTTTTAAAACTCGACTTTGACAAATCATTTTTTCTAAGACCAACCAAAACATCATTTTTAAGCCCCCAAAATAATGAAAAGTAAAATCCAAAATCGATTTCGGAAACTTTTTGGCAATCCAAAATTTCATTGTCACTAGTCAAACTTGTATGCAAGTTGCCTTTTAAAACTCGACTTTGACAAATCATTTTTTCAGAGTCCAACCAAACCATCATTTTTAAGCCCCCAATATAATGAAAAGTTCGATCCAAAATCGTTTTCGGAAACTTTTTGGCGAACCAAAATTTCATTGTTACTAGTCAAACTTGTATGCAAGTTGCCTTTTAAAACTCGACTTTGACAAATCATTTTTTCAGAGTCCAACCAAACCATCATTTTTAAGCCCCCAAAATAATGAAAAGTGAAATCCAAAATCGTTTTCGGAAACTTTTTGGCGAACCAAAATTTCATTGTCACTAGTCAAACTTGTATGCAAGTTGCCTTTTAAAACTCGACTTTGACAAATCATTTTTTCAGAGACCAACCAAACCATCATTTTTAAGCCCCCAGAATAATGAAAAGTGAAATCCAAAATCGATTTCGGAAACTTTTTGGCAAACCAAAATTTCATTGTCACTAGTCAAACTTGTATGCAAGTTGCCTTTTAAAACTCGACTTTGACAAATCATTTTTTCAGAGACCAACCAAACCATCATTTTTAAGCCCCCAAAATAATGAAAAGTGAAATCCAAAATCGATTTCGGAAACTTTTTGGCAATCCAAAATTTCATTGTCACTAGTCAAACTTGTATGCAAGTTGCCTTTTAAAACTCGACTTTGACAAATCATTTTTTCAGAGTCCAACCAAACCATCATTTTTAAGCCCCCAAAATAATGAAAAGTGAAATCCAAAATCGATTTCGGAAACTTTTTGGCAAACCAAAATTTCATTGTCACTAGTCAAACTTGTATGCAAGTTGCCTTTTAAAACTCGACTTTGACAAATCTTTTTTTCAGAGACCAACCAAACCATCATTTTTAAGCCCCCAAAATAATGAAAAGCGAAATCCAAAATCGATTTCGGAAACTTTTTGGCAAACCAAAATTTCATTGTCACTAGTCAAATTTGTATGCAAATTGCCTTTTAAAACTCGACTTTGACAAATCTTTTTTTCAGAGACCAACCAAACCATCATTTTTAAGCCCCCAAAATAATGAAAAGTGAAATCCAAAATCGATTTCGGAAACTTTTTGGCAAACCAAAATTTCATTGTCACTAGTCAAACTTGTATGCAAGTTGCCTTTTAAAACTCGACTTTGACAAATCTTTTTTTCAGAGACCAACCAAAACATCATTTTTAAGCCCCCAAAATAATGAAAAGTGAAATCCAAAATCGATTTCGGAAACTTTTTGGCAAACCAAAATTTCATTGTCACTAGTCAAACTTGTATGCAAGTTGCCTTTTAAAACTCGACTTTGACAAATCATTTTTTCAGAGACCAACCAGAACATCATTTTTAACCTCCCAAAATAATGAAAAATTCGATCCAAAATCGATTTCGGAAGGTTTTTGGCAAACCCAAATTTCATTGTCACTAGTCAAACTTGTATGCAAGTTGCCTTTTAAAACTCGACTTTGACAAATCATTTTTTCAGAGACCAACCAAAACATCATTTTTAGGCCCCCAAAATAATGAAAAGTAAAATCCAAAATCGATTTCGGAAACTTTTTGGCAAACCAAAATTTCATTGTCACTGGTCAAACTTGTATGCAAGTTGCCTTTTAAAACTCGACTTTGGCAAATCATTTTTTCAGAGACCAACCAAACCATCATTTTTGAGCCCCCAAAATAATGAAAAGTGAAATCCAAAATCGATTTCGGAAACTTTTTGGCAAACCAAAATTTCATTGTCACTAGTCAAACTTGTATGCAAGTTGCCTTTTAAAACTCGACTTTGACAAATCATTTTTTCAGAGACCAACCAAAACATCATTTTTGAGCCCACAAAATAATGAAAAATGCAATCCAAGATCGATTTCGGAAACTTTTTGGCAAACCAAAATTTCATTGTCACTAGTCAAACTTGTATGCAAGTTGCCTTTTAAAACTCGAGTTTGACAAATCATGTTTTCAGAGACCAACCAAACCATCATTTTTAAGCCCCCAAAATAATGAAAAGTGAAATCCAAAATCGATTTCGGAAACTTTTTGGCAATCCAAAATTTCATTGTCACTAGTCAAACTTGTATGCAAGTTGCCTTTTAAAACTCGACTTTGACAAATCATTTTTTCAGAGACCAACCAAACCATCATTTTTGAGCCCCCAAAATAATGAAAAATGAAATCCAAAATCGTTTTCGGAAACTTTTTGGCAAACCAAAATTTCATTGTTACTAGTCAAACTTGTATGCAAGTTGCCTTTTAAAACTCGACTTTGACAAATCATTTTTTCAGAGACCAACCAAACCATCATTTTTAAGCCCCCAAAATAATGAAAAGTGAAATCCAAAATCGATTTCGGAAACTTTTTGGCAAACCAAAATTTCATTGTCACTAGTCAAACTTGTATGCAAGTTGTCTTTTAAAACTCGACTTTGACAAATCATTTTTTCAGAGACCAACCAAAACATCATTTTTGAGCCCACAAAATAATGAAAAGTGAAATCCAAAATCGATTTCGGAAACTTTTTGGCAAACCAAAATTTCATTGTCACTAGTCAAACTTGTATGCAAGTTGCCTTTTAAAACTCGACTTTGACAAACCATTTTTTCAGAGACCAACCAAACCATCATTTTTAAGCCCCCAAAATAATGAAAAGTGAAATCCAAAATCGATTTCGGAAACTTTTTGGCAAACCAAAATTTCATTGTCACTAGTCAAACTTGTATGCAAGTTGTCTTTTAAAACTCGACTTTGACAAATCATTTTTTCAGAGACCAACCAAACCATCATTTTTGAGCCCCCAAAATAATGAAAAGTGAAATCCAAAATCGTTTTCGGAAACTTTTTGGCAAACCAAAATTTCATTGTTACTAGTCAAACTTGTATGCAAGTTGCCTTTTAAAACTCGACTTTGACAAATCATTTTTTCAGAGACCAACCAAACCATCATTTTTAAGCCCCCAAAATAATGAAAAGTGAAATCCAAAATCGATTTCGGAAACTTTTTGGCAAACCAAAATTTCATTGTCACTAGTCAAACTTGTATGCAAGTTGTCTTTTAAAACTCGACTTTGACAAATCATTTTTTCAGAGACCAACCAAAACATCATTTTTGAGCCCACAAAATAATGAAAAGTGAAATCCAAAATCGATTTCGGAAACTTTTTGGCAAACCAAAATTTCATTGTCACTAGTCAAACTTGTATGCAAGTTGCCTTTTAAAACTCGACTTTGACAAACCATTTTTTCAGAGACCAACCAAACCATCATTTTTAAGCCCCCAAAATAATGAAAAGTGAAATCCAAAATCGATTTCGGAAACTTTTTGGCAAACCAAAATTTCATTGTCACTAGTCAAACTTGTATGCAAATTGCCTTTTAAAACTCGACTTTGACAAATCTTTTTTTCAGAGACCAACCAAACCATCATTTTTAAGCCCCCAAAATAATGAAAAGTGAAATCCAAAATCGATTTCGGAAACTTTTTGGCAAACCAAAATTTCATTGTCACTAGTCAAACTTGTATGCAAGTTGCCTTTTAAAACTCGACTTTGACAAATCATTTTTTCAGAGACCAACCAAAACATCATTTTTAAGCCCCCAAAATAATGAAAAGTGGAATCCAAAATCGATTTCGGAAACTTTTTGGCAAACCAAAATTTCATTGTCACTAGTCAAACTTGTATGCAAGTTGCCTTTTAAAACTCGACTTTGACAAATCTTTTTTTCAGAGACCAACCAAACCATCATTTTTAAGCCCCCAAAATAATGAAAAGCGAAATCCAAAATCGATTTCGGAAACTTTTTGGCAAACCAAAATTTCATTGTCACTAGTCAAACTTGTATGCAAATTGCCTTTTAAAACTCGACTTTGACAAATCTTTTTTTCAGAGACCAACCAAACCATCATTTTTAAGCCCCCAAAATAATGAAAAGTGAAATCCAAAATCGATTTCGGAAACTTTTTGGCAAACCAAAATTTCATTGTCACTAGTCAAACTTGTATGCAAGTTGCCTTTTAAAACTCGACTTTGACAAATCTTTTTTTCAGAGACCAACCAAAACATCATTTTTAAGCTCCCAAAATAATGAAAAGTGAAATCCAAAATCGATTTCGGAAATTTTTTGGCAAACCAAAATTTCATTGTCACTAGTCAAACTTGTATGCAAGTTGCCTTTTAAAACTCGACTTTGACAAATCATTTTTTCAGAGACCAACCAGAACATCATTTTTAACCTCCCAAAATAATGAAAAATTCGATCCAAAATCGATTTCGGAAGGTTTTTGGCAAACCCAAATTTCATTGTCACTAGTCAAACTTGTATGCAAGTTGCCTTTTAAAACTCGACTTTGACAAATCATTTTTTCAGAGACCAACCAAAACATCATTTTTAGGCCCCCAAAATAATGAAAAGTGAAATCCAAAATCGATTTCGGAAACTTTTTGGCAAACCAAAATTTCATTGTCACTGGTCAAACTTGTATGCAAGTTGCCTTTTAAAACTCGACTTTGGCAAATCATTTTTTCAGAGACCAACCAAAACATCATTTTTAAGCTCCCAAAATAATGAAAAGTAAAATCCAAAATCGATTTCGGAAACTTTTTGGCAAACCAAAATTTCATTGTCACTAGTCAAACTTGTATGCAAATTGCCTTTTAAAACTCGACTTTGACAAATCTTTTTTTCAGAGACCAACCAAACCATCATTTTTAAGCCCCCAAAATAATGAAAAGTGAAATCCAAAATCGATTTCGGAAACTTTTTGGCAAACCAAAATTTCATTGTCACTAGTCAAACTTGTATGCAAGTTGCCTTTTAAAACTCGACTTTGACAAATCATTTTTTCAGAGACCAACCAAAACATCATTTTTAAGCCCCCAAAATAATGAAAAGTGGAATCCAAAATCGATTTCGGAAACTTTTTGGCAAACCAAAATTTCATTGTCACTAGTCAAACTTGTATGCAAGTTGCCTTTTAAAACTCGACTTTGACAAATCTTTTTTTCAGAGACCAACCAAACCATCATTTTTAAGCCCCCAAAATAATGAAAAGCGAAATCCAAAATCGATTTCGGAAACTTTTTGGCAAACCAAAATTTCATTGTCACTAGTCAAACTTGTATGCAAATTGCCTTTTAAAACTCGACTTTGACAAATCTTTTTTTCAGAGACCAACCAAACCATCATTTTTAAGCCCCCAAAATAATGAAAAGTGAAATCCAAAATCGATTTCGGAAACTTTTTGGCAAACCAAAATTTCATTGTCACTAGTCAAACTTGTATGCAAGTTGCCTTTTAAAACTCGACTTTGACAAATCTTTTTTTCAGAGACCAACCAAAACATCATTTTTAAGCTCCCAAAATAATGAAAAGTGAAATCCAAAATCGATTTCGGAAACTTTTTGGCAAACCAAAATTTCATTGTCACTAGTCAAACTTGTATGCAAGTTGCCTTTTAAAACTCGACTTTGACAAATCATTTTTTCAGAGACCAACCAGAACATCATTTTTAACCTCCCAAAATAATGAAAAATTCGATCCAAAATCGATTTCGGAAGGTTTTTGGCAAACCCAAATTTCATTGTCACTAGTCAAACTTGTATGCAAGTTGCCTTTTAAAACTCGACTTTGACAAATCATTTTTTCAGAGACCAACCAAAACATCATTTTTAGGCCCCCAAAATAATGAAAAGTAAAATCCAAAATCGATTTCGGAAACTTTTTGGCAAACCAAAATTTCATTGTCACTGGTCAAACTTGTATGCAAGTTGCCTTTTAAAACTCGACTTTGGCAAATCATTTTTTCAGAGACCAACCAAACCATCATTTTTGAGCCCCCAAAATAATGAAAAGTGAAATCCAAAATCGATTTCGGAAACTTTTTGGCAAACCAAAATTTCATTGTCACTAGTCAAACTTGTATGCAAGTTGCCTTTTAAAACTCGACTTTGACAAATCATTTTTTCAGAGACCAACCAAAACATCATTTTTGAGCCCCCAAAATAATGAAAAGTTCGATCCAAAATCGATTTCGGAAACTTTTTGGCAAACCAAAATTTCATTGTCACTAGTCAAACTTGTATGCAAGTTGCCTTCTTAAACTCGACTTTGACAAATCATTTTTTCAGAGACCAACCAAACCATCATTTTTAAGCCCCCAAAATAATGAAAAGTGAAATCCAAAATCGATTTCGGAAACTTTTTGGCAAACCAAAATTTCATTGTCACTAGTCAAACTTGTATGCAAGTTGTCTTTTAAAACTCGACTTTGACAAATCATTTTTTCAGAGACCAACCAAACCATCATTTTTGAGCCCCCAAAATAATGAAAAGTGAAATCCAAAATCGTTTTCGGAAACTTTTTGGCAAACCAAAATTTCATTGTCACTAGTCAAACTTGTATGCAAGTTGCCTTTTAAAACTCGACTTTGACAAATCTTTTTTTCAGAGACCAACCAAAACATCATTTTTAAGCTCCCAAAATAATGAAAAGTGAAATCCAAAATCGATTTCGGAAACTTTTTGGCAAACCAAAATTTCATTGTCACTAGTCAAACTTGTATGCAAGTTGCCTTTTAAAACTCGACTTTGACAAATCATTTTTTCAGAGACCAACCAGAACATCATTTTTAACCTCCCAAAATAATGAAAAATTCGATCCAAAATCGATTTCGGAAGGTTTTTGGCAAACCCAAATTTCATTGTCACTAGTCAAACTTGTATGCAAGTTGCCTTTTAAAACTCGACTTTGACAAATCATTTTTTCAGAGACCAACCAAAACATCATTTTTAGGCCCCCAAAATAATGAAAAGTAAAATCCAAAATCGATTTCGGAAACTTTTTGGCAAACCAAAATTTCATTGTCACTGGTCAAACTTGTATGCAAGTTGCCTTTTAAAACTCGACTTTGGCAAATCATTTTTTCAGAGACCAACCAAACCATCATTTTTGAGCCCCCAAAATAATGAAAAGTGAAATCCAAAATCGATTTCGGAAACTTTTTGGCAAACCAAAATTTCATTGTCACTAGTCAAACTTGTATGCAAGTTGCCTTTTAAAACTCGACTTTGACAAATCATTTTTTCAGAGACCAACCAAAACATCATTTTTGAGCCCCCAAAATAATGAAAAGTGAAATCCAAAATCGATTTCGGAAACTTTTTGGCAAACCAAAATTTCATTGTCACTAGTCAAACTTGTATGCAAGTTGCCTTTTAAAACTCGACTTTGACAAATCATTTTTTCAAAGACCAACCAAAACATCATTTTTGAGCCCCCAAAATAATGAAAAGTGAAATCCAAAATCGATTTCGGAAACTTTTTGGCAAACCCAAATTTCATTGTCACTAGTCAAACTTGTATGCAAAATGCCTTTTAAAACTCGACTTTGACAAATCTTTTTTTCAGAGACCAACCAAAACATCATTTTTAAGCTCCCAAAATAATGAAAAGTGAAATCCAAAATCGATTTCGGAAACTTTTTGGCAAACCAAAATTTCATTGTCACTAGTCAAACTTGTATGCAAGTTGCCTTTTAAAACTCGACTTTGACAAATCTTTTTTTCAGAGACCAACCAAAACATCATTTTTAAGCTCCCAAAATAATGAAAAGTGAAATCCAAAATCGATTTCGGAAACTTTTTGGCAAACCAAAATTTCATTGTCACTAGTCAAACTTGTATGCAAGTTGCCTTTTAAAACTCGACTTTGACAAATCATTTTTTCAGAGACCAACCAGAACATCATTTTTAACCTCCCAAAATAATGAAAAATTCGATCCAAAATCGATTTCGGAAGGTTTTTGGCAAACCCAAATTTCATTGTCACTAGTCAAACTTGTATGCAAGTTGCCTTTTAAAACTCGACTTTGACAAATCATTTTTTCAGAGACCAACCAAAACATCATTTTTAGGCCCCCAAAATAATGAAAAGTAAAATCCAAAATCGATTTCGGAAACTTTTTGGCAAACCAAAATTTCATTGTCACTGGTCAAACTTGTATGCAAGTTGCCTTTTAAAACTCGACTTTGGCAAATCATTTTTTCAGAGACCAACCAAACCATCATTTTTGAGCCCCCAAAATAATGAAAAGTGAAATCCAAAATCGATTTCGGAAACTTTTTGGCAAACCAAAATTTCATTGTCACTAGTCAAACTTGTATGCAAGTTGCCTTTTAAAACTCGACTTTGACAAATCATTTTTTCAGAGACCAACCAAAACATCATTTTTAAGCCCCCAAAATAATGAAAAGTGAAATCCAAAATCGATTTCGGAAGCTTTTTGGCAAACCAAAATTTCATTGTCACTAGTCAAACTTGTATGCAAGTTGCCTTTTAAAACTCGACTTTGACAAATCATTTTTTCAGAGACCAACCAAAACATCATTTTTGAGCCCCCAAAATAATGAAAAGTGAAATCCAAAATCGATTTCGGAAACTTTTTGGCAAACCCAAATTTCATTGTCACTAGTCAAACTTGTATGCAAGTTGCCTTTTAAAACTCGACTTTGACAAATCATTTTTTCAGAGACCAACCAAAACATCATTTTTAAGCTCCCAAAATAATGAAAAGTGAAATCCAAAATCGATTTCGGAAACTTTTTGGCAAACCAAAATTTCATTGTCACTAGTCAAACTTGTATGCAAGTTGCCTTTTAAAACTCGACTTTGACAAATCATTTTTTCAGAGACCAACCAGAACATCATTTTTAACCTCCCAAAATAATGAAAAATTCGATCCAAAATCGATTTCGGAAGGTTTTTGGCAAACCCAAATTTCATTGTCACTAGTCAAACTTGTATGCAAGTTGCCTTTTAAAACTCGACTTTGACAAATCATTTTTTCAGAGACCAACCAAAACATCATTTTTAGGCCCCCAAAATAATGAAAAGTAAAATCCAAAATCGATTTCGGAAACTTTTTGGCAAACCAAAATTTCATTGTCACTGGTCAAACTTGTATGCAAGTTGCCTTTTAAAACTCGACTTTGGCAAATCATTTTTTCAGAGACCAACCAAACCATCATTTTTGAGCCCCCAAAATAATGAAAAGTGAAATCCAAAATCGATTTCGGAAACTTTTTGGCAAACCAAAATTTCATTGTCACTAGTCAAACTTGTATGCAAGTTGCCTTTTAAAACTCGACTTTGACAAATCATTTTTTCAGAGACCAACCAAAACATCATTTTTGAGCCCCCAAAATAATGAAAAGTGAAATCCAAAATCGATTTCGGAAACTTTTTGGCAAACCAAAATTTCATTGTCACTAGTCAAACTTGTATGCAAGTTGCCTTTTAAAACTCGACTTTGACAAATCATTTTTTCAGAGACCAACCAAAACATCATTTTTGAGCCCCCAAAATAATGAAAAGTGAAATCCAAAATCGATTTCGGAAACTTTTTGGCAAACCAAAATTTCATTGTCACTAGTCAAACTTGTATGCAAGTTGTCTTTTAAAACTCGACTTTGACAAATCATTTTTTCAGAGACCAACCAAACCATCATTTTTGAGCCCCCAAAATAATGAAAAGTGAAATCCAAAATCGTTTTCGGAAACTTTTTGGCAAACCAAAATTTCATTGTCACTAGTCAAACTTGTATGCAAGTTGCCTTTTAAAACTCGACTTTGACAAATCTTTTTTTCAGAGACCAACCAAAACATCATTTTTAAGCTCCCAAAATAATGAAAAGTGAAATCCAAAATCGATTTCGGAAACGTTTTGGCAAACCAAAATTTCAATGTAACTAGTCAAACTTGTATGCAAGTTGCCTTTTAAAACTCGACTTTGACAAATCATTTTTTCAGAGACCAACCAAAACATCATTTTTAAGCCCCCAAAATAATGAAAAGTGAAATCCAAAATCGATTTCGGAAACGTTTTGGCAAACCAAAATTTCATTGTCACTAGTCAAACTTGTATGCAAGTTGCCTTTAAAAACTCGACTTTGACAAATCATTTTTTCAGAGACCAACCAAAACATCATTTTTGAGCCCCCAATATAATGAAAAGTGCAATCCAAAATCGATTTCGGAAACTTTTTGGCAATCCAAAATTTCATTGTCACTAGTCAAACTTGTATGCAAGTTGCCTTTTAAAACTCGACTTTGACAAATCATTTTTTCAGAGACCAACCAAAACATCATTTTTAAGCCCCCAAAATAATGAGGAGTGAAATCCAAAATCGATTTCGGAAACCTTTTGGCAAACCAAAATTTCATTGTCACTAGTCAAACTTGTATGCAAGTTGCCTTTTAAAACTCGACTTTGACAAATCATTTTTTCAGAGACCAACCAAAACATCATTTTTAAGCATCCAAAATAATGAAAAGTGAAATCCAAAATTGATTTCGGAAACTTTTTGGCAATCCAAAATTTCATTGTCACTAGTCAAACTTGTATGCAAGTTGCCTTTTAAAACTCGACTTTGACAAATCATTTTTTCAGAGACCAACCAAAACATCATTTTTAAGCATCCAAAATAATGAAAAGTGAAATCCAAAATCGATTTCGGAAACGTTTTGGCAATCCAAAATTTCATTGTCACTAGTCAAACTTGTATGCAAGTTGCCTATTAAAATTCGACTTTGACAAATCATTTTTTCAGAGACCAACCAAAACATCATTCTTAAGCCTTCAAAATAATTAAAAGTTCGATCCAAAATCGATTTCGGAAGCTTTTTGGCAATCCAAAATTTCATTGTCACTAGTCAAACTTGTATGCAAGTTGCCTTTTAAAATTCGACTTTGACAAATCATTTTTTCAGAGACCAACCAAAACATCATTTTTAAGCCCCCAAAATAATGAAAAGTGAAATCCAAAGTCGATTTCGGAAACTTTTTGGCAAACCAAAATTTCATTGTCACTAGTCAAACTTGTATGCAAGTTGCCTTTTAAAACTCGACTTTTAAAAATCATTTTTTCAGAGACCAACAAAAACATCATTTTTAAGCCCCCAAAATAATGAAAAGTGAAATCCAAAATCGATTTCGGAAACTTTTTGGCAAACCAAAACTTCATTGTCACTAGTCAAAATTGTATGCAAGTTGCCTTTTAAAACTCGACTTTGACAAATCATTTTTTCAGAGACCAATCAAAACATCATTTTTAAGCATCCAAAATAATGAAAAGTGAAATCCAAAATCGATTTCGGAAACTTTTTGGCAATCCAAAATTTCATTGTCACTAGTCAAACTTGTATGCAAGTTGCCTTTTAAAACTCGACTTTGACAAATCATTTTTTCAGAGACCAACCAAAACATCATTTTTAAGCATCCAAAATAATGAAAAGTGAAATCCAAAATTGATTTCGGAAACTTTTTGGCAATCCAAAATTTCATTGTCACTAGTCAAACTTGTATGCAAGTTGCCTTTTAAAACTCGACTTTGACAAATCATTTTTTCAGAGACCAACCAAAACATCATTTTTAAGCCCCCAAAATAATGAAAAGTGAAATCCAAAATCGATTTCGGAAACTTTTTGGCAAACCAAAATTTCATTGTCACTAGTCAAACTTGTATGCAAGTTGCCTTTTAAAACTCGACTTTGACAAATCATTTTTTCAGAGACCAACCAAAACATCATTTTTGAGCCCCCAAAATAATGAAAAGTGAAATCCAAAATCGATTTCGGAAACTTTTTGGCAAACCAAAATTTCATTGTCACTAGTCAAACTTGTATGCAAGTTGCCTTTTCAAATTCGACTTTGACAAATCATTTTTTCAGAGACCAACCAAAACATCATTTTTAAGCATCCAAAATAATGAAAAGTGAAATCCAAAATCGATTTCGGAAACTTTTTGGCAAACCAAAATTTCATTGTCACTAGTCAAACTTGTATGCAAGTTGCCTTTTAAAACTCGACTTTGACAAATCATTTTTTCAGAGACCAATCAAAACATCATTTTTAAGCATCCAAAATAATGAAAAGTGAAATCCAAAATCGATTTCGGAAACTTTTTGGCAATCCAAAATTTCATTGTCACTAGTCAAACTTGTATGCAAGTTGCCTTTTAAAACTCGACTTTGACAAATCATTTTTTCAGAGACCAACCAAAACATCATTTTTAAGCATCCAAAATAATGAAAAGTGAAATCCAAAATTGATTTCGGAAACTTTTTGGCAATCCAAAATTTCATTGTCACTAGTCAAACTTGTATGCAAGTTGCCTTTTAAAACTCGACTTTGACAAATCATTTTTTCAGAGACCAACCAAAACATCATTTTTAAGCATCCAAAATAATGAAAAGTGAAATCCAAAATCGATTTCGGAAACTTTTTGGCAATCCAAAATTTCATTGTCACTAGTCAAACTTGTATGCAAGTTGCCTTTTAAAACTCGACTTTGACAAATCATTTTTTCAGAGACCAACCAAAACATCATTTTTGAGCCCCCAAAATAATGAAAAGTGAAATCCAAAATCGATTTCGGAAACTTTTTGGCAAACCAAAATTTCATTGTCACTAGTCAAACTTGTATGCAAGTTGCCTTTTCAAATTCGACTTTGACAAATCATTTTTTCAAAGACCAACCAAAACATCATTTTTAAGCTCCCAAAATAATGAAAAGTAAAATCCGAAATCGATTTCGGAAACTTTTTGGCGAACCAAAATTTCATTGTCACTAGTCAAACTTGTATGCAAGTTGCCTTTTAAAACTCGACTTTGACAAATCATTTTTTCAGAGACCAACCAAAACATCATTTTTGAGCCCCCAAAATAATGAAAAGTGAAATCCAAAATCGATTTCGGAAACTTTTTGGCAAACCAAAATTTCAATGTCACTAGTCAAACTTGTATGCAAGTTGCCTTTTCAAATTCGACTTTGACAAATCATTTTTTCAGAGACCAACCAAAACATCATTTTTAAGCCCCCAAAATAATGAAAAGTAAAATCCAAATTCGATTTCGGAAACTTTTTGGCAAACCAAAATTTCATTGTCACTAGTCAAACTTGTATGCAAGTTGCCTTTTAAAACTCGACTTTGACAAATCATTTTTTCAGAGACCAACCAAACCATCATTTTTAAGCCCCCAAAATAATGAGGAGTGAAATCCAAAATCGATTTCGGAAACCTTTTGGCAAACCAAAATTTCATTGTCACTAGTCAAACTTGTATGCAAGTTGCCTTTTAAAACTCGACTTTGACAAATCATTTTTTCAGAGACCAACCAAAACATCATTTTTAAGCATCCAAAATAATGAAAAGTGAAATCCAAAATCGATTTCGGAAACTTTTTGGCAATCCAAAATTTCATTGTCACTAGTCAAACTTGTATGCAAGTTGCCTTTTAAAACTCGACTTTGACAAATCATTTTTTCAGAGACCAACCAAAACATCATTTTTAAGCATCCAAAATAATGAAAAGTGAAATCCAAAATCGATTTCGGAAACTTTTTGGCAAACCAAAATTTCATTGTCACTAGTCAAACTTGTATGCAAGTTGCCTTTTAAAACTCGACTTTGACAAATCATTTTTTCAGAGACCAACCAAAACATCATTTTTAAGCCCCCAAAATAATGAAAAGTGAAATCCAAAATCGATTTCGGAAACTTTTTGGCAATCCAAAATTTCATTGTCACTAGTCAAACTTGTATGCAAGTTGCCTTTTAAAACTCAACTTTGACAAATCATTTTTTCAGAGACCAACCAAAACATCATTTTTAAGCCCCCAAAATAATGAAAAGTGAAATCCAAAATCGATTTCGGAAACTTTTTGGCAAACCAAAATTTCATTGTCACTAGTCAAACTTGGATGCAAGTTGCCTTTTAAAACTAGACTTTGACAAATAATTTTTTCAGAGACCAACCAAACCATCATTTTTAAGTCCCCAAAATAATGAAAAGTGAAATCCAAAATCGATTTCGGAAACTTTTTGGCAAACCAAAATTTCATTGTCACTAGTCAAACTTGTATGCAAGTTGCCTTTTAAAACTCGACTTTGACAAATCATTTTTTCAGAGACCAACCAAAACATCATTTTTGAGCCCCCAAAATAATGAAAAGTGAAATCCAAAATCGATTTCGGAAACTTTTTGGCAAACCAAAATTTCATTGTCACTAGTCAAACTTGTATGCAAGTTGCCTTTTAAAACTCGACTTTGACAAATCATTTTTTCAGAGATCAACCAAAACATCATTTTTAAGCCCCCAAAATAATGAAAAGTGAAATCCAAATTCGATTTCGGAAACTTTTTGGCAATCCAAAATTTCATTGTCACTAGTCAAACTTGTATGCAAGTTGCCTTTTAAAACTCGACTTTGACAAATCATTTTTTCAGAGACCAACCAAACCATCATTTTTAAGCCCCCAAAATAATGAGGAGTGAAATCCAAAATCGATTTCGGAAACCTTTGGCAAACCAAAATTTCATTGTCACTAGTCAAACTTGTATGCAAGTTGCCTTTTAAAACTCGACTTTGACAAATCATTTTTTCAGAGACCAACCAAAACATCATTTTTAAGCATCCAAAATAATGACAAGTGAAATCCAAAATCGATTTCGGAAACTTTTTGGCAATCCAAAATTTCATTGTCACTAGTCAAACTTGTATGCAAGTTGCCTTTTAAAACTCGACTTTGACAAATCATTTTTTCAGAGACCAACCAAAACATCATTTTTAAGCATCCAAAATAATGAAAAGTGAAATCCAAAATCGATTTCGGAAACTTTTTGGCAAACCAAAATTTCATTGTCACTAGTCAAACTTGTATGCAAGTTGCCTTTTAAAACTCGACTTTGACAAATCATTTTTTCAGAGACCAACCAAAACATCATTTTTGAGCCCCCAAAATAATGAAAAGTGAAATCCAAAATCGATTTCGGAAACTTTTTGGCAATCCAAAATTTCATTGTCACTAGTCAAACTTGTATGCAAGTTGCCTTTTAAAACTCGACTTTGACAAATCATTTTTTCAGAGACCAACCAAAACATCATTTTCGAGTCCCCAAAATAATGAAAAGTGAAATCCAAAATCGATTTTGGAAACTTTTCGGCAAACCAAAATTTCATTGTCACTAGTCTAACTTGTATGCAAGTTGCCTTTTAAAACTCGACTTTGACAAATCATTTTTTCAGAGACCAACCAAAACATCATTTTTGAGCCCCCAAATTAATGAAAAGTGAAATCCAAAATCGATTTCGGAAACTTTTTGGCAAACCAAAGTTTCATTGTCACTAGTCAAACTTGTATGCAAGTTGCCTTTTAAAACTCGACTTTGACAAATCATTTTTTCAGAGACCAACCAAAACATCATTTTTAAGCATCCAAAATAATGAAAAGTGAAATCCAAAATCGATTTCGGAAACTTTTTGGCAAACCAAAATTTCATTGTCACTAGTCAAACTTGTATGCAAGTTGCCTTTTAAAACTCGACTTTGACAAATCATTTTTTCAGAGACCAACCAAAACATCATTTTTGAGCCCCCAAAATAATGAAAAGTGAAATCCAAAATCGATTTCGGAAACTTTTTGGCAATCCAAAATTTCATTGTCACTAGTCAAACTTGTATGCAAGTTGCCTTTTAAAACTCAACTTTGACAAATCATTTTTTCAGAGACCAACCAAAACATCATTTTTAAGCCCCCAAAATAATGAAAAGTGAAATCCAAAATCGATTTCGGAAACCTTTTGGCAAACCAAAATTTCATTGTCACTAGTCAAACTTGTATGCAAGTTGCCTTTTAAAACTCGACTTTGACAAATCATTTTTTCAGAGACCAACCAAAACATCATTTTTAAGCATCCAAAATAATGAAAAGTGAAATCTAAAATCGATTTCGGAAACTTTTTGGCAAACCAAAATTTCATTGTCACTAGTCAAACTTGTATGCAAGTTGCCTTTTAAAACTCGACTTTGACAAATCATTTTTTCAGAGACCAACCAAAACATCATTTTTGAGCCCCCAAAATAATGAAAAGCGAAATCCAAAATCGATTTCGGAAACTTTTTGGCAATCCAAAATTTCATTGTCACTAGTCAAACTTGTATGCAAGTTGCCTTTTAAAACTCAACTTTGACAAATCATTTTTTCAGAGACCAACCAAAACATCATTTTTAAGCCCCCAAATTAATGAAAAGTGAAATCCAAAATCGATTTCGGAAACTTTTTGGCAAACCAAAATTTCATTGTCACTAGTCAAACTTGTATGCAAGTTGCCTTTTAAAACTCGACTTTGACAAATCATTTTTTCAGAGACCAACCAAAACATCATTTTTAAGCCCCCAAAATAATGAAAAGTGAAATCCAAAATCGATTTCGGAAACTTTTTGGCAATCCAAAATTTCATTGTCACTAGTCAAACTTGTATGCAAGTTGCCTTTTAAAACTCGACTTTGACAAATCGTTTTTTCAGAGATCAATGAAACCATCATTTTTAAGCCCCCAAAATAATGAAAAGTGAAATCCAAAATCGATTTCTGAAACTTTTTGGCAATCCAAAATTTCATTGTCACTAGTCAAACTTGTATGCAAGTTGCCTTTTCAAACTCGACTTTGACAAATCATTTTTTCAGAGACCAACCAAAACATCATTTTCAAGCCCCCAAAATAATGAAAAGTGAAATCCAAAATCGATTTCGGAAACTTTTTGGCAATCCAAAATTTCATTGTCACTAGTCAAACTTGTATGCAAGTTGCCTTTTAAAACTCGACTTTGACAAATCATTTTTTCAGAGACCAACCAAAACATCATTTTTAAGCCCCCAAAATAATGAAAAGTGAAATCCAAAATCGATTTCGGAAACTTTTTGGCAATCCAAAATTTCATTGTCACTAGTCAAACTTGTATGCAAGTTGCCTTTTAAAACTCGACTTTGACAAATCATTTTTTCAGAGATCAATCAAACCATCATTTTTAAGCCCCCAAAATAATGAAAAGTGAAATCCAAAATCGATTTCGGAAACTTTTTGGCAATCCAAAATTTCATTGTCACTAGTCAAACTTGTATGCAAGTTGCCTTTTAAAACTCGACTTTGACAAATCGTTTTTTCAGAGATCAATGAAACCATCATTTTTAAGCCCCCAAAATAATGAAAAGTGAAATCCAAAATCGATTTCTGAAACTTTTTGGCAATCCAAAATTTCATTGTCACTAGTCAAACTTGTATGCAAGTTGCCTTTTAAAACTCGACTTTGACAAATCATTTTTTCAGAGACCAACCAAAACATCATTTTTTAGCTCCCAAAATAATGAAAAGTGAAATCCAAAATCGATTTCGGAAACTTTTTGGCAAACCAAAATTTTATTGTCACTAGTCAAACTTGTATGCAAGTTGCCTTTTAAAACTCGACTTTGACAAATCATTTTTTCAGAGACCAACCAAAACATCATTTTCAAGCCCCCAAAATAATGAAAAGTGAAATCCAAAATCGATTTCGGAAACTTTTTGGCAATCCAAAATTTCATTGTCACTAGTCAAACTTGTATGCAAGTTGCCTTTTAAAACTCGACTTTGACAAATCGTTTTTTCAGAGATCAATGAAACCATCATTTTTAAGCCCCCAAAATAATGAAAAGTGAAATCCAAAATCGATTTCTGAAACTTTTTGGCAATCCAAAATTTCATTGTCACTAGTCAAACTTGTATGCAAGTTGCCTTTTCAAACTCGACTTTGACAAATCATTTTTTCAGAGACCAACCAAAACATCATTTTCAAGCCCCCAAAATAATGAAAAGTGAAATCCAAAATCGATTTCGGAAACTTTTTGGCAATCCAAAATTTCATTGTCACTAGTCAAACTTGTATGCAAGTTGCCTTTTAAAACTCGACTTTGACAAATCATTTTTTCAGAGACCAACCAAAACATCATTTTTAAGCCCCCAAAATAATGAAAAGTGAAATCCAAAATCGATTTCGGAAACTTTTTGGCAATCCAAAATTTCATTGTCACTAGTCAAACTTGTATGCAAGTTGCCTTTTAAAACTCGACTTTGACAAATCGTTTTTTCAGAGATCAATGAAACCATCATTTTTAAGCCCCCAAAATAATGAAAAGTGAAATCCAAAATCGATTTCTGAAACTTTTTGGCAATCCAAAATTTCATTGTCACTAGTCAAACTTGTATGCAAGTTGCCTTTTAAAACTCGACTTTGACAAATCATTTTTTCAGAGATCAATCAAACCATCATTTTTAAGCCCCCAAAATAATGAAAAGTGAAATCCAAAATCGATTTCGGAAACTTTTTGGCAATCCAAAATTTCATTGTCACTAGTCAAACTTGTATGCAAGTTGCCTTTTAAAACTCGACTTTGACAAATTATTTTTTCAGAGACCAACCAAAACATCATTTTTAAGCCCCCAAAATAATGAAAAGTGAAACCCAAAATCGATTTCGAAAACTTTTTGGCAATCCAAAATTTCATTGTCACTAGTCAAACTTGTATGCAAGTTGCCTTTTAAAACTCGACTTTGACAAATCATTTTTTCAGAGACCAACCAAAACATCATTTTTAAGCTCCCAAAATAATGAAAAGTGAAATCCAAAATCGATTTCGGAAACTTTTTGTCAAACCAAAATGTCATTGTCACTAGTCAAACTTGTATGCAAGTTGCCTTTTAAAACTCGACTTTGACAAATCATTTTTTTCAGAGACCAACCAAACCATCATTTTTAAGCCCCCAAAATAATGAAAAGTGAAATCCAAAATCGATTTCGGAAACTTTTTGGCAAACCAAAATTTTATTGTCACTAGTCAAACTTGTATGCAAGTTGCCTTTTAAAACTCGACTTTGACAAATTATTTTTTCAGAGACCAACCAAAACATCATTTTTAAGCCCCCAAAATAATGAAAAGTGAAATCCAAAATCGATTTCGGAAACTTTTTGGCAATCCAAAATTTCATTGTCACTAGTCAAACTTGTATGCAAGTTGCCTTTTAAAACTCGACTTTGACAAATTATTTTTTCAGAGACCAACCAAAACATCATTTTTAAGCCCCAAAAATAATGAAAAGGGAAATCCAAAAACGATTTCGGAAACTTTTTGGCAAACCAAGATTTCATTGTCACTAGTCAAACTTGAATGCAAGTTGCCTTTTAAAACTCGACTTTGACAAATCGTTTTTTCAGAGATCAATGAAACCATCATTTTTAAGCCCCCAAAATAATGAAAAGTGAAATCCAAGATCGATTTCGGAAACTTTTTGGCAAACCAAAATTTAATTGTCACTAGTCAAACTTGTATGCAAGTTGCCTTTTAAAACTCGACTTTGACAAATCATTTTTTCAGAGACCAACCAAAACATCATTTTTAAGCCCCCAAAATAATGAAAAGTGAAATCCAAAATCGATTTCGGAAACTTTTTGGCAATCCAAAATTTCATTGTCACTAGTCAAACTTGTATGCAAGTTGCCTTTTAAAACTCGACTTTGACAAATTATTTTTTCAGAGACCAACCAAAACATCATTTTTAAGCCCCCAAAATAATGAAAAGTGAAACCCAAAATCGATTTCGAAAACTTTTTGGCAATCCAAAATTTCATTGTCACTAGTCAAACTTGTATGCAAGTTGCCTTTTAAAACTCGACTTTGACAAATCATTTTCTCAGAGACCAACCAAAACATCATTTTTAAGCTCCCAAAATAATGAAAAGTGAAATCCAAAATCGATTTCGGAAACTTTTTGGCAAACCAAAATGTCATTGTCACTAGTCAAACTTGTATGCAAGTTGCCTTTTAAAACTCGACTTTGACAAATCATTTTTTTCAGAGACCAACCAAACCATCATTTTTAAGCCCCCAAAATAATGAAAAATGAAATCCAAAATCGATTTCGGAAACTTTTTGGCAAACCAAAATTTTATTGTCACTAGTCAAACTTGTATGCAAGTTGCCTTTTAAAACTCGACTTTGACAAATCATTTTTTCAGAGACCAACCAAAACATCATTTTCAAGCCCCCAAAATAATGAAAAGTGAAATCCAAAATCGATTTCGGAAACTTTTTGGCAATCCAAAATTTCATTGTCACTAGTCAAACTTGTATGCAAGTTGCCTTTTAAAACTCGACTTTGACAAATCATTTTTTCAGAGACCAACCAAAACATCATTTTTAAGCCCCCAAAATAATGAAAAGTGAAATCCAAAATCGATTTCGGAAACTTTTTGGCAATCCAAAATTTCATTGTCACTAGTCAAACTTGTATGCAAGTTGCCTTTTAAAACTCGACTTTGACAAATCGTTTTTTCAGAGATCAATCAAACCATCATTTTTAAGCCCCCAAAATAATGAAAAGTGAAATCCAAAATCGATTTCGGAAACTTTTTGGCAATCCAAAATTTCATTGTCACTAGTCAAACTTGTATGCAAGTTGCCTTTTAAAACTCGACTTTGACAAATTATTTTTTCAGAGACCAACCAAAACATCATTTTTAAGCCCCCAAAATAATGAAAAGTGAAATCCAAAATCGATTTCGAAAACTTTTTGGCAATCCAAAATTTCATTGTCACTAGTCAAACTTGTATGCAAGTTGCCTTTTAAAACTCGACTTTGACAAATCATTTTTTCAGAGACCAACCAAAACATCATTTTTAAGCTCCCAAAATAATGAAAAGTGAAATCCAAAATCGATTTCGGAAACTTTTTGGCAAACCAAAATGTCATTGTCACTAGTCAAACTTGTATGCAAGTTGCCTTTTAAAACTCGACTTTGACAAATCATTTTTTCAGAGACCAACCAAAACATCATTTTTAAGCCCCCAAAATAATGAAAAGTGAAATCCAAAATCGATTTCGGAAACTTTTTGGCAAACCAAAATTTTATTGTCACTAGTCAAACTTGTATGCAAGTTGCCTTTTAAAACTCGACTTTGACAAATCATTTTTTCAGAGACCAACCAAAACATCATTTTCAAGCCCCCAAAATAATGAAAAGTGAAATCCAAAATCGATTTCGGAAACTTTTTGGCAATCCAAAATTTCATTGTCACTAGTCAAACTTGTATGCAAGTTGCCTTTTAAAACTCGACTTTGACAAATCATTTTTTCAGAGACCAACCAAAACATCATTTTTAAGCCCCCAAAATAATGAAAAGTGAAATCCAAAATCGATTTCGGAAACTTTTTGGCAATCCAAAATTTCATTGTCACTAGTCAAACTTGTATGCAAGTTGCCTTTTAAAACTCGACTTTGACAAATCGTTTTTTCAGAGATCAATGAAACCATCATTTTTAAGCCCCCAAAATAATGAAAAGTGAAATCCAAAATCGATTTCGGAAACTTTTTGGCAATCCAAAATTTCATTGTCACTAGTCAAACTTGTATGCAAGTTGCCTTTTAAAACTCGACTTTGACAAATTATTTTTTCAGAGACCAACCAAAACATCATTTTTGAGCCCCCAAAATAATGAAAAGTGAAACCCAAAATCGATTTCGAAAACTTTTTGGCAATCCAAAATTTCATTGTCACTAGTCAAACTTGTATGCAAGTTGCCTTTTAAAACTCGACTTTGACAAATCATTTTTTCAGAGACCAACCAAAACATCATTTTTAAGCTCCCAAAATAATGAAAAGTGAAATCCAAAATCGATTTCGGAAACTTTTTGGCAAACCAAAATGTCATTGTCACTAGTCAAACTTGTATGCAAGTTGCCTTTTAAAACTCGACTTTGACAAATCATTTTTTTCAGAGACCAACCAAACCATCATTTTTAAGCCCCCAAAATAATGAAAAGTGAAATCCAAAATCGATTTCGGAAACTTTTTGGCAAACCAAAATTTTATTGTCACTAGTCAAACTTGTATGCAAGTTGCCTTTTAAAACTCGACTTTGACAAATCATTTTTTCAGAGACCAATCAAAACATCATTTTCAAGCCCCCAAAATAATGAAAAGTGAAATCCAAAATCGATTTCGGAAACTTTTTGGCAATCCAAAATTTCATTGTCACTAGTCAAACTTGTATGCAAGTTGCCTTTTAAAACTCGACTTTGACAAATCGTTTTTTCAGAGATCAATGAAACCATCATTTTTAAGCCCCCAAAATAATGAAAAGTGAAATCCAAAATCGATTTCTGAAACTTTTTGGCAATCCAAAATTTCATTGTCACTAGTCAAACTTGTATGCAAGTTGCCTTTTCAAACTCGACTTTGACAAATCATTTTTTCAGAGACCAACCAAAACATCATTTTCAAGCCCCCAAAATAATGAAAAGTGAAATCCAAAATCGATTTCGGAAACTTTTTGGCAATCCAAAATTTCATTGTCACTAGTCAAACTTGTATGCAAGTTGCCTTTTAAAACTCGACTTTGACAAATCATTTTTTCAGAGACCAACCAAAACATCATTTTTAAGCCCCCAAAATAATGAAAAGTGAAATCCAAAATCGATTTCGGAAACTTTTTGGCAATCCAAAATTTCATTGTCACTAGTCAAACTTGTATGCAAGTTGCCTTTTAAAACTCGACTTTGACAAATTATTTTTTCAGAGACCAACCAAAACATCATTTTTAAGCCCCCAAAATAATGAAAAGTGAAATCCAAAATCGATTTCGAAAACTTTTTGGCAATCCAAAATTTCATTGTCACTAGTCAAACTTGTATGCAAGTTGCCTTTTAAAACTCGACTTTGACAAATCATTTTTTCAGAGACCAACCAAAACATCATTTTTAAGCTCCCAAAATAATGAAAAGTGAAATCCAAAATCGATTTCGGAAACTTTTTGGCAAACCAAAATGTCATTGTCACTAGTCAAACTTGTATGCAAGTTGCCTTTTCAAACTCGACTTTGACAAATCATTTTTTCAGAGACCAACCAAAACATCATTTTTAAGCCTCCAAAATAATGAAAAGTTCGATCCAAAATCGATTTCGGAAACTTTTTGGCAATCCAAAATTTCATTGTCACTAGTCAAAGTTGTATGCAAGTTGCCTTTTAAAACTCGACTTTGACAAATCATTTTTTCAGAGACCAACCAAAACATCATTTTTGAGCCCCCAAAATAATGAAAAGTTAAATCCAAAATCGATTTCGGAAACTATTTGGCAAACCAAAATTTCATTGTCACTAGTCAAACTTGTCTGCAAGTTGCCTTTTAAAACTCGACTTTGACAAATCATTTTTTCAGAGACCAACCAAACCATCATTTTTAAGCCCCCAAAATAATGAAAAGTGAAATCCAAAATCGATTTCGGAAACTTTTTGGCAAACCAAAATTTTATTGTCACTAGTCAAACTTGTATGCAAGTTGCCTTTTAAAACTCGACTTTGACAAATCATTTTTTCAGAGACCAACCAAAACATCATTTTCAAGCCCCCAAAATAATGAAAAGTGAAATCCAAAATCGATTTCGGAAACTTTTTGGCAATCCAAAATTTCATTGTCACTAGTCAAACTTGTATGCAAGTTGCCTTTTAAAACTCGACTTTGACAAATCATTTTTTCAGAGACCAACCAAAACATCATTTTTAAGCCCCCAAAATAATGAAAAGTGAAATCCAAAATCGATTTCGGAAACTTTTTGGCAATCCAAAATTTCATTGTCACTAGTCAAACTTGTATGCAAGTTGCCTTTTAAAACTCGACTTTGACAAATCATTTTTTCAGAGATCAATCAAACCATCATTTTTAAGCCCCCAAAATAATGAAAAGTGAAATCCAAAATCGATTTCGGAAACTTTTTGGCAATCCAAAATTTCATTGTCACTAGTCAAACTTGTATGCAAGTTGCCTTTTAAAACTCGACTTTGACAAATCGTTTTTTCAGAGATCAATGAAACCATCATTTTTAAGCCCCCAAAATAATGAAAAGTGAAATCCAAAATCGATTTCTGAAACTTTTTGGCAATCCAAAATTTCATTGTCACTAGTCAAACTTGTATGCAAGTTGCCTTTTAAAACTCGACTTTGACAAATCATTTTTTCAGAGACCAACCAAAACATCATTTTTAAGCTCCCAAAATAATGAAAAGTGAAATCCAAAATCGATTTCGGAAACTTTTTGGCAAACCAAAATGTCATTGTCACTAGTCAAACTTGTATGCAAGTTGCCTTTTAAAACTCGACTTTGACAAATCATTTTTTTCAGAGACCAACCAAAACATCATTTTTGAGCCCCCAAAATAATGAAAAGTGAAATCCAAAATCGATTTCGGAAACTTTTTGGCAATCCAAAATTTCATTGTCACTAGTCAAACTTGTATGCAAGTTGCCTTTTAAAACTCGACTTTGACAAATCGTTTTTTCAGAGATCAATGAAACCATCATTTTTAAGCCCCCAAAATAATGAAAAGTGAAATCCAAAATCGATTTCTGAAACTTTTTGGCAATCCAAAATTTCATTGTCACTAGTCAAACTTGTATGCAAGTTGCCTTTTAAAACTCGACTTTGACAAATCATTTTTTCAGAGACCAACCAAAACATCATTTTTAAGCCCCCAAAATAATGAAAAGTGAAATCCAAAATCGATTTCGGAAACTTTTTGGCAAACCAAAATTTTATTGTCACTAGTCAAACTTGTATGCAAGTTGCCTTTTAAAACTCGACTTTGACAAATCATTTTTTCAGAGACCAACCAAAACATCATTTTCAAGCCCCCAAAATAATGAAAAGTGAAATCCAAAATCGATTTCGGAAACTTTTTGGCAATCCAAAATTTCATTGTCACTAGTCAAACTTGTATGCAAGTTGCCTTTTAAAACTCGACTTTGACAAATCATTTTTTCAGAGACCAACCAAAACATCATTTTTAAGCTCCCAAAATAATGAAAAGTGAAATCCAAAATCGATTTCGGAAACTTTTTGGCAAACCAAAATGTCATTGTCACTAGTCAAACTTGTATGCAAGTTGCCTTTTAAAACTCGACTTTGACAAATCATTTTTTTCAGAGACCAACCAAACCATCATTTTTAAGCCCCCAAAATAATGAAAAGTGAAATCCAAAATCGATTTCGGAAACTTTTTGGCAAACCAAAATTTTATTGTCACTAGTCAAACTTGTATGCAAGTTGCCTTTAAAACTCGACTTTGACAAATCTTTTTTTTCAGAGACCAACCAAACCATCATTTTTAAGCCCCCAAAATAATGAAAAGTGGAATCCAAAATCGATTTCGGAAACTTTTTGGCAATCCAAAATTTCATTGTCACTAGTCAAACTTGTATGCAAGTTGCCTTTTAAAACTCGACTTTGACAAATCATTTTTTCAGAGATCAATCAAACCATCATTTTTAAGCCCCCAAAATAATGAAAAGTGAAATCCAAAATCGATTTCTGAAACTTTTTGGCAATCCAAAATTTTATTGTCACTAGTCAAACTTGTATGCAAGTTGCCTTTAAAACTCGACTTTGACAAATCTTTTTTTTCAGAGACCAACCAAACCATCATTTTTAAGCCCCCAAAATAATGAAAAGTGGAATCCAAAATCGATTTCGGAAACTTTTTGGCAAACCAAAATGTCATTGTCACTAGTCAAACTTGTATGCAAGTTGCCTTTTAAAACTCGACTTTGACAAATCATTTTTTTCAGAGACCAACCAAACCATCATTTTTAAGCCCCCAAAATAATGAAAAGTGAAATCCAAAATCGATTTCGGAAACTTTTTGGCAAACCAAAATTTTATTGTCACTAGTCAAACTTGTATGCAAGTTGCCTTTAAAACTCGACTTTGACAAATCTTTTTTTTCAGAGACCAACCAAACCATCATTGTTAAGCCCCCAAAATAATGAAAAGTGAAATCCAAAATCGATTTCGGAAACTTTTTGGCAATCCAAAATTTCATTGTCACTAGTCAAACTTGTATGCAAGTTGCCTTTTAAAACTCGACTTTGACAAATCGTTTTTTCAGAGATCAATGAAACCATCATTTTTAAGCCCCCAAAATAATGAAAAGTGAAATCCAAAATCGATTTCTGAAACTTTTTGGCAATCCAAAATTTCATTGTCACTAGTCAAACTTGTATGCAAGTTGCCTTTTCAAACTCGACTTTGACAAATCATTTTTTCAGAGACCAACCAAAACATCATTTTTAAGCCCCCAAAATAATGAAAAGTGAAATCCAAAATCGATTTCGGAAACTTTTTGGCAATCCAAAATTTCATTGTCACTAGTCAAACTTGTATGCAAGTTGCCTTTTAAAACTCGACTTTGACAAATTATTTTTTCAGAGACCAACCAAAACATCATTTTTAAGCCCCCAAAATAATGAAAAGTGAAACCCAAAATCGATTTCGAAAACTTTTTGGCAATCCAAAATTTCATTGTCACTAGTCAAACTTGTATGCAAGTTGCCTTTTAGAACTCGACTTTGACAAATCATTTTTTCAGAGACCAACCAAAACATCATTTTTAAGCTCCCAAAATAATGAAAAGTGAAATCCAAAATCGATTTCGGGAACTTTTTGGCAAACCAAAATGTCATTGTCACTAGTCAAACTTGTATGCAAGTTGCCTTTTAAAACTCGACTTTGACAAATCATTTTTTTCAGAGACCAACCAAACCATCATTTTTAAGCCCCCAAAATAATGAAAAGTGAAATCCAAAATCGATTTCGGAAACTTTTTGGCAAACCAAAATTTTATTGTCACTAGTCAAACTTGTATGCAAGTTGCCTTTTAAAACTCGACTTTGACAAATCATTTTTTCAGAGACCAACCAAAACATCATTTTCAAGCCCCCAAAATAATGAAAAGTGAAATCCAAAATCGATTTCGGAAACTTTTTGGCAATCCAAAATTTCATTGTCACTAGTCAAACTTGTATGCAAGTTGCCTTTTAAAACTCGACTTTGACAAATCGTTTTTTCAGAGATCAATGAAACCATCATTTTTAAGCCCCCAAAATAATGAAAAGTGAAATCCAAAATCGATTTCTGAAACTTTTTGGCAATCCAAAATTTCATTGTCACTAGTCAAACTTGTATGCAAGTTGCCTTTTCAAACTCGACTTTGACAAATCATTTTTTCAGAGACCAACCAAAACATCATTTTCAAGCCCCCAAAATAATGAAAAGTGAAATCCAAAATCGATTTCGGAAACTTTTTGGCAATCCAAAATTTCATTGTCACTAGTCAAACTTGTATGCAAGTTGCCTTTTAAAACTCGACTTTGACAAATCATTTTTTCAGAGACCAACCAAAACATCATTTTTAAGCCCCCAAAATAATGAAAAGTGAAATCCAAAATCGATTTCGGAAACTTTTTGGCAATCCAAAATTTCATTGTCACTAGTCAAACTTGTATGCAAGTTGCCTTTTAAAACTCGACTTTGACAAATCGTTTTTTCAGAGATCAATGAAACCATCATTTTTAAGCCCCCAAAATAATGAAAAGTGAAATCCAAAATCGATTTCTGAAACTTTTTGGCAATCCAAAATTTCATTGTCACTAGTCAAACTTGTATGCAAGTTGCCTTTTAAAACTCGACTTTGACAAATCTTTTTTTCAGAGACCAACCAAAACATCATTTTTGAGCCCCCAAAATAATGAAAAGTGAAATCCAAAATCGATTTCGGAAACTTTTTGGCAAACCAAAATTTCATTGTCACTGGTCAAACTTGTATGCAAGTTGCCTTTTAAAACTCGACTTTGACAAATTATTTTTTCAGAGACCAACCAAAACATCATTTTTAAGCCCCCAAAATAATGAAAAGTGAAACCCAAAATCGATTTCGAAAACTTTTTGGCAATCCAAAATTTCATTGTCACTAGTCAAACTTGTATGCAAGTTGCCTTTTAAAACTCGACTTTGACAAATCATTTTTTCAGAGACCAACCAAAACATCATTTTCAAGCCCCCAAAATAATGAAAAGTGAAATCCAAAATCGATTTCGGAAACTTTTTGGCAATCCAAAATTTCATTGTCACTAGTCAAACTTGTATGCAAGTTGCCTTTTAAAACTCGACTTTGACAAATCATTTTTTCAGAGACCAACCAAAACATCATTTTCAAGCCCCCAAAATAATGAAAAGTGAAATCCAAAATCGATTTCGGAAACTTTTTGGCAATCCAAAATTTCATTGTCACTAGTCAAACTTGTATGCAAGTTGCCTTTTAAAACTCGACTTTGACAAATCGTTTTTTCAGAGATCAATGAAACCATCATTTTTAAGCCCCCAAAATAATGAAAAGTGAAATCCAAAATCGATTTCTGAAACTTTTTGGCAATCCAAAATTTCATTGTCACTAGTCAAACTTGTATGCAAGTTGCCTTTTAAAACTCGACTTTGACAAATCATTTTTTCAGAGACCAACCAAAACATCATTTTTAAGCCCCCAAAATAATGAAAAGTGAAATCCAAAATCGGTTTCGGAAACTTTTTGGCAAACCAAAATTTCATTGTCACTAGTCAAACTTGTATGCAAGTTGCCTTTTAAAACTCGACTTTGACAAATCGTTTTTTCAGAGATCAATGAAACCATCATTTTTGAGCCCCCAAAATAATGAAAAGTGAAATCCAAAATCGATTTCTGAAACTTTTTGGCAATCCAAAATTTCATTGTCACTAGTCAAACTTGTATGCAAGTTGCCTTTTAAAACTCGACTTTGACAAATCATTTTTTCAGAGACCAACCAAAACATCATTTTTAAGCCCCCAAAATAATGAAAAGTGAAATCCAAAATCGATTTCGGAAACTTTTTGGCAATCCAAAATTTCATTGTCACTAGTCAAACTTGTATGCAAGTTGCCTTTTAAAACTCGACTTTGACAAATCATTTTTTCAGAGACCAACCAAAACATCATTTTTAAGCCCCCAAAATAATGAAAAGTGAAATCCAAAATCGATTTCGGAAACTTTTTGGCAATCCAAAATTTCATTGTCACTAGTCAAACTTGTATGCAAGTTGCCTTTTAAAACTCGACTTTGACAAATCGTTTTTTCAGAGATCAATGAAACCATCATTTTTAAGCCCCCAAAATAATGAAAAGTGAAATCCAAAATCGATTTCTGAAACTTTTTGGCAATCCAAAATTTCATTGTCACTAGTCAAACTTGTATGCAAGTTGCCTTTTAAAACTCGACTTTGACAAATCATTTTTTCAGAGATCAATCAAACCATCATTTTTAAGCCCCCAAAATAATGAAAAGTGAAATCCAAAATCGATTTCGGAAACTTTTTGGCAATCCAAAATTTCATTGTCACTAGTCAAACTTGTATGCAAGTTGCCTTTTAAAACTCGACTTTGACAAATCATTTTTTCAGAGACCAACCAAAACATCATTTTTAAGCTCCCAAAATAATGAAAAGTGAAATCCAAAATCGATTTCGGAAACTTTTTGGCAAACCAAAATGTCATTGTCACTAGTCAAACTTGTATGCAAGTTGCCTTTTAAAACTCGACTTTGACAAATCATTTTTTCAGAGACCAACCAAACCATCATTTTTAAGCCCCCAAAATAATGAAAAGTGAAATCCAAAATCGATTTCGGAAACTTTTTGGCAAACCAAAATTTTATTGTCACTAGTCAAACTTGTATGCAAGTTGCCTTTTAAAACTCGACTTTGACAAATCATTTTTTCAGAGACCAACCAAAACATCATTTTCAAGCCCCCAAAATAATGAAAAGTGAAATCCAAAATCGATTTCGGAAACTTTTTGGCAATCCAAAATTTCATTGTCACTAGTCAAACTTGTATGCAAGTTGCCTTTTAAAACTCGACTTTGACAAATCATTTTTTCAGAGACCAACCAAAACATCATTTTTAAGCCCCCAAAATAATGAAAAGTGAAATCCAAAATCGATTTCGGAAACTTTTTGGCAATCCAAAATTTCATTGTCACTAGTCAAACTTGTATGCAAGTTGCCTTTTAAAACTCGACTTTGACAAATCATTTTTTCAGAGATCAATCAAACCATCATTTTTAAGCCCCCAAAATAATGAAAAGTGAAATCCAAAATCGATTTCGGAAACTTTTTGGCAATCCAAAATTTCATTGTCACTAGTCAAACTTGTATGCAAGTTGCCTTTTAAAACTCGACTTTGACAAATCGTTTTTTCAGAGATCAATGAAACCATCATTTTTAAGCCCCCAAAATAATGAAAAGTGAAATCCAAAATCGATTTCTGAAACTTTTTGGCAATCCAAAATTTCATTGTCACTAGTCAAACTTGTATGCAAGTTGCCTTTTAAAACTCGACTTTGACAAATCATTTTTTCAGAGACCAACCAAAACATCATTTTTAAGCTCCCAAAATAATGAAGAGTGAAATCCAAAATCGATTTCGGAAACTTTTTGGCAAACCAAAATGTCATTGTCACTAGTCAAACTTGTATGCAAGTTGCCTTTTAAAACTCGACTTTGACAAATCATTTTTTTCAGAGACCAACCAAACCATCATTTTTAAGCCCCCAAAATAATGAAAAGTGAAATCCAAAATCGATTTCGGAAACTTTTTGGCAAACCAAAATTTTATTGTCACTAGTCAAACTTGTATGCAAGTTGCCTTTTAAAACTCGACTTTGACAAATCATTTTTTCAGAGACCAACCAAAACATCATTTTCAAGCCCCCAAAATAATGAAAAGTGAAATCCAAAATCGATTTCGGAAACTTTTTGGCAATCCAAAATTTCATTGTCACTAGTCAAACTTGTATGCAAGTTGCCTTTTAAAACTCGACTTTGACAAATCATTTTTTCAGAGACCAACCAAAACATCATTTTTAAGCTCCCAAAATAATGAAAAGTGAAATCCAAAATCGATTTCGGAAACTTTTTGGCAAACCAAAATGTCATTGTCACTAGTCAAACTTGTATGCAAGTTGCCTTTTAAAACTCGACTTTGACAAATCATTTTTTTCAGAGACCAACCAAACCATCATTTTTGAGCCCCCAAAATAATTAAAAGTGAAATCCAAAATCGATTTCGGAAACTTTTTGGCAAACCAAAATTTTATTGTCACTAGTCAAACTTGTATGCAAGTTGCCTTTTAAAACTCGACTTTGACAAATCATTTTTTCAGAGACCAACCAAAACATCATTTTCAAGCCCCCAAAATAATGAAAAGTAAAATCCAAAATCGATTTCGGAAACTTTTTGGCAATCCAAAATTTCATTGTCACTAGTCAAACTTGTATGCAAGTTGCCTTTTAAAACTCGACTTTGACAAATCATTTTTTCAGAGATCAATCAAACCATCATTTTTAAGCCCCCAAAATAATGAAAAGTGAAATCCAAAATCGATTTCGGAAACTTTTTGGCAATCCAAAATTTCATTGTCACTAGTCAAACTTGTATGCAAGTTGCCTTTTAAAACTCGACTTTGACAAATTATTTTTTCAGAGACCAACCAAAACATCATTTTTAAGCCCCCAAAATAATGAAAAGTGAAACCCAAAATCGATTTCGAAAACTTTTTGGCAATCCAAAATTTCATTGTCACTAGTCAAACTTGTATGCAAGTTGCCTTTTCAAACTCGACTTTGACAAATCATTTTTTCAGAGACCAACCAAAACATCATTTTTAAGCCCCCAAAATAATGAAAAGTGAAACCCAAAATCGATTTCGGAAACTTTTTGGCAAACCAAAATGTCATTGTCACTAGTCAAACTTGTATGCAAGTTGCCTTTTAAAACTCGACTTTGACAAATCATTTTTTTCAGAGACCAACCAAACCATCATTTTTAAGCCCCCAAAATAATGAAAAGTGAAATCCAAAATCGATTTCGGAAACTTTTTGGCAAACCAAAATGTCATTGTCACTAGTCAAACTTGTATGCAAGTTGCCTTTTAAAACTCGACTTTGACAAATTATTTTTTCAGAGACCAACCAAAACATCATTTTTAAGCCCCCAAAATAATGAAAAGTGAAACCCAAAATCGATTTCGAAAACTTTTTGGCAATCCAAAATTTCATTGTCACTAGTCAAACTTGTATGCAAGTTGCCTTTTCAAACTCGACTTTGACAAATCATTTTTTCAGAGACCAACCAAAACATCATTTTTAAGCCCCCAAAATAATGAAAAGTGAAATCCAAAATCGATTTCGGAAACTTTTTGGCAATCCAAAATTTCATTGTCACTAGTCAAACTTGTATGCAAGTTGCCTTTTAAAACTCGACTTTGACAAATTATTTTTTCAGAGACCAACCAAAACATCATTTTTAAGCCCCCAAAATAATGAAAAGTGAAACCCAAAATCGATTTCGAAAACTTTTTGGCAATCCAAAATTTCATTGTCACTAGTCAAACTTGTATGCAAGTTGCCTTTTCAAACTCGACTTTGACAAATTATTTTTTCAGAGACCAACCAAAACATCATTTTTAAGCTCCCAAAATAATGAAAAGTGAAATCCAAAATCGATTTCGGAAACTTTTTGGCAAACCAAAATGTCATTGTCACTAGTCAAACTTGTATGCAAGTTGCCTTTTAAAACTCGACTTTGACAAATCATTTTTTTCAGAGACCAACCAAACCATCATTTTTAAGCTCCCAAAATAATGAAAAGTGAAATCCAAAATCGATTTCGGAAACTTTTTGGCAATCCAAAATTTCATTGTCACTAGTCAAACTTGTATGCAAGTTGCCTTTTAAAACTCGACTTTGACAAATTATTTTTTCAGAGACCAACCAAAACATCATTTTTAAGCCCCCAAAATAATGAAAAGTGAAACCCAAAATCGATTTCGAAAACTTTTTGGCAATCCAAAATTTCATTGTCACTAGTCAAACTTGTATGCAAGTTGCCTTTTAAAACTCGACTTTGACAAATTATTTTTTCAGAGACCAACCAAAACATCATTTTTAAGCTCCCAAAATAATGAAAAGTGAAATCCAAAATCGATTTCGGAAACTTTTTGGCAAACCAAAATGTCATTGTCACTAGTCAAACTTGTATGCAAGTTGCCTTTTAAAACTCGACTTTGACAAATCATTTTTTTCAGAGACCAACCAAACCATCATTTTTAAGCCCCCAAAATAATGAAAAGTGAAATCCAAAATCGATTTCGGAAACTTTTTGGCAATCCAAAATTTCATTGTCACTAGTCAAACTTGTATGCAAGTTGCCTTTTAAAACTCGACTTTGACAAATTATTTTTTCAGAGACCAACCAAAACATCATTTTTAAGCTCCCAAAATAATGAAAAGTGAAATCCAAAATCGATTTCGGAAACTTTTTGGCAAACCAAAATGTCATTGTCACTAGTCAAACTTGTATGCAAGTTGCCTTTTAAAACTCGACTTTGACAAATCATTTTTTTCAGAGACCAACCAAACCATCATTTTTGAGCCCCCAATATAATGAAAAGTGAAATCCAAAATCGATTACGGAAACTTTTTGGCAATCCAAAATTTCATTGTCACTAGTCAAACTTGTATGCAAGTTGCCTTTTAAAACTCGACTTTGACAAATCATTTTTTCAGAGACCAACCAAAACATCATTTTTAAGCTCCCAAAATAATGAAAAGTGAAATCCAAAATCGATTTCGGAAACTTTTTGGCAAACCAAAATGTCATTGTCACTAGTCAAACTTGTATGCAAGTTGCCTTTTCAAACTCGACTTTGACAAATCATTTTTTCAGAGACCAACCAAACCATCATTTTTGAGCCCCCAATATAATGAAAAGTGAAATCCAAAATCGATTACGGAAACTTTTTGGCAATCCAAAATTTCATTGTCACTAGTCAAACTTGTATGCAAGTTGCCTTTTAAAACTCGACTTTGACAAATCATTTTTTCAGAGACCAACCAAAACATCATTTTCAAGCCCCCAAAATAATGAAAAGTGAAATCCAAAATCGATTTCGGAAACTTTTTGGCAATCCAAAATTTCATTGTCACTAGTCAAACTTGTATGCAAGTTGCCTTTTAAAACTCGACTTTGACAAATCGTTTTTTCAGAGATCAATGAAACCATCATTTTTAAGCCCCCAAAATAATGAAAAGTGAAATCCAAAATCGATTTCTGAAACTTTTTGGCAATCGAAAATTTCATTGTCACTAGTCAAACTTGTATGCAAGTTGCCTTTTCAAACTCGACTTTGACAAATCATTTTTTCAGAGACCAACCAAAACATCATTTTCAAGCCCCCAAAATAATGAAAAGTGAAATCCAAAATCGATTTCGGAAACTTTTTGGCAATCCAAAATTTCATTGTCACTAGTCAAACTTGTATGCAAGTTGCCTTTTAAAACTCGACTTTGACAAATCATTTTTTCAGAGACCAACCAAAACATCATTTTTAAGCCCCCAAAATAATGAAAAGTGAAATCCAAAATCGATTTCGGAAACTTTTTGGCAATCCAAAATTTCATTGTCACTAGTCAAACTTGTATGCAAGTTGCCTTTTAAAACTCGACTTTGACAAATCGTTTTTTCAGAGATCAATGAAACCATCATTTTAAGCCCCCAAAATAATGAAAAGTGAAATCCAAAATCGATTTCTGAAACTTTTTGGCAATCCAAAATTTCATTGTCACTAGTCAAACTTGTATGCAAGTTGCCTTTTAAAACTCGACTTTGACAAATCTTTTTTTCAGAGACCAACCAAAACATCATTTTTGAGCCCCCAAAATAATGAAAAGTGAAATCCAAAATCGATTTCGGAAACTTTTTGGCAAACCAAAATTTCATTGTCACTGGTCAAACTTGTATGCAAGTTGCCTTTTAAAACTCGACTTTGACAAATTATTTTTTCAGAGACCAACCAAAACATCATTTTTAAGCCCCCAAAATAATGAAAAGTGAAACCCAAAATCGATTTCGAAAACTTTTTGGCAATCCAAAATTTCATTGTCACTAGTCAAACTTGTATGCAAGTTGCCTTTTAAAACTCGACTTTGACAAATCATTTTTTCAGAGACCAACCAAAACATCATTTTTAAGCTCCCAAAATAATGAAAAGTGAAATCCAAAATCGATTTCGGAAACTTTTTGGCAAACCAAAATGTCATTGTCACTAGTCAAACTTGTATGCAAGTTGCCTTTTAAAACTCGACTTTGACAAATCATTTTTTTCAGAGACCAACCAAACCATCATTTTTAAGCCCCCAAAATAATGAAAAGTGAAATCCAAAATCGATTTCGGAAACTTTTTGGCAAACCAAAATTTTATTGTCACTAGTCAAACTTGTATGCAAGTTGCCTTTTAAAACTCGACTTTGACAAATCATTTTTTCAGAGACCAACCAAAACATCATTTTCAAGCCCCCAAAATAATGAAAAGTGAAATCCAAAATCGATTTCGGAAACTTTTTGGCAATCCAAAATTTCATTGTCACTAGTCAAACTTGTATGCAAGTTGCCTTTTAAAACTCGACTTTGACAAATCGTTTTTTCAGAGATCAATGAAACCATCATTTTTAAGCCCCCAAAATAATGAAAAGTGAAATCCAAAATCGATTTCGGAAACTTTTTGGCAATCCAAAATTTCATTGTCACTAGTCAAACTTGTATGCAAGTTGCCTTTTCAAACTCGACTTTGACAAATCATTTTTTCAGAGACCAACCAAAACATCATTTTTAAGCCCCCAAAATAATGAAAAGTGAAATCCAAAATCGATTTCTGAAACTTTTTGGCAATCCAAAATTTCATTGTCACTAGTCAAACTTGTATGCAAGTTGCCTTTTAAAACTCGACTTTGACAAATCATTTTTTCAGAGATCAATCAAACCATCATTTTTAAGCCCCCAAAATAATGAAAAGTGAAATCCAAAATCGATTTCGGAAACTTTTTGGCAATCCAAAATTTCATTGTCACTAGTCAAACTTGTATGCAAGTTGCCTTTTAAAACTCGACTTTGACAAATTATTTTTTCAGAGACCAACCAAAACATCATTTTTAAGCCCCCAAAATAATGAAAAGTGAAATCCAAAATCGATTTCGAAAACTTTTTGGCAATCCAAAATTTCATTGTCACTAGTCAAACTTGTATGCAAGTTGCCTTTTAAAACTCGACTGTGACAAATCATTTTTTCAGAGACCAACCAAACCATCATTTTTAAGCCCCCAAAATAATGAAAAGTGAAATCCAAAATCGATTTCGGAAACTTTTTGGCAAACCAAAATTTTATTGTCACTAGTCAAACTTGTATGCAAGTTGCCTTTTAAAACTCGACTTTGACAAATCATTTTTTCAGAGACCAACCAAACCATCATTTTTAAGTCCCCAAAATAATGAAAAGTGAAATCCAAAATCGATTTCGGAAACTTTTTGGCAATCCAAAATTTCATTGTCACTAGTCAAACTTGTATGCAAGTTGCCTTTTAAAACTCGACTTTGACAAATCATTTTTTCAGAGACCAACCAAAACATCATTTTTAAGCCCCCAAAATAATGAAAAGTGAAATCCAAAATCGATTTCGGAAACTTTTTGGCAATCCAAAATTTCATTGTCACTAGTCAAACTTGTATGCAAGTTGCCTTTTAAAACTCGACTTTGACAAATCATTTTTTCAGAGATCAATCAAACCATCATTTTTAAGCCCCCAAAATAATGAAAAGTGAAATCCAAAATCGATTTCGGAAACTTTTTGGCAATCCAAAATTTCATTGTCACTAGTCAAACTTGTATGCAAGTTGCCTTTTAAAACTCGACTTTGACAAATCGTTTTTTCAGAGATCAATGAAACCATCATTTTTAAGCCCCCAAAATAATGAAAAGTGAAATCCAAAATCGATTTCTGAAACTTTTTGGCAATCCAAAATTTCATTGTCACTAGTCAAACTTGTATGCAAGTTGCCTTTTAAAACTCGACTTTGACAAATCATTTTTTCAGAGACCAACCAAAACATCATTTTTAAGCTCCCAAAATAATGAAAAGTGAAATCCAAAATCGATTTCGGAAACTTTTTGGCAAACCAAAATGACATTGTCACTAGTCAAACTTGTATGCAAGTTGCCTTTTAAAACTCGACTTTGACAAATCATTTTTTTCAGAGACCAACCAAACCATCATTTTTAAGCCCCCAAAATAATGAAAAGTGAAATCCAAAATCGATTTCGGAAACTTTTTGGCAAACCAAAATTTTATTGTCACTAGTCAAACTTGTATGCAAGTTGCCTTTTAAAACTCGACTTTGACAAATCATTTTTTCAGAGACCAACCAAAACATCATTTTCAAGCCCCCAAAATAATGAAAAGTGAAATCCAAAATCGATTTCGGAAACTTTTTGGCAATCCAAAATTTCATTGTCACTAGTCAAACTTGTATGCAAGTTGCCTTTTAAAACTCGACTTTGACAAATCAGTTTTTCAGAGACCAACCAAACCATCATTTTTAAGCCCCCAAAATAATGAAAAGTAAAATCCAAAATCGATTTCGGAAACTTTTTGGCAATTCAAAATTTCATTGTCACTAGTCAAACTTGTATGCAAGCTGCCTTTTAAAACTCGACTTTGACAAATCATGTTTTCAGAGACCAACCAAACCATCATTTTTAAGCCCCCAAAATAATGAAAAGTGAAATCCAAAATCGATTTCGGAAACTTTTTGGCAATCCAAAATTTCATTGTCACTAGTCAAACTTGTATGCAAGCTGCCTTTTAAAACTCGACTTTGACAAATCATTTTTTCAGAGACCAACCAAAACATCATTTTTGAGCCCCCAAAATAATGAAAAGTGAAATCCAAAATCGATTTCAGAAACTTTTTGGCAAACCAAAATTTGATTGTCACTAGTCAAACTTGGATGCAAGTTGCCTTTTAAAACTCGACTTTGACAAATCATTTTTTCAGAGACCAACCAAAACATCATTTTTAAGCCCCCAAAATAATGAAAAGTGAAATCCAAAATCGATTTCGGAAACTTTTTGGCAATCCAAAATTTCATTGTCACTAGTCAAACTTGTATGCAAGTTGCCTTTTAAAACTCGACTTTGACAAATCATTTTTTCAGAGACCAACCAAAACATCATTTTTAAGCCCCCAAAATAATGAAAAGTGAAATCCAAAATCGATTTCGGAAACTTTTTGGCAAACCAAAATTTCATTGTCACTAGTCAAACTTGTATGCAAGTTGCCTTTTAAAACTCGACTTTGACAAATCATTTTTTCAGAGACCAACCAAAACATCATTTTTAAGCCCCCAAAATAATGAAAAGTGAAATCCAAAATCGATTTCGGAAACTTTTTGGCAAACCAAAATTTCATTGTCACTAGTCAAACTTGTATGCAAGTTGCCTTTTAAAACTCGACTTTGACAAATCATTTTTTCAGAGACCAACCAAATCATCATTTTTGAGCCCCCAAAATAATGAAAAATAAAATCCAAAATCGATTTCGGAAACTTTTTGGCAAACCAAAATTTCATTATCACTAGTTAAACTTGTATGCAAGTTGCCTTTTCAAACTCGACTTTGACAAATCATTTTTTCAGAGACCAACCAAAACATCATTTTTAAGCTCCCAAAATAATGAAAAGTGAAATCCAAAATCGATTTCGGAAACTTTTTGGCAAACCAAAATTTCTTTGTCACTAGTCAAACTTGTATGCAAGTTGCCTTTTAAAACTCGCCTTTGACAAATCATTTTTTCAGAGACCAACCAAAACATCATTTTTAAGCCCCCAAAATAATGAAAAGTTCGATCCAAGATCAATTTCAGAAACTATTATGCAAACCAAAATTTCATTGTCACTAGTCAAACTTGTATGCAAGTTGCCTTTTAAAACTCGACTTTGACAAATCATTTTTTCAGAGACCAACCAAAATATCATTTTTAAGCCCCCAAAATAATGAAAAGTCAAATCCAAAATCGATTTCGGAAACTTTTTGGCAAACCAAAGTTTCATTGTCACTAGTCAAACTTGTATGCAAGTTGCCTTTTAAAACTCGACTTTGACAAATCATTTTTTCAGAGACCAACCAAAACATCATTTTTGAGCCCTCAAAATAATGAAAAGTGAAATCCAAAATCGATTTCGGAAACTTTTTGGCAAACCAAAGTTTCATTGTCACTAGTCAAACTTGTATGCAAGTTGCCTTTTAAAACTCGACTTTGACAAATCATTTTTTCAGAGACCAACCAAAACATCATTTTTAAGCCCCCAAAATAATGAAAAGTTCGATCCAAAATCGATTTCGGAAACTTTTTGGCAAACCAAAATTTCATCGTCACTAGTCAAACTTGTATGCAAGTTGCCTTTTAAAACTCGACTTTGACAAATCATTTTTTCAGAGACCAACCAAAACATCATTTTTAAGCCCCCAAAATAATGAAAAGTAAAATCCAAAATCGATTTCGGAAACATTTTGGCAAACCAAAATTTCATTGTCACTAGTCAAACTTGTATGCAAGTTGCCTTTTAAAACTCGACTTTGACAAATCATTTTTTCAGAGACCAACCAAAACATCATTTTTGAGCCCTCAAAATAATGAAAAGTGAAATCCAAAATCGATTTCGGAAACTTTTTGGCAAACCAAAGTTTCATTGTCACTAGTCAAACTTGTATGCAAGTTGCCTTTTAAAACTCGACTTTGACAAATCATTTTTTCAGAGACCAACCAAAACATCATTTTTAAGCCCCCAAAATAATGAAAAGTTCGATCCAAAATCGATTTCGGAAACTTTTTGGCAAACCAAAATTTCATTGTCACTAGTCAAACTTGTATGCAAGTTGCCTTTTAAAACTCGACTTTGACAAATCATTTTTTCAGAGACCAACCAAAACATCATTTTTAAGCCCCCAAAATAATGAAAAGTTCGATCCAAAATCGATTTCGGAAACTTTTTGGCAAACCAAAATTTCATCGTCAGTAGTCAAACTTGTATGCAAGTTGCCTTTTAAAACTCAATTTTGACAAATCATTTTTGCAGAGACCAACCAAAACATCATTTTTAAGCCCCAAAATAATGAAAAGTGAAATCCAAAATCGATTTCGGAAACTTTTTGGCAAACCAAAATTTCATTGTCACTAGTCAAACTTGTATGCAAGTTGCCTTTTAAAACTCGACTTTGACAAATCATTTTTTCAGAGACCAACCAAAACATCATTTTTGAGCCCTCAAAATAATGAAAAGTGAAATCCAAAATCGATTTCGGAAACTTTTTGGCAAACCAAAGTTTCATTGTCACTAGTCAAACTTGTATGCAAGTTGCCTTTTAAAACTCGACTTTGACAAATCATTTTTTCAGAGACCAACCAAACCATCAATTTTGAGCCCCCAAAATAATGAAAAGTGAAATCCAAAATCGATTTCGGAAACTTTTTGGCAAACCAAAATTTCATTGTCACTAGTCAAACTTGTATGAAGTTGCCTTTTAAAACTCAATTTTGACAAATCATTTTTGCAGAGACCAACCAAAACATCATTTTTAAGCCCCAAAATAATGAAAAGTGAAATCCAAAATCGATTTCGGAAACTTTTTGGCAAACCAAAATTTCATTGTCACTAGTCAAACTTGTATGCAAGTTGCCTTTTAAAACTCGACTTTGACAAATCATTTTTTCAGAGACCAACCAAAACATCATTTTTGAGCCCTCAAAATAATGAAAAGTGAAATCCAAAATCGATTTCGGAAACTTTTTGGCAAACCAAAATTTCATTGTCACTAGTCAAACTTGTATGCAAGTTGCCTTTTAAAACTCGACTTTGACAAATCATTTTTCTGAGACCAACCAAAACATCATTTTTGAGCCCCCAAAATAATGAAAAGTGAAATCCAAAATCGATTTCGGAAACTTTTTGGCAAACCAAAATTTCATTGTCACTAGTCAAACTTGTATGCAAGTTGCCTTTTAAAACTCGACTTTGACAAATCATTTTTTCAGAGACCAACCAAAACATCATTTTTAAGCCCCCAAAATAATGAAAAGTTCGATCCAAAATCGATTTCGGAAACTTTTTGGCAAACCAAAATTTCATTGTCACTAGTCAAACTTGTATGAAGTTGCCTTTTAAAACTCGACTTTGACAAATCATTTTTTCAGAGACCAACCAAAACATCATTTTTAAGCCCCCAAAATAATGAAAAGTAAAATCCAAAATCGATTTCGGAAACATTTTGGCAAACCAAAATTTCATTGTCACTAGTCAAACTTGTATGAAGTTGCCTTTTAAAACTCGACTTTGACAAATCATTTTTTCAGAGACCAACCAAAACATCATTTTTAAGCCCCCAAAATAATGAAAAGTGAAATCCAAAATCGATTTCGGAAACTTTTTGGCAAACCAAAATTTCTTTGTCACTAGTCAAACTTGTATGCAAGTTGCCTTTTAAAACTCGCCTTTGACAAATCATTTTTTCAGAGACCAACCAAAACATCATTTTTAAGCCCCCAAAATAATGAAAAGTTCGATCCAAGATCAATTTCAGAAACTATTATGCAAACCAAAATTTCATTGTCACTAGTCAAACTTGTATGCAAGTTGCCTTTTAAAACTCGACTTTGACAAATCATTTTTTCAGAGACCAACCAAAATATCATTTTTAAGCCCCCAAAATAATGAAAAGTGAAATCCAAAATCGATTTCGGAAACTTTTTGGCAAACCAAAGTTTCATTGTCACTAGTCAAACTTGTATGCAAGTTGCCTTTTAAAACTCGACTTTGACAAATCATTTTTTCAGAGACCAACCAAAACATCATTTTTAAGCCCCCAAAATAATGAAAAGTTCGATCCAAAATCGATTTCGGAAACTTTTTGGCAAACCAAAATTTCATCGTCACTAGTCAAACTTGTATGCAAGTTGCCTTTTAAAACTCGACTTTGACAAATCATTTTTTCAGAGACCAACCAAAACATCATTTTTGAGCCCCCAAAATAATGAAAAATAAAATCCAAAATCGATTTCGGAAACATTTTGGCAAACCAAAATTTCATTGTCACTAGTCAAACTTGTATGAAGTTGCCTTTTAAAACTCGACTTTGACAAATCATTTTTTCAGAGACCAACCAAAACATCATTTTTAAGCCCCCAAAATAATGAAAAGTGAAATCCAAAATCGATTTCGGAAACTTTTTGGCAAACCAAAATTTCATTGTCACTAGTCAAACTTGTATGCAAGTTGCCTTTTAAAACTCGACTTTGACAAATCATTTTTTCAGAGACCAACCAAACCATCAATTTTGAGCCCCCAAAATAATGAAAAGTGAAATCCAAAATCGATTTCGGAAACTTTTTGGCAAACCAAAGTTTCATTGTCACTAGTCAAACTTGTATGCAAGTTGCCTTTTAAAACTCGACTTTGACAAATCATTTTTTCAGAGACCAACCAAAACATCATTTTTAAGCCCCCAAAATAATGAAAAGTTCGATCCAAAATCGATTTCGGAAACTTTTTGGCAAACCAAAATTTCATCGTCACTAGTCAAACTTGTATGCAAGTTGCCTTTTAAAACTCGACTTTGACAAATCATTTTTTCAGAGACCAACCAAAACATCATTTTTAAGCCCCCAAAATAATGAAAAGTAAAATCCAAAATCGATTTCGGAAACATTTTGGCAAACCAAAATTTCATTGTCACTAGTCAAACTTGTATGAAGTTGCCTTTTAAAACTCGACTTTGACAAATCATTTTTTCAGAGACCAACCAAAACATCATTTTTAAGCCCCCAAAATAATGAAAAGTGAAATCCAAAATCGATTTCGGAAACTTTTTGGCAAACCAAAATTTCATTGTCACTAGTCAAACTTGTATGCAAGTTGCCTTTTAAAACTCGACTTTGACAAATCATTTTTTCAGAGACCAACCAAACCATCAATTTTGAGCCCCCAAAATAATGAAAAGTGAAATCCAAAATCGATTTCGGAAACTTTTTGGCAAACCAAAATTTCATTGTCACTAGTCAAACTTGTATGCAAGTTGCCTTTTAAAACTCGACTTTGACAAATCATTTTTTCAGAGACCAACCAAAACATCATTTTTAAGCCCCCAAAATAATGAAAAGTTCGATCCAAAATCGATTTCGGAAACTTTTTGGCAAACCAAAATTTCATCGTCACTAGTCAAACTTGTATGCAAGTTGCCTTTTAAAACTCGACTTTGACAAATCATTTTTTCAGAGACCAACCAAAACATCATTTTTAAGCCCCCAAAATAATGAAAAGTAAAATCCAAAATCGATTTCGGAAACATTTTGGCAAACCAAAATTTCATTGTCACTAGTCAAACTTGTATGAAGTTGCCTTTTAAAACTCGACTTTGACAAATCATTTTTTCAGAGACCAACCAAAACATCATTTTTGAGCCCCCAAAATAATGAAAAGTGAAATCCAAAATCGATTTCGGAAACTTTTTGGCAAACCAAAATTTCATTGTCACTAGTCAAACTTGTATGAAAGTTGCCTTATAAAACTCGATTTTGACAAATCATTTTTTCAGAGACCAACCAAAACATCATTTTTAAGCCCCCAAAATAATGAAAAGTGTAATCCAAAATCGATTTCGGAAACTTTTTGGCAAACCAAAATTTCATTGTCACTAGTCAAACTTGTATGCAAGTTGCCTTTTAAAACTCGACTTTGACAAATCATTTTTTCAGAGACCAACCAAAACATCATTTTTAAGCCCCCAAAATAATGAAAAGTTCGATCCAAAATCGATTTCGGAAACTTTTTGGCAAACCAAAATTTCATCGTCACTAGTCAAACTTGTATGCAAGTTGCCTTTTAAAACTCGACTTTGACAAATCATTTTTTCAGAGACCAACCAAACCATCAATTTTGAGCCCCCAAAATAATGAAAAGTGAAATCCAAAATCGATTTCGGAAACTTTTTGGCAAACCAAAATTTCATTGTCACTAGTCAAACTTGTATGCAAGTTGCCTTTTAAAACTCGACTTTGACAAATCATTTTTTCAGAGACCAACCAAAACATCATTTTTAAGCCCCCAAAATAATGAAAAGTTCGATCCAAAATCGATTTCGGAAACTTTTTGGCAAACCAAAATTTCATCGTCACTAGTCAAACTTGTATGCAAGTTGCCTTTTAAAACTCGACTTTGACAAATCATTTTTTCAGAGACCAACCAAAACATCATTTTTAAGCCCCCAAAATAGTGAAAAGTAAAATCCAAAATCGATTTCGGAAACATTTTGGCAAACCAAAATTTCATTGTCACTAGTCAAACTTGTATGAAGTTGCCTTTTAAAACTCGACTTTGACAAATCATTTTTTCAGAGACCAACCAAAACATCATTTTTGAGCCCCCAAAATAATGAAAAGTGAAATCCAAAATCGATTTCGGAAACTTTTTGGCAAACCAAAATTTCATTGTCACTAGTCAAACTTGTATGAAAGTTGCCTTATAAAACTCGATTTTGACAAATCATTTTTTCAGAGACCAACCAAAACATCATTTTTAAGCCCCCAAAATAATGAAAAGTGTAATCCAAAATCGATTTCGGAAACTTTTTGGCAAACCAAAATTTCATTGTCACTAGTCAAACTTGTATGCAAGTTGCCTTTTAAAACTCGACTTTGACAAATCATTTTTTCAGAGACCAACCAAAACATCATTTTTAAGCCCCCAAAATAATGAAAAGTGTAATCCAAAATCGATTTCGGAAACTTTTTGGCAAACCAAAGTTTCATTGTCACTAGTCAAACTTGTATGCAAGTTGCCTTTTAAAACTCGACTTTGACAAATCATTTTTTCAGAGACCAACCAAACCATCAATTTTGAGCCCCCAAAATAATGAAAAGTGAAATCCAAAATCGATTTCGGAAACTTTTTGGCAAACCAAAATTTCATTGTCACTAGTCAAACTTGTATGCAAGTTGCCTTTTAAAACTCGACTTTGACAAATCATTTTTTCAGAGACCAACCAAAACATCATTTTTAAGCCCCCAAAATAATGAAAAGTTCGATCCAAAATCGATTTCGGAAACTTTTTGGCAAACCAAAATTTCATCGTCACTAGTCAAACTTGTATGCAAGTTGCCTTTTAAAACTCGACTTTGACAAATCATTTTTTCAGAGACCAACCAAAACATCATTTTTAAGCCCCCAAAATAATGAAAAGTAAAATCCAAAATCGATTTCGGAAACATTTTGGCAAACCAAAATTTCATTGTCACTAGTCAAACTTGTATGAAGTTGCCTTTTAAAACTCGACTTTGACAAATCATTTTTTCAGAGACCAACCAAAACATCATTTTTAAGCCCCCAAAATAATGAAAAGTGAAATCCAAAATCGATTTCGGAAACTTTTTGGCAAACCAAAATTTCTTTGTCACTAGTCAAACTTGTATGCAAGTTGCCTTTTAAAACTCGCCTTTGACAAATCATTTTTTCAGAGACCAACCAAACCATCATTTTTAAGCCCCCAAAATAATGAAAAGTGAAATCCAAAATCGATTTCGGAAACTTTTTGGCAAACCAAAATTTCATTGTCACTAGTCAAACTTGTATGAAGTTGCCTTTTAAAACTCGACTTTGACAAATCATTTTTTCAGAGACCAACCAAAACATCATGTTTAAGCCCCCAAAATAATGAAAAGTAAAATCCAAAATCGATTTCGGAAACATTTTGGCAAACCAAAATTTCATTGTCACTAGTCAAACTTGTATGCAAGTTGCCTTTTAAAACTCGACTTTGACAAATCATTTTTTCAGAGACCAACCAAACCATCAATTTTGAGCCCCCAAAATAATGAAAAGTGAAATCCAAAATCGATTTCGGAAACTGTTTGGCAAACCAAAATTTCATTGTCACTAGTCAAACTTGTATGCAAGTTGCCTTTTAAAACTCGACTTTGACAAATCATTTTTTCAGAGACCAACCAAAACATCATTTTTAAGCCCCCAAAATAATGAAAAGTAAAATCCAAAATCGATTTCGGAAACATTTTGGCAAACCAAAATTTCATTGTCACTAGTCAAACTTGTATGAAGTTGCCTTTTAAAACTCGACTTTGACAAATCATTTTTTCAGAGACCAACCAAAACATCATTTTTAAGCCCCCAAAATAATGAAAAGTGAAATCCAAAATCGATTTCGGAAACTTTTTGGCAAACCAAAATTTCATTGTCACTAGTCAAACTTGTATGCAAGTTGCCTTTTAAAACTCGACTTTGACAAATCATTTTTTCAGAGACCAACCAAAACATCATTTTTAAGCCCCCAAAATAATGAAAAGTGAAATCCAAAATCGATTTCGGAAACTTTTTGGCAAACCAAAGTTTCATTGTCACTAGTCAAACTTGTATGCAAGTTGCCTTTTAAAACTCGACTTTGACAAATCATTTTTTCAGAGACCAACCAAACCATCAATTTTGAGCCCCCAAAATAATGAAAAGTGAAATCCAAAATCGATTTCGGAAACTTTTTGGCAAACCAAAATTTCATTGTCACTAGTCAAACTTGTATGCAAGTTGCCTTTTAAAACTCGACTTTGACAAATCATTTTTTCAGAGACCAACCAAAACATCATTTTTAAGCCCCCAAAATAATGAAAAGTGAAATCCAAAATCGATTTCGGAAACTTTTTGGCAAACCAAAATTTCATTGTCACTAGTCAAACTTGTATGCAAGTTGCCTTTTAAAACTCGACTTTGACAAATCATTTTTTCAGAGACCAACCAAACCATCATTTTTAAGCCCCCAAAATAATGAAAAGTGAAATCCAAAATCGATTTCGGAAACTTTTTGGCAAACCAAAATTTCTATGTAACTAGTCAAACTTGTATGCAAGTTGCCTTTTAAAACTCGACTTTGACAAATCATTTTTTCAGAGACCAACCAAAACATCATTTTTAAGCCCCCAAAATAATGAAAAGTGAAATCCAAAATCGATTTCGGAAACTTTTTGGCAAACCAAAATTTCATTGTCACTAGTCAAACTTGTATGCAAGTTGCCTTTTAAAACTCGACTTTGACGAATCATTTTTTTCAGAGACCAACCAAAACATCATTTTTAAGCCCCCAAAATAATGAAAAGTTCGATCCAAAATCGATTTCGAAAACTTTTTGGCAAACCAAAATTTCATTGTCACTAGTCAAACTTGTATGCAAGTTGCCTTTTAAAACTCGACTTTGACAAATCATTTTTTCAGAGACCAACCAAAACATCATTTTTAAGCCCCCAAAATAATGAAAAGTGAAATCCAAAATCGATTTCGGAAACTTTTTGGCAAACCAAAATTTCATTGTCACTAGTCAAACTTGTATGCAAGTTGCCTTTTAAAACTCGACTTTGACAAATCATTTTTTCAGAGACCAACCAAAACATCATTTTTAAGCCCCCAAAATAATGAAAAGTGAAATCCAAAATCGATTTCGGAAACTTTTTGGCAAACCAAAATTTCATTGTCACTAGTCAAACTTGTATGCAAGTTGCCTTTTAAAACTCGACTTTGACAAATCATTTTTTCAGAGACCAACCAAACCATCATTTTTAAGCCCCCAAAATAATGAAAAGTGAAATCCAAAATCGATTTCGGAAACTTTTTGGCAAACCAAAATTTCTATGTAACTAGTCAAACTTGTATGCAAGTTGCCTTTTAAAACTCGACTTTGACAAATCATTTTTTCAGAGACCAACCAAAACATCATTTTTAAGCCCCCAAAATAATGAAAAGTGAAATCCAAAATCGATTTCGGAAACTTTTTGGCAAACCAAAATTTCATTGTCACTAGTCAAACTTGTATGCAAGTTGCCTTTTAAAACTCGACTTTGACAAATCATTTTTTCAGAGACCAACCAAAACATCATTTTTAGGCCCCCAAAATAATGAAAAGTGAAATCCAAAATCGATTTCGGAAACTTTTTGGCAAACCAAAATTTCATTGTCACTAGTCAAACTTGTATGCAAGTTGCCTTTTAAAACTCGACTTTGACAAATCATTTTTTCAGAGACCAACCAAACCATCAATTTTGAGCCCCCAAAATAATGAAAAGTGAAATCCAAAATCGATTTCGGAAACTTTTTGGCAAACCAAAATTTCATTGTCACTAGTCAAACTTGTATGCAAGTTGCCTTTTAAAACTCGACTTTGACGAATCATTTTTTTCAGAGACCAACCAAAACATCATTTTTAAGCCTTCAAAATAATGAAAAGTTCGATCCAAAATCGATTTCGGAAACTTTTTGGCAAACCAAAATTTCATTGTCACTAGTCAAACTTGTATGCAAGTTGCCTTTTAAAATTCGATTTTGACGAATCAATTTTTTCAGAGACCAACCAAACATCATTTTTAAGCCCCCAAAATAATGAAAAGTTCGATCCAAAATCGATTTCGGAAACTTTTTGGCAAACCAAAATTTCATTGTCACTAGTCAAACTTGTATGCAAGTTGCCTTTTAAAACTCGACTTTGACAAATCATTTTTTCAGAGACCAACCAAAACATCATTTTTAAGCCCCCAAAATAATGAAAAGTTCGATCCAAAATCGATTTCGAAAACTTTTTGGCAAACCAAAATTTCATTGTCACTAGTCAAACTTGTATGCAAGTTGCCTTTTAAAACTCGACTTTGACAAATCATTTTTTCAGAGACCAACCAAAACATCATTTTTAAGCCCCCAAAATAATGAAAAGTGAAATCCAAAATCGATTTCGGAAACTTTTTGGCAAACCAAAATTTCATTGTCACTAGTCAAACTTGTATGCAAGTTGCCTTTTAAAACTCGACTTTGACAAATCATTTTTTCAGAGACCAACCAAAACATCATTTTTAAGCCCCCAAAATAATGAAAAGTGAAATCCAAAATCGATTTCGGAAACTTTTTGGCAAACCAAAATTTCATTGTCACTAGTCAAACTTGTATGCAAGTTGCCTTTTAAAACTCGACTTTGACAAATCATTTTTTCAGAGACCAACCAAAACATCATTTTTAAGCCCCCAAAATAATGAAAAGTGAAATCCAAAATCGATTTCGGAAACTTTTTGGCAAACCAAAATTTCATTGTCACTAGTCAAACTTGTATGCAAGTTGCCTTTTAAAACTCGACTTTGACAAATCATTTTTTCAGAGACCAACCAAAACATCATTTTTAAGCCCCCAAAATAATGAAAAGTGAAATCCAAAATCGATTTCGGAAACTTTTTGGCAAACCAAAATTTCATTGTCACTAGTCAAACTTGTATGCAAGTTGCCTTTTAAAACTCGACTTTGACAAATCATTTTTTCAGAGACCAACCAAAACATCATTTTTAAGCCCCCAAAATAATGAAAAGTTCGATCCAAAATCGATTTCGAAAACTTTTTGGCAAACCAAAATTTCATTGTCACTAGTCAAACTTGTATGCAAGTTGCCTTTTAAAACTCGACTTTGACAAATCATTTTTTCAGAGACCAACCAAAACATCATTTTTAAGCCCCCAAAATAATGAAAAGTGAAATCCAAAATCGATTTCGGAAACTTTTTGGCAAACCAAAATTTCATTGTCACTAGTCAAACTTGTATGCAAGTTGCCTTTTAAAACTCGACTTTGACAAATCATTTTTTCAGAGACCAACCAAAACATCATTTTTAAGCCCCCAAAATAATGAAAAGTGAAATCCAAAATCGATTTCGGAAACTTTTTGGCAAACCAAAATTTCATTGTCACTAGTCAAACTTGTATGCAAGTTGCCTTTTAAAACTCGACTTTGACAAATCATTTTTTCAGAGACCAACCAAACCATCATTTTTAAGCCCCCAAAATAATGAAAAGTGAAATCCAAAATCGATTTCGGAAACTTTTTGGCAAACCAAAATTTCTATGTAACTAGTCAAACTTGTATGCAAGTTGCCTTTTAAAACTCGACTTTGACAAATCATTTTTTCAGAGACCAACCAAAACATCATTTTTAAGCCCCCAAAATAATGAAAAGTGAAATCCAAAATCGATTTCGGAAACTTTTTGGCAAACCAAAATTTCATTGTCACTAGTCAAACTTGTATGCAAGTTGCCTTTTAAAACTCGACTTTGACGAATCATTTTTTTCAGAGACCAACCAAAACATCATTTTTAAGCCCCCAAAATAATGAAAAGTTCGATCCAAAATCGATTTCGAAAACTTTTTGGCAAACCAAAATTTCATTGTCACTAGTCAAACTTGTATGCAAGTTGCCTTTTAAAACTCGACTTTGACAAATCATTTTTTCAGAGACCAACCAAAACATCATTTTTAAGCCCCCAAAATAATGAAAAGTGAAATCCAAAATCGATTTCGGAAACTTTTTGGCAAACCAAAATTTCATTGTCACTAGTCAAACTTGTATGCAAGTTGCCTTTTAAAACTCGACTTTGACAAATCATTTTTTCAGAGACCAACCAAAACATCATTTTTAAGCCCCCAAAATAATGAAAAGTGAAATCCAAAATCGATTTCGGAAACTTTTTGGCAAACCAAAATTTCATTGTCACTAGTCAAACTTGTATGCAAGTTGCCTTTTAAAACTCGACTTTGACAAATCATTTTTTCAGAGACCAACCAAACCATCATTTTTAAGCCCCCAAAATAATGAAAAGTGAAATCCAAAATCGATTTCGGAAACTTTTTGGCAAACCAAAATTTCTATGTAACTAGTCAAACTTGTATGCAAGTTGCCTTTTAAAACTCGACTTTGACAAATCATTTTTTCAGAGACCAACCAAAACATCATTTTTAAGCCCCCAAAATAATGAAAAGTGAAATCCAAAATCGATTTCGGAAACTTTTTGGCAAACCAAAATTTCATTGTCACTAGTCAAACTTGTATGCAAGTTGCCTTTTAAAACTCGACTTTGACAAATCATTTTTTCAGAGACCAACCAAAACATCATTTTTAAGCCCCCAAAATAATGAAAAGTGAAATCCAAAATCGATTTCGGAAACTTTTTGGCAAACCAAAATTTCATTGTCACTAGTCAAACTTGTATGCAAGTTGCCTTTTAAAACTCGACTTTGACAAATCATTTTTTCAGAGACCAACCAAAACATCATTTTTAAGCCCCCAAAATAATGAAAAGTGAAATCCAAAATCGATTTCGGAAACTTTTTGGCAAACCAAAATTTCATTGTCACTAGTCAAACTTGTATGCAAGTTGCCTTTTAAAACTCGACTTTGACGAATCATTTTTTTCAGAGACCAACCAAAACATCATTTTTAAGCCCCCAAAATAATGAAAAGTTCGATCCAAAATCGATTTCGGAAACTTTTTGGCAAACCAAAATTTCATTGTCACTAGTCAAACTTGTATGCAAGTTGCCTTTTAAAACTCGACTTTGACAAATCATTTTTTCAGAGACCAACCAAAACATCATTTTTAAGCCCCCAAAATAATGAAAAGTGAAATCCAAAATCGATTTCGGAAACTTTTTGGCAAACCAAAATTTCATTGTCACTAGTCAAACTTGTATGCAAGTTGCCTTTTAAAACTCGACTTTGACAAATCATTTTTTCAGAGACCAATCAAAACATCATTTTTAGGCCCCCAAAATAATGAAAAGTGAAATCCAAAATCGATTTCGGAAACTTTTTGGCAAACCAAAATTTCATTGTCACTAGTCAAACTTGTATGCAAGTTGCCTTTTAAAACTCGACTTTGACAAATCATTTTTTCAGAGACCAACCAAAACATCATTTTTAAGCCCCCAAAATAATGAAAAGTGAAATCCAAAATCGATTTCGGAAACTTTTTGGCAAACCAAAATTTCATTGTCACTAGTCAAACTTGTATGCAAGTTGCCTTTTAAAACTCGACTTTGACGAATCATTTTTTTCAGAGACCAACCAAAACATCATTTTTAAGCCCCCAAAATAATGAAAAGTTCGATCCAAAATCGATTTCGAAAACTTTTTGGCAAACCAAAATTTCATTGTCACTAGTCAAACTTGTATGCAAGTTGCCTTTTAAAACTCGACTTTGACAAATCATTTTTTCAGAGACCAACCAAAACATCATTTTTAAGCCCCCAAAATAATGAAAAGTGAAATCCAAAATCGATTTCGGAAACTTTTTGGCAAACCAAAATTTCATTGTCACTAGTCAAACTTGTATGCAAGTTGCCTTTTAAAACTCGACTTTGACAAATCATTTTTTCAGAGACCAACCAAAACATCATTTTTAAGCCCCCAAAATAATGAAAAGTGAAATCCAAAATCGATTTCGGAAACTTTTTGGCAAACCAAAATTTCATTGTCACTAGTCAAACTTGTATGCAAGTTGCCTTTTAAAACTCGACTTTGACAAATCATTTTTTCAGAGACCAACCAAAACATCATTTTTGAGCCCCAAAAATAATGAAAAGTGAAATCCAAAATCGATTTCGGAAACTTTTTGGCAAACCAAAATTTCATTGTCACTAGTCAAACTTGTATGCAAGTTGCCTTTTAAAACTCGACTTTGACAAATCATTTTTTCAGAGACCAACCAAAACATCATTTTTGAGCCCCAAAAATAATGAAAAGTGAAATCCAAAATCGATTTCGGAAACTTTTTGGCAATCCAAAATTTCATTGTCACTAGTCAAACTTGTATGCAAGTTGCCTTTTAAAACTCTACTTTGACAAATCATTTTTTCAGAGACCAATCAAAACATCATTTTTAAGCCCCCAAAATAATGAAAAGTAAAATCCAAAATCGATTTCGGAAACTTTTTGGCAATCCAAAATTTCATTGTCACTAGTCAAACTTGTATGCAAGTTGCCTTTTAAAACTCGACTTTGACAAATCATTTTTTCAGAGACCAATCAAAACATCATTTTTGAGCCCTCAAAATAATGAAAAGTGAAATCCAAAATCGATTTCGGAAACTTTTTGGCAATCCAAAATTTCATTGTCACTAGTCAAACTTGTATGCAAGTTGCCTTTTAAAACTCTACTTTGACAAATTATTTTTTCAGAGACCAATCAAAACATCATTTTTAAGCCCCCAAAATAATGAAAAGTGAAATCCAAAATCGATTTCGGAAACTTTTTGGCAATCCAAAATTTCATTGTCACTAGTCAAACTTGTATGCAAGTTGCCTTTTAAAACTCTACTTTGACAAATTATTTTTTCAGAGACCAATCAAAACATCATTTTTAAGCCCCCAAAATAATGAAAAGTGAAATCCAAAATCGATTTCGGAAACTTTTTGGCAATCCAAAATTTCATTGTCACTAGTCAAACTTGTATGTAAGTTGCCTTTTAAAACTCGACTTTGACAAATCATTTTTTCAGAGACCAATCAAAACATCATTTTTGAGCCCCCAAAATAATGAAAAGTGAAATCCAAAATCGATTTCGGAAACTTTTTGGCAATCCAAAATTTCATTGTCACTAGTCAAACTTGTATGCAAGTTGCCTTTTAAAACTCTACTTTGACAAATCATTTTTGCAGAGACCAATCAAAACATCATTTTTAAGCCCCCAAAATAATGAAAAGTGAAATCCAAAATCGATTTCGGAAACTTTTTGGCAATCCAAAATTTCATTGTCACTAGTCAAACTTGTATGCAAGTTGCCTTTTAAAACTCGACTTTGACAAATCATTTTTTCAGAGACCAACCAAAACATCATTTTTAAGCCCAAAAAAAAAATAAAAAGTAAAATCCAAAATCGATTTCGGAAACTTTTTGGCAAACCAAAATTTCATTGTCACTAGTCAAACTTGTATGCAAGTTGCCTTTTAAAACTCGACTTTGACAAATCATTTTTTCAGAGACCAACCTAAACATCATTTTTGAGCCCCCAAAATAATTAAAAGTGAAATCCAAAATCGATTTCGGAAACTTTTTGGCAATCCAAAATTTCATTGTCACTAGTCAAACTTGTATGCACGTTGCCTTTTAAAACTCTACTTTGACAAATTATTTTTTCAGAGACCAACCAAAACATCATTTTTAAGCCCCCAAAATAATGAAAAGTGAAATCCAAAATCGATTTCGGAAACTTTTTGGCAATCCAAAATTCCATTGTCACTAGTCAAACTTGTATGCACGTTGCCTTTTAAAACTCGACTTTGACAAATCATTTTTTCAGAGACCAATCAAAACATCATTTTTGAGCCCCCAAAATAATTAAAAGTGAAATCCAAAATCGATTTCGGAAACTTTTTGGCAAACCAAAATTTCATTGTCACTAGTCAAACTTGTATGCAAGTTGCCTTTTAAAACTCGACTTTGACAAATCATTTTTTCAGAGACCAACCTAAACATCATTTTTGAGCCCCCAAAATAATTAAAAGTGAAATCCAAAATCGATTTCGGAAACTTTTTGGCAAACCAAAATTTCATTGTCACTAGTCAAACTTGTATGCACGTTGCCTTTTAAAACTCGACTTTGACAAATCATTTTTTCAGAGCCCAACCTAAACATCATTTTTGAGCCCCCAAAAGAATGAAAAGTGAAATCCAAAATCGATTTCGGAAACTTTTTGGCAATCCAAAATTTCATTGTCACTAGTCAAACTTGTATGTAAGTTGCCTTTTAAAACTCGACTTTGACAAATCATTTTTTCAGAGATCAACCAAAACATCATTTTGGAGCCCCCAAAATAATGAAAAGTGAAATCCAAAATCGATTTCGGAAACTTTTTGGCAATCCAAAATTTCATTGTCAAAAGTCAAACTTGTATGCAAGTTGCCTTTTAAAACTCGACTTTGACAAATCATTTTTTCAGAGACCAATCAAAACATCATTTTTGAGCCCCCAAAATAATTAAAAGTGAAATCCAAAATCGATTTCGGAAACTTTTTGGCAATCCAAAATTTCATTGTCACTAGTCAAACTTGTATGCAAGTTGCCTTTTAAAACTCTACTTTGACAAATCATTTTTTCAGAGACCAATCAAAACATCATTTTTAAGCCCCCAAAATAATGAAAAGTTAAATCCAAAATCGATTTCGGAAACTTTTTGGCAATCCAAAATTTCATTGTCACTAGTCAAACTTGTATGCAAGTTGCCTTTTAAAACTCTACTTTGACAAATTATTTTTTCAGAGACCAATCAAAACATCATTTTTAAGCCCCCAAAATAATGAAAAGTGAAATCCAAAATCGATTTCGGAAACTTTTTGGCAATCCAAAATGTCATTGTCACTAGTCAAACTTGTATGCAAGTTGCCTTTTAAAACTCGACTTTGACAAATCATTTTTTCAGAGACCAATCAAAACATCATTTTTGAGCCCCCAAAATAATGAAAAGTGAAATCCAAAATCGATTTCGGAAACTTTTTGGCAATCCAAAATTTCATTGTCACTAGTCAAACTTGTATGCAAGTTGCCTTTTAAAACTCTACTTTGACAAATTATTTTTTCAGAGACCAATCAAAACATCATTTTTAAGCCCCCAAAATAATGAAAAGTGAAATCCAAAATCGATTTCGGAAACTTTTTGGCAATCCAAAATTTCATTGTCACTAGTCAAACTTGTATGCAAGTTGCCTTTTAAAACTCTACTTTGACAAATTATTTTTTCAGAGACCAATCAAAACATCATTTTTAAGCCCCCAAAATAATGAAAAGTGAAATCCAAAATCGATTTCGGAAACTTTTTGGCAATCCAAAATTTCATTGTCACTAGTCAAACTTGTATGTAAGTTGCCTTTTAAAACTCGACTTTGACAAATCATTTTTTCAGAGACCAATCAAAACATCATTTTTGAGCCCCCAAAATAATGAAAAGTGAAATCCAAAATCGATTTCGGAAACTTTTTGGCAATCCAAAATTTCATTGTCACTAGTCAAACTTGTATGCAAGTTGCCTTTTAAAACTCGACTTTGACAAATCATTTTTTCAGAGCCCAACCTAAACATCATTTTTGAGCCCCCAAAAGAATGAAAAGTGAAATCCAAAATCGATTTCGGAAACTTTTTGGCAAACCAAAATTTCATTATCACTAGTTAAACTTGTATGCAAGTTGCCTTTTAAAACTCGACTTTGACAAATCATTTTTTCAGAGATCAACCAAAACATCATTTTGGAGCCCCCAAAATAATGAAAAGTGAAATCCAAAATCGATTTCAGAAACTTTTTGGCAAACCAAAATTTCATTGTCACTAGTCAAACTTGTATGCAAGTTGCCTTTTAAAACTCGACTTTGACAAATCATTTTTCTAAGACCAACCAAAACATCATTTTTGAGCCCCCAAAATCATGAAAAGTGCAATCCACGATCGATTTCGGAAACTTTTTGGCAATCCAAAATTTCATTGTCACTAGTCAAACTTGTATGCAAGTTGCCTTTTAAAACTCGACTTTGACAAATCATTTTTTCAGAGCCCAACCTAAACATCATTTTTGAGCCCCCAAAAGAATGAAAAGTGAAATCCAAAATCGATTTCGGAAACTTTTTGGCAATCCAAAATTTCATTGTCACTAGTCAAACTTGTATGCAAGTTGCCTTTTAAAACTCGACTTTGACAAATCATTTTTTCAGAGACCAACCAAACCATCATTTTTAAGCCCCCAAAATAATGAAAAGTTCGGTCCAAAATCGATTTCAGAAACTTTTTGGCAAACCAAAATTTCATTGTCACTAGTCAAACTTGTATGCAAGTTGCCTTTTAAAACTCGACTTTGACAAATCATTTTTTCAGAGATCAACCAAAACATCATTTTGGAGCCCCCAAAATAATGAAAAGTGAAATCCAAAATCGATTTCGGAAACTTTTTGGCAATCCAAAATTTCATTGTCAAAAGTCAAACTTGTATGCAAGTTGCCTTTTAAAACTCGACTTTGACAAATCATTTTTTCAGAGACCAATCAAAACATCATTTTTGAGCCCCCAAAATAATTAAAAGTGAAATCCAAAATCGATTTCGGAAACTTTTTGGCAATCCAAAATTTCATTGTCACTAGTCAAACTTGTATGCAAGTTGCCTTTTAAAACTCTACTTTGACAAATCATTTTTTCAGAGACCAATCAAAACATCATTTTTAAGCCCCCAAAATAATGAAAAGTGAAATCCAAAATCGATTTCGGAAACTTTTTGGCAATCCAAAATTTCATTGTCACTAGTCAAACTTGTATGCAAGTTGCCTTTTAAAACTCGACTTTGACAAATCATTTTTTCAGAGACCAACCAAAACATCATTTTTGAGCCCCAAAAATAATGAAAAGTGAAATCCAAAATCGATTTCGGAAACTTTTTGGCAAACCAAAATTTCATTGTCACTAGTCAAACTTGTATGCAAGTTGCCTTTTAAAACTCGACTTTGACAAATCATTTTTTCAGAGACCAACCAAAACATCATTTTTGAGCCCCAAAAATAATGAAAAGTGAAATCCAAAATCGATTTCGGAAACTTTTTGGCAATCCAAAATTTCATTGTCACTAGTCAAACTTGTATGCAAGTTGCCTTTTAAAACTCTACTTTGACAAATCATTTTTTCAGAGACCAATCAAAACATCATTTTTAAGCCCCCAAAATAATGAAAAGTAAAATCCAAAATCGATTTCGGAAACTTTTTGGCAATCCAAAATTTCATTGTCACTAGTCAAACTTGTATGCAAGTTGCCTTTTAAAACTCGACTTTGACAAATCATTTTTTCAGAGACCAATCAAAACATCATTTTTGAGCCCTCAAAATAATGAAAAGTGAAATCCAAAATCGATTTCGGAAACTTTTTGGCAATCCAAAATTTCATTGTCACTAGTCAAACTTGTATGCAAGTTGCCTTTTAAAACTCTACTTTGACAAATTATTTTTTCAGAGACCAATCAAAACATCATTTTTAAGCCCCCAAAATAATGAAAAGTGAAATCCAAAATCGATTTCGGAAACTTTTTGGCAATCCAAAATTTCATTGTCACTAGTCAAACTTGTATGCAAGTTGCCTTTTAAAACTCTACTTTGACAAATTATTTTTTCAGAGACCAATCAAAACATCATTTTTAAGCCCCCAAAATAATGAAAAGTGAAATCCAAAATCGATTTCGGAAACTTTTTGGCAATCCAAAATTTCATTGTCACTAGTCAAACTTGTATGTAAGTTGCCTTTTAAAACTCGACTTTGACAAATCATTTTTTCAGAGACCAATCAAAACATCATTTTTGAGCCCCCAAAATAATGAAAAGTGAAATCCAAAATCGATTTCGGAAACTTTTTGGCAATCCAAAATTTCATTGTCACTAGTCAAACTTGTATGCAAGTTGCCTTTTAAAACTCTACTTTGACAAATCATTTTTGCAGAGACCAATCAAAACATCATTTTTAAGCCCCCAAAATAATGAAAAGTGAAATCCAAAATCGATTTCGGAAACTTTTTGGCAATCCAAAATTTCATTGTCACTAGTCAAACTTGTATGTAAGTTGCCTTTTAAAACTCGACTTTGACAAATCATTTTTTCAGAGACCAACCAAAACATCATTTTTAAGCCCAAAAAAAAAATAAAAAGTAAAATCCAAAATCGATTTCGGAAACTTTTTGGCAAACCAAAATTTCATTGTCACTAGTCAAACTTGTATGCAAGTTGCCTTTTAAAACTCGACTTTGACAAATCATTTTTTCAGAGACCAACCTAAACATCATTTTTGAGCCCCCAAAATAATTAAAAGTGAAATCCAAAATCGATTTCGGAAACTTTTTGGCAATCCAAAATTTCATTGTCACTAGTCAAACTTGTATGCACGTTGCCTTTTAAAACTCTACTTTGACAAATTATTTTTTCAGAGACCAACCAAAACATCATTTTTAAGCCCCCAAAATAATGAAAAGTGAAATCCAAAATCGATTTCGGAAACTTTTTGGCAATCCAAAAGTCCATTGTCACTAGTCAAACTTGTATGCACGTTGCCTTTTAAAACTCGACTTTGACAAATCATTTTTTCAGAGACCAATCAAAACATCATTTTTGAGCCCCCAAAATGATTAAAAGTGAAATCCAAAATCGATTTCGGAAACTTTTTGGCAAACCAAAATTTCATTGTCACTAGTCAAACTTGTATGCAAGTTGCCTTTTAAAACTCGACTTTGACAAATAATTTTTTCAGAGACCAACCAAAACATCATTTTGGAGCCCCCAAAATAATGAAAAGTGAAATCCAAAATCGATTTCGGAAACTTTTTGGCAAACCAAAATTTCATTGTCACTAGTCAAACTTGTATGCACGTTGCCTTTTAAAACTCGACTTTGACAAATCATTTTTTCAGAGCCCAACCTAAACATCATTTTTGAGCCCCCAAAAGAATGAAAAGTGAAATCCAAAATCGATTTCGGAAACTTTTTGGCAATCCAAAATTTCATTGTCACTAGTCAAACTTGTATGTAAGTTGCCTTTTAAAACTCGACTTTGACAAATCATTTTTTCAGAGATCAACCAAAACATCATTTTGGAGCCCCCAAAATAATGAAAAGTGAAATCCAAAATCGATTTCGGAAACTTTTTGGCAATCCAAAATTTCATTGTCAAAAGTCAAACTTGTATGCAAGTTGCCTTTTAAAACTCGACTTTGACAAATCATTTTTTCAGAGACCAATCAAAACATCATTTTTGAGCCCCCAAAATAATTAAAAGTGAAATCCAAAATCGATTTCGGAAACTTTTTGGCAATCCAAAATTTCATTGTCACTAGTCAAACTTGTATGCAAGTTGCCTTTTAAAACTCGACTTTGACAAATCATTTTTTCAGAGACCAACCAAAACATCATTTTTAAGCCCCCAAAATAATGAAAAGTGAAATCCAAAATCGATTTCGGAAACTATTTGGCAAACCAAAATTTCATTGTCACTAGTCAAACTTGTATGCAAGTTGCCGTTTAAAACTCGACTTTGACAAATCATTTTTTTAGAGACCAACCAAAACATCATTTTTGAGCCCCCAAAATAATGAAAAGTGAAATCCAATATCGATTTCGGAAACTTTTTGGCAAACCAAAATTTCATTGTCACTAGTCAAACTTGTATGCAAGTTGCCTTTTAAAACTCTACTTTGACAAATCATTTTTTCAGAGACCAATCAAAACATCATTTTTAAGCCCCCAAAATAATGAAAAGTGAAATCCAAAATCGATTTCGGAAACTTTTTGGCAATCCAAAATTTCATTGTCACTAGTCAAACTTGTATGCAAGTTGCCTTTTAAAACTCGACTTTGACAAATCATTTTTTCAGAGACCAACCAAAACATCATTTTTGAGCCCCAAAAATAATGAAAAGTGAAATCCAAAATCGATTTCGGAAACTTTTTGGCAAACCAAAATTTCATTGTCACTAGTCAAACTTGTATGCAAGTTGCCTTTTAAAACTCGACTTTGACAAATCATTTTTTCAGAGACCAACCAAAACATCATTTTTGAGCCCCAAAAATAATGAAAAGTGAAATCCAAAATCGATTTCGGAAACTTTTTGGCAATCCAAAATTTCATTGTCACTAGTCAAACTTGTATGCAAGTTGCCTTTTAAAACTCGACTTTGACAAATCATTTTTTCAGAGACCAACCAAAACATCATTTTTGAGCCCCAAAAATAATGAAAAGTGAAATCCAAAATCGATTTCGGAAACTTTTTGGCAATCCAAAATTTCATTGTCACTAGTCAAACTTGTATGCAAGTTGCCTTTTAAAACTCTACTTTGACAAATCATTTTTTCAGAGACCAATCAAAACATCATTTTTAAGCCCCCAAAATAATGAAAAGTGAAATCCAAAATCGATTTCGGAAACTTTTTGGCAATCCAAAATTTCATTGTCACTAGTCAAACTTGTATGCAAGTTGCCTTTTAAAACTCGACTTTGACAAATCATTTTTTCAGAGACCAACCAAAACATCATTTTTGAGCCCCAAAAATAATGAAAAGTGAAATCCAAAATCGATTTCGGAAACTTTTTGGCAAACCAAAATTTCATTGTCACTAGTCAAACTTGTATGCAAGTTGCCTTTTAAAACTCGACTTTGACAAATCATTTTTTCAGAGACCAACCAAAACATCATTTTTGAGCCCCAAAAATAATGAAAAGTGAAATCCAAAATCGATTTCGGAAACTATTTGGCAAACCAAAATTTCATTGTCACTAGTCAAACTTGTATGCAAGTTGCCGTTTAAAACTCGACTTTGACAAATCATTTTTTTAGAGACCAACCAAAACATCATTTTTGAGCCCCCAAAATAATGAAAAGTGAAATCCAATATCGATTTCGGAAACTTTTTGGCAAACCAAAATTTCATTGTCACTAGTCAAACTTGTATGCAAGTTGCCTTTTAAAACTCTACTTTGACAAATCATTTTTTCAGAGACCAATCAAAACATCATTTTTAAGCCCCCAAAATAATGAAAAGTGAAATCCAAAATCGATTTCGGAAACTTTTTGGCAATCCAAAATTTCATTGTCACTAGTCAAACTTGTATGTAAGTTGCCTTTTAAAACTCGACTTTGACAAATCATTTTTTCAGAGATCAACCAAAACATCATTTTGGAGCCCCCAAAATAATGAAAAGTGAAATCCAAAATCGATTTCGGAAACTTTTTGGCAATCCAAAATTTCATTGTCAAAAGTCAAACTTGTATGCAAGTTGCCTTTTAAAACTCGACTTTGACAAATCATTTTTTCAGAGACCAATCAAAACATCATTTTTGAGCCCCCAAAATAATTAAAAGTGAAATCCAAAATCGATTTCGGAAACTTTTTGGCAATCCAAAATTTCATTGTCACTAGTCAAACTTGTATGCAAGTTGCCTTTTAAAACTCGACTTTGACAAATCATTTTTTCAGAGACCAACCAAAACATCATTTTTAAGCCCCCAAAATAATGAAAAGTGAAATCCAAAATCGATTTCGGAAACTATTTGGCAAACCAAAATTTCATTGTCACTAGTCAAACTTGTATGCAAGTTGCCGTTTAAAACTCGACTTTGACAAATCATTTTTTTAGAGACCAACCAAAACATCATTTTTGAGCCCCCAAAATAATGAAAAGTGAAATCCAAAATCGATTTCGGAAACTTTTTGGCAATCCAAAATTTCATTGTCACTAGTCAAACTTGTATGCAAGTTGCCTTTTAAAACTCTACTTTGACAAATCATTTTTTCAGAGACCAATCAAAACATCATTTTTAAGCCCCCAAAATAATGAAAAGTGAAATCCAAAATCGATTTCGGAAACTTTTTGGCAATCCAAAATTTCATTGTCACTAGTCAAACTTGTATGCAAGTTGCCTTTTAAAACTCGACTTTGACAAATCATTTTTTCAGAGACCAACCAAAACATCATTTTTGAGCCCCAAAAATAATGAAAAGTGAAATCCAAAATCGATTTCGGAAACTTTTTGGCAATCCAAAATTTCATTGTCACTAGTCAAACTTGTATGCAAGTTGCCTTTTAAAACTCTACTTTGACAAATCATTTTTTCAGAGACCAATCAAAACATCATTTTTAAGCCCCCAAAATAATGAAAAGTAAAATCCAAAATCGATTTCGGAAACTTTTTGGCAATCCAAAATTTCATTGTCACTAGTCAAACTTGTATGCAAGTTGCCTTTTAAAACTCGACTTTGACAAATCATTTTTTCAGAGACCAATCAAAACATCATTTTTGAGCCCTCAAAATAATGAAAAGTGAAATCCAAAATCGATTTCGGAAACTTTTTGGCAATCCAAAATTTCATTGTCACTAGTCAAACTTGTATGCAAGTTGCCTTTTAAAACTCTACTTTGACAAATCATTTTTGCAGAGACCAATCAAAACATCATTTTTAAGCCCCCAAAATAATGAAAAGTGAAATCCAAAATCGATTTCGGAAACTTTTTGGCAATCAAAAATTTCATTGTCACTAGTCAAACTTGTATGCAAGTTGCCTTTTAAAACTCTACTTTGACAAATCATTTTTGCAGAGACCAATCAAAACATCATTTTTAAGCCCCCAAAATAATGAAAAGTAAAATCCAAAATCGATTTCGGAAACTTTTTGGCAATCCAAAATTTCATTGTCACTAGTCAAACTTGTATGCAAGTTGCCTTTTAAAACTCGACTTTGACAAATCATTTTTTCAGAGACCAATCAAAACATCATTTTTGAGCCCCCAAAATAATGAAAAGTGAAATCCAAAATCGATTTCGGAAACTTTTTGGCAATCCAAAATTTCATTGTCACTAGTCAAACTTGTATGCAAGTTGCCTTTTAAAACTCTACTTTGACAAATCATTTTTGCAGAGACCAATCAAAACATCATTTTTAAGCCCCCAAAATAATGAAAAGTGAAATCCAAAATCGATTTCGGAAACTTTTTGGCAATCCAAAATTTCATTGTCACTAGTCAAACTTGTATGCAAGTTGCCTTTTAAAACTCGACTTTGACAAATCATTTTTTCAGAGACCAACCAAAACATCATTTTTGAGCCCCAAAAATAATGAAAAGTGAAATCCAAAATCGATTTCGGAAACTTTTTGGCAAACCAAAATTTCATTGTCACTAGTCAAACTTGTATGCAAGTTGCCTTTTAAAACTCGACTTTGACAAATCATTTTTTCAGAGACCAACCAAAACATCATTTTTGAGCCCCAAAAATAATGAAAAGTGAAATCCAAAATCGATTTCGGAAACTTTTTGGCAATCCAAAATTTCATTGTCACTAGTCAAACTTGTATGCAAGTTGCCTTTTAAAACTCTACTTTGACAAATCATTTTTTCAGAGACCAATCAAAACATCATTTTTAAGCCCCCAAAATAATGAAAAGTAAAATCCAAAATCGATTTCGGAAACTTTTTGGCAATCCAAAATTTCATTGTCACTAGTCAAACTTGTATGCAAGTTGCCTTTTAAAACTCGACTTTGACAAATCATTTTTTCAGAGACCAATCAAAACATCATTTTTGAGCCCTCAAAATAATGAAAAGTGAAATCCAAAATCGATTTCGGAAACTTTTTGGCAATCCAAAATTTCATTGTCACTAGTCAAACTTGTATGCAAGTTGCCTTTTAAAACTCTACTTTGACAAATCATTTTTGCAGAGACCAATCAAAACATCATTTTTAAGCCCCCAAAATAATGAAAAGTGAAATCCAAAATCGATTTCGGAAACTTTTTGGCAATCAAAAATTTCATTGTCACTAGTCAAACTTGTATGTAAGTTGCCTTTTAAAACTCGACTTTGACAAATCATTTTTTCAGAGACCAATCAAAACATCATTTTTGAGCCCCCAAAATAATGAAAAGTGAAATCCAAAATCGATTTCGGAAACTTTTTGGCAATCCAAAATTTCATTGTCACTAGTCAAACTTGTATGCAAGTTGCCTTTTAAAACTCTACTTTGACAAATCATTTTTGCAGAGACCAATCAAAACATCATTTTTAAGCCCCCAAAATAATGAAAAGTGAAATCCAAAATCGATTTCGGAAACTTTTTGGCAATCCAAAATTTCATTGTCACTAGTCAAACTTGTATGCAAGTTGCCTTTTAAAACTCGACTTTGACAAATCATTTTTTCAGAGACCAATCAAAACATCATTTTTAAGCCCAAAAAAAAAAATAAAAAGTAAAATCCAAAATCGATTTCGGAAACTTTTTGGCAAACCAAAATTTCATTGTCACTAGTCAAACTTGTATGCAAGTTGCCTTTTAAAACTCGACTTTGACAAATCATTTTTTCAGAGACCAACCAAAACATCATTTTTGAGCCCCCAAAATAATTAAAAGTGAAATCCAAAATCGATTTCGGAAACTTTTTGGCAATCCAAAATTTCATTGTCACTAGTCAAACTTGTATGCACGTTGCCTTTTAAAACTCTACTTTGACAAATTATTTTTTCAGAGACCAACCAAAACATCATTTTTAAGCCCCCAAAATAATGAAAAGTGAAATCCAAAATCGATTTCGGAAACTTTTTGGCAATCCAAAATTCCATTGTCACTAGTCAAACTTGTATGCACGTTGCCTTTTAAAACTCGACTTTGACAAATCATTTTTTCAGAGACCAATCAAAACATCATTTTTGAGCTCCCAAAATAATTAAAAGTGAAATCCAAAATCGATTTCGGAAACTTTTTGGCAATCCAAAATTTCATTGTCACTAGTCAAACTTGTATGCAAGTTGCCTTTTAAAACTCTACTTTGACAAATTATTTTTTCAGAGACCAACCAAAACATCATTTTTAAGCCCCCAAAATAATTAAAAGTGAAATCCAAAATCGATTTCGGAAACTTTTTGGCAATCCAAAATTCCATTGTCACTAGTCAAACTTGTATGCACGTTGCCTTTTAAAACTCGACTTTGACAAATCATTTTTTCAGAGACCAATCAAAACATCATTTTTGAGCCCCCAAAATAATTAAAAGTGAAATCCAAAATCGATTTCGGAAACTTTTTGGCAAACCAAAATTTCATTGTCACTAGTCAAACTTGTATGCAAGTTGCCTTTTAAAACTCGACTTTGACAAATAATTTTTTCAGAGACCAACCAAAACATCATTTTGGAGCCCCCAAAATAATGAAAAGTGAAATCCAAAATCGATTTCGGAAACTTTTTGGCAATCCAAAATTTCATTGTCACTAGTCAAACTTGTATGCAAGTTGCCTTTTAAAACTCGACTTTGACAAATCATTTTTTCAGAGACCAACCAAAACATCATTTTGGAGCCCCCAAAATAATGAAAAGTAAAATCCAAAATCGATTTCGGAAACTTTTTGGCAATCCAAAATTTCATTGTCACTAGTCAAACTTGTATGCAAGTTGCCTTTTAAAACTCGACTTTGACAAATCATTTTTTCAGAGACCAATCAAAACATCATTTTTTAGCCCCCAAAATAATGAAAAGTGAAATCCAAAATCGATTTCGGAAATTTTTTGGCAATACAAAATTTCATTGTCACTAGTCAAACTTGTATGCAAGTTGCCTTTTAAAACTCTACTTTGACAAATTATTTTTTCAGAGACCAACCAAAACATCATTTTTAAGCCCCCAAAATAATGAAAAGTGAAATCCAAAATCGATTTCGGAAACTTTTTGGCAATCCAAAATTTCATTGTCACTAGCCAAACTTGTATGCAAGTTGCCTTTTAAAACTCGACTTTGACAAATCATTTTTTCAGAGACCAACCAAAACATCATTTTGGAGCCCCCAAAATAATGAAAAGTAAAATCCAAAATCGATTTCGGAAACTTTTTGGCAATCCAAAATTTCATTGTCACTAGTCAAACTTGTATGCAAGTTGCCTTTTAAAACTCGACTTTGACAAATCATTTTTTCAGAGACCAACCAAAACATCATTTTTTAGCCCCCAAAATAATGAAAAGTGAAATCCAAAATCGATTTCGGAAACTTTTTGGCAATCCAAAATTTCATTGTCACTAGTCAAACTTGTATGCAAGTTGCCTTTTAAAACTCGACTTTGACAAATCATTTTTTCAGAGACCAATCAAAACATCATTTTTAAGCCCCCAAAATAATGAAAAGTGAAATCCAAAATCGATTTTGGAAACTTTTTGGCAATCCAAAATTTCATTGTCACTAGTCAAACTTGTATGCACGTTGCCTTTTAAAACTCGACTTTGACAAATCATTTTTTCAGAGACCAACCAAAACATCATTTTGGAGCCCCCAAAATAATGAAAACTGAAATCCAAAATCGATTTCGGAAACTTTTTGGCAATCCAAAATTTCATTGTCACTAGTCAAACTTGTATGCAAGTTGCCTTTTAAAACTCGACTTTGACAAATCATTTTTTCAGAGACCAACCAAAACATCATTTTTTAGCCCCGAAAATAATGAAAAGTGAAATCCAAAATCGATTTCGGAAACTTTTTGGCAATCCAAAATTTCATTGTCACTAGTCAAACTTGTATGCAAGATGCCTTTTAAAACTCGACTTTGACAAATCATTTTTTCAGAGACCAACCAAAACATCATTTTGGAGCCCCCAAAATAATGAAAAGTAAAATCCAAAATCGATTTCGGAAACTTTTTGGCAATCCAAAATTTCATTGTCACTAGTCAAACTTGTATGCAAGTTGCCTTTTAAAACTCGACTTTGACAAATCATTTTTTCAGAGACCAACCAAAACATCATTTTTTAGCCCCCAAAATAATGAAAAGTGAAATCCAAAATCGATTTCGGGAACTTTTTGGCAATCCAAAATTTCATTGTCACTAGTCAAACTTGTATGCAAGTTGCCTTTTAAAACTCGACTTTGACAAATCATTTTTTCAGAGACCAACCAAAACATCATTTTGGAGCCCCCAAAATAATGAAAAGTAAAATCCAAAATCGATTTCGGAAACTTTTTGGCAATCCAAAATTTCATTGTCACTAGTCAAACTTGTATGCAAGTTGCCTTTTAAAACTCGACTTTGACAAATCATTTTTTCAGAGACCAACCAAAACATCATTTTGGAGCCCCCAAAATAATGAAAAGTAAAATCCAAAATCGATTTCGGAAACTTTTTGGCAATCCAAAATTTCATTGTCACTAGTCAAACTTGTATGCAAGTTGCCTTTTAAAACTCGACTTTGACAAATCATTTTTTCAGAGACCAATCAAAACATCATTTTTGAGCCCCCAAAATAATTAAAAGTGAAATCCAAAATCGATTTCGGAAACTTTTTGGCAATCCAAAATTTCATTGTCACTAGTCAAACTTGTATGCAAGTTGCCTTTTAAAACTCTACTTTGACAAATCATTTTTGCAGAGACCAATCAAAACATCATTTTTAAGCCCCCAAAATAATGAAAAGTGAAATCCAAAATCGATTTCGGAAACTTTTTGGCAATCCAAAATTTCATTGTCACTAGTCAAACTTGTATGCAAGTTGCCTTTTAAAACTCGACTTTGACAAATCATTTTTTCAGAGACCAACCAAAACATCATTTTTAAGCCCCCAAAATAATGAAAAGTGAAATCCAAAATCGATTTCGGAAACTTTTTGGCAAACCAAAATTTCATTGTCACTAGTCAAACTTGTATGCAAGTTGCCTTTTAAAACTCGACTTTGACAAATCGTTTTTTCAGAGACCAACCAAAACATCATTTTTGAGCCCCCAAAATAATTAAAAGTGAAATCCAAAATCGATTTCGGAAACTTTTTGGCAATCCAAAATTTCATTGTCACTAGTCAAACTTGTATGCACGTTGCCTTTTAAAACTCTACTTTGACAAATTATTTTTTCAGAGACCAACCAAAACATCATTTTTAAGCCCCCAAAATAATGAAAAGTGAAATCCAAAATCGATTTCGGAAACTTTTTGGCAATCCAAAATTCCATTGTCACTAGTCAAACTTGTATGCATGTTGCCTTTTAAAACTCGACTTTGACAAATCATTTTTTCAGAGACTAATCAAAACATCATTTTTGAGCCCCCAAAATAATTAAAAGTGAAATCCAAAATCGATTTCAGAAACTTTTTGGCAATCCAAAATTTCATTGTCACTAGTCAAACTTGTATGCAAGTTGCCTTTTAAAACTCTACTTTGACAAATTATTTTTTCAGAGACCAACCAAAACATCATTTTTAAGCCCCCAGAATAATGAAAAGTGAAATCCAAAATCGATTTCGGAAACTTTTTGGCAATCCAAAATTCCATTGTCACTAGTCAAACTTGTATGCACGTTGCCTTTTAAAACTCGACTTTGACAAATCATTTTTTCAGAGACCAATCAAAACATCATTTTTGAGCCCCCAAAATAATGAAAAGTGAAATCCAAAATCGATTTCGAAAACTTTTTGGCAAACCAAAATTTCATTGTCACTAGTCAAACTTGTATGCAAGTTGCCTTTTAAAACTCGACTTTGACAAATCATTTTTTCAGAGACCAACCAAAACATCATTTTGGAGCCCCCAAAATAATGAAAAGTGAAATCCAAAATCGATTTCGGAAACTTTTTGGCAATCCAAAATTTCATTGTCACTAGTCAAACTTGTATGCAAGTTGCCTTTTAAAACTCGACTTTGACAAATCATTTTTTCAGAGACCAACCAAAACATCATTTTGGAGCCCCCAAAATAATGAAAAGTAAAATCCAAAATCGATTTCGGAAACTTTTTGGCAATCCAAAATTTCATTGTCACTAGTCAAACTTGTATGCAAGTTGCCTTTTAAAACTCGACTTTGACAAATCATTTTTTCAGAGACCAACCAAAACATCATTTTTTAGCCCCCAAAATAATGAAAAGTGAAATCCAAAATCGATTTCGGAAATTTTTTGGCAATACAAAATTTCATTGTCACTAGTCAAACTTGTATGCAAGTTGCCTTTTAAAACTCTACTTTGACAAATTATTTTTTCAGAGACCAACCAAAACATCATTTTTAAGCCCCCAAAATAATGAAAAGTGAAATCCAAAATCGATTTCGGAAACTTTTTGGCAATCCAAAATTTCATTGTCACTAGCCAAACTTGTATGCAAGTTGCCTTTTAAAACTCGACTTTGACAAATCATTTTTTCAGAGACCAACCAAAACATCATTTTGGAGCCCCCAAAATAATGAAAAGTAAAATCCAAAATCGATTTCGGAAACTTTTTGGCAATCCAAAATTTCTAAGTTACTTGTCAAACTTGTATGCAAGTTGCCTTCTGAAACTCGACTTTGACAAATCATTTTTTCAGAGACCAACCAAAACATCATTTTTGAGGCCCCAAAATAATGAAAAGTAAAATCCAAAATCGATTTCGGAAACTTTTTGGCAAACCAAAATTTCATTGTCACTAGTCAAACTTGTATGCAAGTTGCCTTTTAAAACTCGACTTTGACAAATCAGTTTTTCAGAGACCAACTTTTTGGCAATCCAAGATTTCATTGTCACTAGTCAAACTTGTATGCAAGTTGCCTTTTAAAACTCGACTTTGACAAATCATTTTTTCAGAGACCAACCAAAACATCATTTTTTAGCCCCCAAAATAATGAAAAGTGAAATCCAAAATCGATTTCGGAAACTTTTTGGCAATCCAAAATTTCATTGTCACTAGTCAAACTTGTATGCAAGTTGCCTTTTAAAACTCGACTTTGACAAATCATTTTTTCAGAGACCAATCAAAACATCATTTTTAAGCCCCCAAAATAATGAAAAGTGAAATCCAAAATCGATTTTGGAAACTTTTTGGCAATCCAAAATTTCATTGTCACTAGTCAAACTTGTATGCACGTTGCCTTTTAAAACTCGACTTTGACAAATCATTTTTTCAGAGACCAACCAAAACATCATTTTGGAGCCCCCAAAATAATGAAAACTGAAATCCAAAATCGATTTCGGAAACTTTTTGGCAATCCAAAATTTCATTGTCACTAGTCAAACTTGTATGCAAGTTGCCTTTTAAAACTCGACTTTGACAAATCATTTTTTCAGAGACCAACCAAAACATCATTTTTGAGCCCCCAAAATAATGAAAAGTAAAATCCAAAATCGATTTCGGAAACTTTTTGGCAATCCAAAATTTCATTGTCACTAGTCAAACTTGTATGCAAGTTGCCTTTTAAAACTCGACTTTGACAAATCATTTTTTCAGAGACCAACCAAAACATCATTTTGGAGCCCCCAAAATAATGAAAAGTAAAATCCAAAATCGATTTCGGAAACTTTTTGGCAATCCAAAATTTCATTGTCACTAGTCAAACTTGTATGCAAGTTGCCTTTTAAAACTCTACTTTGACAAATTATTTTTTCAGAGACCAATCAAAACATCATTTTGGAGCCCCCAAAATAATGAAAAGTGAAATCCAAAATCGATTTCGGAAACTTTTTGGCAATCCAAAATTTCATTGTCACTAGTCAAACTTGTATGCAAGTTGTCTTTTAAAACTCGACTTTGACAAATCATTTTTTCAGAGACCAACCAAAACATCATTTTTAAGCCCCCAAAATAATGAAAAGTAAAATCCAAAATCGATTTCGGAAACTTTTTGGCAATCCAAAATTTCATTGTCACTAGTCGTACTTGTATGCAAGTTGCCTTTTAAAACTCGACTTTGACAAATCATTTTTTCAGAGACCAACCAAAACATCATTTTTAAGCCCCCAAAATAATGAAAAGTTCGATCTAAAATCGATTTCGGAAACTTTTTGGCAATCCAATATTTCATTGTCACTAGTCAAACTTGTATGCAAGTTGCCTTTTAAAACTCGACTTCGACAAATCATTTTTTCAGAGACCAACCAAAACATCATTTTGGAGCCCCCAAAATAATGAAAACTGAAATCCAAAATCGATTTCGGAAACTTTTTGGCAATCCAAAATTTCATTGTCACTAGTCAAACTTGTATGCAAGTTGCCTTTTAAAACTCGACTTTGACAAATCATTTTTTCAGAGACCAACCAAAACATCATTTTTGAGCCCCCAAAATAATGAAAAGTAAAATCCAAAATCGATTTCGGAAACTTTTTGGCAATCCAAAATTTCATTGTCACTAGTCAAACTTGTATGCAAGTTGCCTTTTAAAACTCGACTTTGACAAATCATTTTTTCAGAGACCAACCAAAACATCATTTTGGAGCCCCCAAAATAATGAAAAGTGAAATCCAAAATCGATTTCGGAAACTTTTTGGCAATACAAAATTTCATTGTCACTAGTCAAACTTGTATGCAAGTTGCCTTTTAAAACTCTACTTTGACAAATCATTTTTTCAGAGACCAACCAAAACATCATTTTGGAGCCCCCAAAATAATGAAAAGTAAAGTCCAAAATCGATTTCGGAAACTTTTTGGCAATCCAAAATTTCATTGTCACTAGTCAAACTTGTATGCAAGTTGCCTTTTAAAACTCGACTTTGACAAATCATTTTTTCAGAGACCAACCGAAACATCATTTTTAAGCCCCCAAAATAATGAAAAGTGAAATCCAAAATCGATTTCGGAAACTTTTTTGCAAACTAAATTTTCAATGTTACCACTCAAACTTGTATGGAGTTGCCTATTAAAATGTGACTTTTTTCGTGTCAACTGGGTCGAGTCGGTCAAAACAAGTTTTCTTCAGAGACTCTTCAAAACATCATTTTAAAGCACCCAAAATAGTAAAAAGTGCAATACAAAACCAATTTGGGAAACTTTTTTGCAAACTAAATTTTCAATGTTACCACTCAAACTTGTATGGAGTTGCCTATTAAAATGTGACTTTTTCCGTGTCAACTGGGTCGAGTCGGTCAAAACAAGTTTTTTTCAGAGACTCTTCAAAACATCATTTTGGAGCCCCCAAAATAATGAAAAGTAAAATCCAAAATCGATTTCGGAAACTTTTTGGCAATCCAAAATTTCATTGTCACTAGTCAAACTTGTATGCAAGTTGCCTTCTAAAACTCGACTTTGACAAATCATTTTTTCAGAGACCAACCAAAACATCATTTTTTAGCCCCCAAAATAATGAAAAGTGAAATCCAAAATCGATTTCGGAAATTTTTTGGCAATACAAAATTTCATTGTCACTAGTCAAACTTGTATGCAAGTTGCCTTTTAAAACTCTACTTTGACAAATTATTTTTTCAGAGACCAACCAAAACATCATTTTTAAGCCCCCAAAATAATGAAAAGTGAAATCCAAAATCGATTTCGGAAACTTTTTGGCAATCCAAAATTTCATTGTCACTAGCCAAACTTGTATGCAAGTTGCCTTTTAAAACTCGACTTTGACAAATCATTTTTTCAGAGACCAACCAAAACATCATTTTGGAGCCCCCAAAATAATGAAAAGTAAAATCCAAAATCGATTTCGGAAACTTTTTGGCAATCCAAAATTTCTAAGTTACTTGTCAAACTTGTATGCAAGTTGCCTTCTGAAACTCGACTTTGACAAATCATTTTTTCAGAGACCAACCAAAACATCATTTTTTAGCCCCCAAAATAATGAAAAGTGAAATCCAAAATCGATTTCGGAAACTTTTTGGCAATCCAAAATTTCATTGTCACTAGTCAAACTTGTATGCAAGTTGCCTTTTAAAACTCGACTTTGACAAATCATTTTTTCAGAGACCAATCAAAACATCATTTGTAAGCCCCCAAAATAATGAAAAGTGAAATCCAAAATCGATTTTGGAAACTTTTTGGCAATCCAAAATTTCATTGTCACTAGTCAAACTTGTATGCACGTTGCCTTTTAAAACTCGACTTTGACAAATCATTTTTTCAGAGACCAACCAAAACATCATTTTGGAGCCCCCAAAATAATGAAAACTGAAATCCAAAATCGATTTCGGAAACTTTTTGGCAATCCAAAATTGCATTGTCACTAGTCAAACTTGTATGCAAGTTGCCTTTTAAAACTCGACTTTGACAAATCATTTTTTCAGAGACCAACCAAAACATCATTTTTGAGCCCCCAAAATAATGAAAAGTAAAATCCAAAATCGATTTCGGAAACTTTTTGGCAATCCAAAATTTCATTGTCACTAGTCAAACTTGTATGCAAGTTGCCTTTTAAAACTCGACTTTGACAAATCATTTTTTCAGAGACCAACCAAAACATCATTTTGGAGCCCCCAAAATAATGAAAAGTAAAATCCAAAATCGATTTCGGAAACTTTTTGGCAATACAAAATTTCATTGTCACTAGTCAAACTTGTATGCAAGTTGCCTTTTAAAACTCTACTTTGACAAATTATTTTTTCAGAGACCAATCAAAACATCATTTTTAAGCCCCCAAAATAATGAAAAGTGAAATCCAAAATCGATTTCGGAAACTTTTTGGCAATCCAAAATTTCATTGTCACTAGTCAAACTTGTATGCAAGTTGCCTTTTAAAACTCGACTTTGACAAATCATTTTTTCAGAGACCAACCAAAACATCATTTTGGAGCCCCCAAAATAATGAAAAGTAAAATCCAAAATCGATTTCGGAAACTTTTTGGCAATCCAAAATTTCATTGTCACTAGTCGTACTTGTATGCAAGTTGCCTTTTAAAACTCGACTTTGACAAATCATTTTTTCAGAGACCAACCAAAACATCATTTTTAAGCCCCCAAAATAATGAAAAGTTCGATCTAAAATCGATTTCGGAAACTTTTTGGCAATCCAATATTTCATTGTCACTAGTCAAACTTGTATGCAAGTTGCCTTTTAAAACTCGACTTCGACAAATCATTTTTTCAGAGACCAACCAAAACATCATTTTGGAGCCCCCAAAATAATGAAAACTGAAATCCAAAATCGATTTCGGAAACTTTTTGGCAATCCAAAATTTCATTGTCACTAGTCAAACTTGTATGCAAGTTGCCTTTTAAAACTCGACTTTGACAAATCATTTTTTCAGAGACCAACCAAAACATCATTTTTGAGCCCCCAAAATAATGAAAAGTAAAATCCAAAATCGATTTCGGAAACTTTTTGGCAATCCAAAATTTCATTGTCACTAGTCAAACTTGTATGCAAGTTGCCTTTTAAAACTCGACTTTGACAAATCATTTTTTCAGAGACCAACCAAAACATCATTTTGGAGCCCCCAAAATAATGAAAAGTAAAATCCAAAATCGATTTCGGAAACTTTTTGGCAATACAAAATTTCATTGTCACTAGTCAAACTTGTATGCAAGTTGCCTTTTAAAACTCTACTTTGACAAATTATTTTTTCAGAGACCAATCAAAACATCATTTTTAAGCCCCCAAAATAATGAAAAGTGAAATCCAAAATCGATTTCGGAAACTTTTTGGCAATCCAAAATTTCATTGTCACTAGTCAAACTTGTATGCAAGTTGCCTTTTAAAACTCGACTTTGACAAATCATTTTTTCAGAGACCAACCAAAACATCATTTTGGAGCCCCCAAAATAATGAAAAGTAAAGTCCAAAATCGATTTCGGAAACTTTTTGGCAATCCAAAATTTCATTGTCACTAGTCAAACTTGTATGCAAGTTGCCTTTTAAAACTCGATTTTGACAAATCATGTTTTCAGAGACCAACCAAAACATCATTTTTAAGCCCCCAAAATAATGAAAAGTGAAATCCAAAATCGATTTCGGAAACTTTTTGGCAATCCAATATTTCATTGTCACTAGTCAAACTTGTATGCAAGTTGCCTTTTAAAACTCGACTTTGACAAATCATTTTTTCAGAGACCAACCGAAACATCATTTTTAAGCCCCCAAAATAATGAAAAGTGAAATCCAAAATCGATTTCGGAAACTTTTTTGCAAACTAAATTTTCAATGTTACCACTCAAACTTGTATGGAGTTGCCTATTAAAATGTGACTTTTTTCGTGTCAACTGGGTCGAGTCGGTCAAAACAAGTTTTCTTCAGAGACTCTTCAAAACATCATTTTAAAGCACCCAAAATAGTAAAAAGTGCAATACAAAACCAATTTGGGAAACTTTTTTGCAAACTAAATTTTCAATGTTACCACTCAAACTTGTATGGAGTTGCCTATTAAAATGTGACTTTTTCCGTGTCAACTGGGTCGAGTCGGTCAAAACAAGTTTTTTTCAGAGACTCTTCAAAACATCATTTTGGAGCCCCCAAAATAATGAAAAGTAAAATCCAAAATCGATTTCGGAAACTTTTTGGCAATCCAAAATTTCATTGTCACTAGTCAAACTTGTATGCAAGTTGCCTTTTAAAACTCGACTTTGACAAATCATTTTTTCAGAGACCAACCAAAACATCATTTTTTAGCCCCCAAAATAATGAAAAGTGAAATCCAAAATCGATTTCGGAAACTTTTTGGCAAACCAAAATTTCATTGTCACTAGTCAAACTTGTATGCAAGTTGCCTTTTAAAACTCGACTTTGACAAATCATTTTTTCAGAGACCAACCAAAACATCATTTTTAAGCCCCCAAAATAATGAAAAGTGAAATCCAAAATCGATTTCGGAAACTTTTTGGCAATCCAAAATTTCATTGTCACTAGTCAAACTTGTATGCAAGTTGCCTTTTAAAACTCGACTTTGACAAATCATTTTTTCAGAGACCAACCAAAACATCATTTTGGAGCCCCCAAAATAATGAAAAGTAAAATCCAAAATCGATTTCGGAAACTTTTTGGCAATCCAAAATTTCATTGTCACTAGTCAAACTTGTATGCAAGTTGCCTTTTAAAACTCGACTTTGACAAATCATGTTTTCAGAGACCAACCAAAACATCATTTTTAAGCCCCCAAAATAATGAAAAGTGAAATCCAAAATCGATTTCGGAAACTTTTTGGCAATCCAATATTTCATTGTCACTAGTCAAACTTGTATGCAAGTTGCCTTTTAAAACTCGACTTCGACAAATTATTTTTTCAGAGACCCACCAAACCATCATTTTTGAGCCCCCAAAATAATGAAAAGTGAAATCCAAAATCGATTTCGGAAACTTTTTGGCAAACCAAAATTTCATTGTCACTAGTCAAACTTGTATGCAAGTTGCCTTTTAAAACTCGACTTTGACAAATCATTTTTTCAGAGACCAACCAAACCATCATTTTTAAGCCCCCAAAATAATGAAAAGTGAAATCCAAAATCGATTTCAAAAACGATTTTGCAAACCAAAATATCAAAATAACTAGTCAAACTTGTATGCAAGTTGCCTTTTAAAACTCGACTTTGACAAATCTTTTTTTTCAGAGACCAACCAAACCATCATTTTTTAGCCCCCAAAATAATGAAAAGTGAAATCCAAAATCGATTTCGGAAACTTTTTGGCAAACCAAAATTTCATTGTCACTAGTCAAACTTGTATGCAAGTTGCCTTTTAAAACTCGACTTTGACAAATCTTTTTTTTCAGAGACCAACCAAACCATCATTTTTAAGCCCCCAAAATAATGAAAAGTGAAATCCAAAATCGATTTCGGAAACTTTTTGGCAAACCAAAATTTCATTGTCACTAGTCAAACTTGTATGCAAGTTGCCTTTTAAAACTCGACTTTGACAAATCATTTTTTCAGAGACCAAACAAACCATCATTTTTAAGCCCCCAAAATAATGAAAAGTGAAATCCAAAATCGATTTCGGAAACTTTTTGGCAAACCAAAATTTCATTGTCACTAGTCAAACTTGTATGCAAGTTGCCTTTTAAAACTCGACTTTGACAAATCATTTTTTCAGAGACCAACCAAAACATCATTTTTAAGCCCCCAAAATAATGAAAAGTGAAATCCTAAATCGATTTCGGAAACTTTTTGGCAATCCAAAATTTCATTGTCACTAGTCAAACTTGTATGCAAGTTGCCTTTTAAAACTCGACTTTGACAAATCATTTTTTCAGAGACCAACCAAAACATCATTTTGGAGCCCCCAAAATAATGAAAAGTAAAATCCAAAATCGATTTCGGAAACTTTTTGGCAATACAAAATTTCATTGTCACTAGTCAAACTTGTATGCAAGTTGCCTTTTAAAACTCTACTTTGACAAATTATTTTTTCAGAGACCAATCAAAACATCATTTTTAAGCCCCCAAAATAATGAAAAGTGAAATCCAAAATCGATTTCGGAAACTTTTTGGCAATCCAAAATTTCATTGTCACTAGTCAAACTTGTATGCAAGTTGCCTTTTAAAACTCGACTTTGACAAATCATTTTTTCAGAGACCAACCAAAACATCATTTTGGAGCCCCCAAAATAATGAAAAGTAAAATCCAAAATCGATTTCGGAAACTTTTTGGCAATCCAAAATTTCATTGTCACTAGTCAAACTTGTATGCAAGTTGCCTTTTAAAACTCGACTTTGACAAATCATTTTTTCAGAGACCAACCAAAACATCATTTTGGAGCCCCCAAAATAATGAAAAGTAAAATCCAAAATCGATTTCGGAAACTTTTTGGCAATCCAAAATTTCATTGTCACTAGTCAAACTTGTATGCAAGTTGCCTTTTAAAACTCGACTTTGACAAATCATTTTTTCAGAGACCAATCAAAACATCATTTTTAAGCCCCCAAAATAATGAAAAGTGAAATCCAAAATCGATTTCGGAAACTTTTTGGCAATCCAAAATTTCATTGTCACTAGTCAAACTTGTATGCAAGTTGCCTTTTAAAACTCTACTTTGACAAATTATTTTTTCAGAGACCAACCGAAACATCATTTTTAAGCCCCCAAAATAATGAAAAGTGAAATCCAAAATCGATTTCGGAAACTTTTTGGCAATCCAAAATTTCATTGTCACTAGTCAAACTTGTATGCAAGTTGCCTTTTAAAACTCGACTTTGACAAATCATTTTTTCAGAGACCAATCAAAACATCATTTTTAAGCCCCCAAAATAATGAAAAGTGAAATCCAAAATCGATTTTGGAAACTTTTTGGCAATCCAAAATTTCATTGTCACCAGTCAAACTTGTATGCACGTTGCCTTTTAAAACTCGACTTTGACAAATCATTTTTTCAGAGACCAACCAAAACATCATTTTGGAGCCCCCAAAATAATGAAAACTGAAATCCAAAATCGATTTCGGAAACTTTTTGGCAATCCAAAATTTCATTGTCACTAGTCAAACTTGTATGCAAGTTGCCTTTTAAAACTCTATTTTGACAAATTATTTTTTCAGAGACCAACCGAAACATCATTTTTAAGCCCCCAAAATAATGAAAAGTGAAATCCAAAATCGATTTCGGAAACTTTTTGGCAATCCAAAATTTCATTGTCACTAGTCAAACTTGTATGCAAGTTGCCTTTTAAAACTCGACTTTGACAAATCATTTTTTCAGAGACCAACCAAAACATCATTTTTAAGCCCCCAAAATAATGAAAAGTGAAATCCAAAATCGATTTTGGAAACTTTTTGGCAATCCAAAATTTCATTGTCACTAGTCAAACTTGTATGCACGTTGCCTTTTAAAACTCGACTTTGACAAATCATTTTTTCAGAGACCAACCAAAACATCATTTTGGAGCCCCCAAAATAATGAAAAGTAAAATCCAAAATCGATTTCGGAAACTTTTTGGCAATACAAAATTTCATTGTCACTAGTCAAACTTGTATGCAAGTTGCCTTTTAAAACTCTACTTTGACAAATTATTTTTTCAGAGACCAATCAAAACATCATTTTTAAGCCCCCAAAATAATGAAAAGTGAAATCCAAAATCGATTTCGGAAACTTTTTGGCAATCCAAAATTTCATTGTCACTAGTCAAACTTGTATGCAAGTTGCCTTTTAAAACTCGACTTTGACAAATCATTTTTTCAGAGACCAACCAAAACATCATTTTGGAGCCCCCAAAATAATGAAAAGTAAAATCCAAAATCGATTTCGGAAACTTTTTGGCAATCCAAAATTTCATTGTCACTAGTCAAACTTGTATGCAAGTTGCCTTTTAAAACTCGACTTTGACAAATCATTTTTTCAGAGACCAACCAAAACATCATTTTTTAGCCCCCAAAATAATGAAAAGTGAAATCCAAAATCGATTTCGGAAACTTTTTGGCAATCCAAAATTTCATTGTCACTAGTCAAACTTGTATGCAAGTTGCCTTTTAAAACTCGACTTTGACAAATCATTTTTTCAGAGACCAACCAAAACATCATTTTGGAGCCCCCAAAATAATGAAAAGTAAAATCCAAAATCGATTTCGGAAACTTTTTGGCAATCCAAAATTTCATTGTCACTAGTCAAACTTGTATGCAAGTTGCCTTTTAAAACTCGACTTTGACAAATCATTTTTTCAGAGACCAATCAAAACATCATTTTTAAGCCCCCAAAATAATGAAAAGTGAAATCCAAAATCGATTTCGGAAACTTTTTGGCAATCCAAAATTTCATTGTCACTAGTCAAACTTGTATGCAAGTTGCCTTTTAAAACTCTACTTTGACAAATTATTTTTTCAGAGACCAACCAAAACATCATTTTTAAGCCCCCAAAATAATGAAAAGTGAAATCCAAAATCGATTTTGGAAACTTTTTGGCAATCCAAAATTTCATTGTCACTAGTCAAACTTGTATGCACGTTGCCTTTTAAAACTCGACTTTGACAAATCATTTTTTCAGAGACCAACCAAAACATCATTTTGGAGCCCCCAAAATAATGAAAACTGAAATCCAAAATCGATTTCGGAAACTTTTTGGCAATCCAAAATTTCATTGTCACTAGTCAAACTTGTATGCAAGTTGCCTTTTAAAACTCTATTTTGACAAATTATTTTTTCAGAGACCAACCGAAACATCATTTTTGAGCCCCCAAAATAATGAAAAGTGAAATCCAAAATCGATTTCGGAAACTTTTTGGCAAACCAAAATTTCATTGTCACTAGTCAAACTTGTATGCAAGTTGCCTTTTAAAACTCGACTTTGACAAATCATTTTTTCAGAGACCAACCAAAACATCATTTTTAAGCCCCCAAAATAATGAAAAGTGAAATCCAAAATCGATTTCGGAAACTTTTTGGCAAACCAAAATTTCATTGTCACTAGTCAAACTTGTATGCAAGTTGCCTTTTAAAACTCGACTTTGACAAATCATTTTTTCAGAGACCAACCAAAACATCATTTTGGAGCCCCCAAAATAATGAAAAGTAAAATCCAAAATCGATTTCGGAAACTTTTTGGCAATCCAAAATTTCATTGTCACTAGTCAAACTTGTATGCAAGTTGCCTTTTAAAACTCGACTTTGACAAATCATTTTTTCAGAGACCAACCAAACCATCATTTTGGAGCCCCCAAAATAATGAAAAGTAAAATCCAAAATCGATTTCGGAAACTTTTTGGCAATCCAAAATTTCATTGTCACTAGTCAAACTTGTATGCAAGTTGCCTTTTAAAACTCGACTTTGACAAATCATTTTTTCAGAGACCAATCAAAACATCATTTTTAAGCCCCCAAAATAATGAAAAGTGAAATCCAAAATCGATTTCGGAAACTTTTTGGCAATCCAAAATTTCATTGTCACTAGTCAAACTTGTATGCAAGTTGCCTTTTAAAACTCTACTTTGACAAATCATTTTTTCAGAGACCAACCAAAACATCATTTTTAAGCCCCCAAAATAATGAAAAGTGAAATCCAAAATCGATTTTGGAAACTTTTTGGCAATCCAAAATTTCATTGTCACTAGTCAAACTTGTATGCACGTTGCCTATTAAAACTCGACTTTGACAAATCATTTTTTCAGAGACCAACCAAAACATCATTTTGGAGCCCCCAAAATAATGAAAACTGAAATCCAAAATCGATTTCGGAAACTTTTTGGCAATCCAAAATTTCATTGTCACTAGTCAAACTTGTAAGCAAGTTGCCTTTTAAAACTCTATTTTGACAAATTATTTTTTCAGAGACCAACCGAAACATCATTTTTTAGCCCCCAAAATAATGAAAAGTGAAATCCAAAATCGATTTCGGAAACTTTTTGGCAATCCAAAATTTCATTGTCACTAGTCAAACTTGTATGCAAGTTGCCTTTTAAAACTCGACTTTGACAAATCATTTTTTCAGAGACCAACCAAAACATCATTTTTAAGCCCCCAAAATAATGAAAAGTGAAATCCAAAATCGATTTTGGAAACTTTTTGGCAATCCAAAATTTCATTGTCACTAGTCAAACTTGTATGCACGTTGCCTTTTAAAACTCGACTTTGACAAATCATTTTTTCAGAGACCAACCAAAACATCATTTTGGAGCCCCCAAAATAATGAAAAGTAAAATCCAAAATCGATTTCGGAAACTTTTTGGCAATACAAAATTTCATTGTCACTAGTCAAACTTGTATGCAAGTTGCCTTTTAAAACTCTACTTTGACAAATTATTTTTTCAGAGACCAATCAAAACATCATTTTTAAGCCCCCAAAATAATGAAAAGTGAAATCCAAAATCGATTTCGGAAACTTTTTGGCAATCCAAAATTTCATTGTCACTAGTCAAACTTGTATGCAAGTTGCCTTTTAAAACTCGACTTTGACAAATCATTTTTTCAGAGACCAACCAAAACATCATTTTGGAGCCCCCAAAATAATGAAAAGTAAAATCCAAAATCGATTTCGGAAACTTTTTGGCAATCCAAAATTTCATTGTCACTAGTCAAACTTGTATGCAAGTTGCCTTTTAAAACTCGACTTTGACAAATCATTTTTTTAGAGACCAACCAAAACATCATTTTTTAGCCCCCAAAATAATGAAAAGTGAAATCCAAAATCGATTTCGGAAACTTTTTGGCAATCCAAAATTTCATTGTCACTAGTCAAACTTGTATGCAAGTTGCCTTTTAAAACTCGACTTTGACAAATCATTTTTTCAGAGACCAACCAAAACATCATTTTGGAGCCCCCAAAATAATGAAAAGTAAAATCCAAAATCGATTTCGGAAACTTTTTGGCAATCCAAAATTTCATTGTCACTAGTCAAACTTGTATGCAAGTTGCCTTTTAAAACTCGACTTTGACAAATCATTTTTTCAGAGACCAATCAAAACATCATTTTTAAGCCCCCAAAATAATGAAAAGTGAAATCCAAAATCGATTTCGGAAACTTTTTGGCAATCCAAAATTTCATTGTCACTAGTCAAACTTGTATGCAAGTTGCCTTTTAAAACTCTACTTTGACAAATTATTTTTTCAGAGACCAACCAAAACATCATTTTTAAGCCCCCAAAATAATGAAAAGTGAAATCCAAAATCGATTTTGGAAACTTTTTGGCAATCCAAAATTTCATTGTCACTAGTCAAACTAGTATGCACGTTGCCTTTTAAAACTCGACTTTGACAAATCATTTTTTCAGAGACCAACCAAAACATCATTTTGGAGCCCCCAAAATAATGAAAACTGAAATCCAAAATCGATTTCGGAAACTTGTTGGCAATCCAAAATTTCATTGTCACTAGTCAAACTTGTATGCAAGTTGCCTTTTAAAACTCTATTTTGACAAATTATTTTTTCAGAGACCAACCGAAACATCATTTTTGAGCCCCCAAAATAATGAAAAGTGAAATCCAAAATCGATTTCGGAAACTTTTTGGCAAACCAAAATTTCATTGTCACTAGTCAAACTTGTATGCAAGTTGCCTTTTAAAACTCGACTTTGACAAATCATTTTTTCAGAGACCAACCAAAACATCATTTTTAAGCCCCCAAAATAATGAAAAGTGAAATCCAAAATCGATTTCGGAAACTTTTTGGCAAACCAAAATTTCATTGTCACTAGTCAAACTTGTATGCAAGTTGCCTTTTAAAACTCGACTTTGACAAATCATTTTTTCAGAGACCAATCAAAAAATCATTTTTGAGCCCCCAAAATAATGAAAAGTGAAATCCAAAATCGATTTCGGAAACTTTTTGGCAAACCAAAATTTCATTGTCACTAGTCAAACTTGTATGCGAGTTGCCTTTTAAAACTCGACTTTGACAAATCATTTTTTCAAAGACCAACCAAAACATCATTTTGAGCCCCCAAAATAATGAAAAGTGCAATCCAAAATCGATTTCGGAAACTTTTTGGCAAACCAAAATTTCAATGTCACTAGTCAAACTTGTATGCAAGTTGCCTTTTAAAACTCGACTTTGACAAATCATTTTTTCAGAGACCAACCAAAACATCATTTTTAAGCCCCCAAAATAATGAAAAGTGAAATCCAAAATCGATTTCGGAAACTTTTTGGCAAACCAAAATTTCATTGTCATTAGTCAAACTTGTATGCAAGTTGCCTTTCAAAACTCTACTTTGACAAATTATTTTTTCAGAGACCAACCAAAACATCATTTTTAAGCCCCCAAAATAATGAAAAGTTCGATCCAAAATCGATTTCGGAAACTTTTTGGCAAACCAAAATTTCATTGTCACTAGTCAAACTTGTATGCAAGTTGCCTTTTAAAACTCGACTTTGACAAATCATTTTTTCAGAGACCAACCAAAACATCATTTTTAAGCCCCCAAAATAATGAAAAGTGAAATCCAAAATCGATTTTGGAAACTTTTTGGCAATCCAAAATTTCATTGTCACTAGTCAAACTTGTATGCAAGTTGCCTTTTAAAACTCGACTTTGACAAATCATTTTTTCAGAGACCAACCAAAACATCATTTTGGAGCCCCCAAAATAATGAAAAGTAAAATCCAAAATCGATTTCGGAAACTTTTTGGCAATACAAAATTTCATTGTCACTAGTCAAACTTGTATGCAAGTTGCCTTTTAAAACTCTACTTTGACAAATTATTTTTTCAGAGACCAATCAAAACATCATTTTTAAGCCCCCAAAATAATGAAAAGTGAAATCCAAAATCGATTTCGGAAACTTTTTGGCAATCCAAAATTTCATTGTCACTAGTCAAACTTGTATGCAAGTTGCCTTTTAAAACTCGACTTTGACAAATCATTTTTTCAGAGACCAACCAAAACATCATTTTGGAGCCCCCAAAATAATGAAAAGTAAAATCCAAAATCGATTTCGGAAACTTTTTGGCAATCCAAAATTTCATTGTCACTAGTCAAACTTGTATGCAAGTTGCCTTTTAAAACTCGACTTTGACAAATCATTTTTTCAGAGACCAACCAAAACATCATTTTGGAGCCCCCAAAATAATGAAAAGTAAAATCCAAAATCGATTTCGGAAACTTTTTGGCAATCCAAAATTTCATTGTCACTAGTCAAACTTGTATGCAAGTTGCCTTTTAAAACTCGACTTTGACAAATCATTTTTTCAGAGACCAATCAAAACATCATTTTTAAGCCCCCAAAATAATGAAAAGTGAAATCCAAAATCGATTTCGGAAACTTTTTGGCAATCCAAAATTTCATTGTCACTAGTCAAACTTGTATGCAAGTTGCCTTTTAAAACTCGACTTTGACAAATCATTTTTTCAGAGACCAACCAAAACATCATTTTTAAGCCCCCAAAATAATGAAAAGTGAAATCCAAAATCGATTTTGGAAACTTTTTGGCAATCCAAAATTTCATTGTCACTAGTCAAACTTGTATGCAAGTTGCCTTTTAAAACTCGACTTTGACAAATCATTTTTTCAGAGACCAATCAAAACATCATTTTTAAGCCCCCAAAATAATGAAAAGTGAAATCCAAAATCGATTTCGGAAACTTTTTGGCAATCCAAAATTTCATTGTCACTAGTCAAACTTGTATGCACGTTGCCTTTTAAAACTCGACTTTGACAAATCATTTTTTCAGAGACCAACCAAAACATCATTTTGGAGCCCCCAAAATAATGAAAACTGAAATCCAAAATCGATTTCGGAAACTTTTTGGCAATCCAAAATTTCATTGTCACTAGTCAAACTTGTATGCAAGTTGCCTTTTAAAACTCGACTTTGACAAATCATTTTTTCAGAGACCAATCAAAACATCATTTTTAAGCCCCCAAAATAATGAAAAGTGAAATCCAAAATCGATTTCGGAAACTTTTTGGCAATCCAAAATTTCATTGTCACTAGTCAAACTTGTATGCACGTTGCCTTTTAAAACTCGACTTTGACAAATCATTTTTTCAGAGACCAACCAAAACATCATTTTGGAGCCCCCAAAATAATGAAAAGTGAAATCCAAAATCGATTTCGGAAACTTTTTGGCAATCCAAAATTTCATTGTCACTAGTCAAACTTGTATGCAAGTTGCCTTTTAAAACTCTACTTTGACAAATTATTTTTTCAGAGACCAACCAAAACATCATTTTTAAGCCCCCAAAATAATGAAAAGTGAAATCCAAAATCGATTTTGGAAACTTTTTGGCAATCCAAAATTTCATTGTCACTAGTCAAACTTGTATGCAAGTTGCCTTTTAAAACTCGACTTTGACAAATCATTTTTTCAGAGACCAATCAAAACATCATTTTTAAGCCCCCAAAATAATGAAAAGTGAAATCCAAAATCGATTTCGGAAACTTTTTGGCAATCCAAAATTTCATTGTCACTAGTCAAACTTGTATGCAAGTTGCCTTTTAAAACTCTACTTTGACAAATTATTTTTTCAGAGACCAACCAAAACATCATTTTTAAGCCCCCAAAATAATGAAAAGTGAAATCCAAAATCGATTTCGGAAACTTTTTGGCAATCCAAAATTTCATTGTCACTAGTCAAACTTGTATGCAAGTTGCCTTTTAAAACTCGACTTTGACAAATCACTTTTTCAGAGACCAACCAAAACATCATTTTTAAGCCCCCAAAATAATGAAAAGTGAAATCCAAAATCGATTTTGGAAACTTTTTGGCAATCCAAAATTTCATTGTCACTAGTCTAACTTGTATGCAAGTTGCCTTTTAAAACTCGACTTTGACAAATCATTTTTTCAGAGACCAACCAAAACATCATTTTGGAGCCCCCAAAATAATGAAAAGTAAAATCCAAAATCGATTTCGGAAACTTTTTGGCAATACAAAATTTCATTGTCACTAGTCAAACTTGTATGCAAGTTGCCTTTTAAAACTCTACTTTGACAAATTATTTTTTCAGAGACCAATCAAAACATCATTTTTAAGCCCCCAAAATAATGAAAAGTGAAATCCAAAATCGATTTCGGAAACTTTTTGGCAATCCAAAATTTCATTGTCACTAGTCAAACTTGTATGCAAGTTGCCTTTTAAAACTCGACTTTGACAAATCATTTTTTCAGAGACCAACCAAAACATCATTTTGGAGCCCCCAAAATAATGAAAAGTAAAATCCAAAATCGATTTCGGAAACTTTTTGGCAATCCAAAATTTCATTGTCACTAGTCAAACTTGTATGCAAGTTGCCTTTTAAAACTCGACTTTGACAAATCATTTTTTCAGAGACCAACCAAAACATCATTTTTTAGCCCCCAAAATAATGAAAAGTGAAATCCAAAATCGATTTCGGAAACTTTTTGGCAATCCAAAATTTCATTGTCACTAGTCAAACTTGTATGCAAGTTGCCTTTTAAAACTCGACTTTGACAAATCATTTTTTCAGAGACCAACCAAAACATCATTTTGGAGCCCCCAAAATAATGAAAAGTAAAATCCAAAATCGATTTCGGAAACTTTTTGGCAATCCAAAATTTCATTGTCACTAGTCAAACTTGTATGCAAGTTGCCTTTTAAAACTCGACTTTGACAAATCATTTTTTCAGAGACCAATCAAAACATCATTTTTAAGCCCCCAAAATAATGAAAAGTGAAATCCAAAATCGATTTCGGAAACTTTTTGGCAATCCAAAATTTCATTGTCACTAGTCAAACTTGTATGCAAGTTGCCTTTTAAAACTCTACTTTGACAAATTATTTTTTCAGAGACCAACCAAAACATCATTTTTAAGCCCCCAAAATAATGAAAAGTGAAATCCAAAATCGATTTTGGAAACTTTTTGGCAATCCAAAATTTCATTGTCACTAGTCAAACTTGTATGCACGTTGCCTTTTAAAACTCGACTTTGACAAATCATTTTTTCAGAGACCAACCAAAACATCATTTTTGAGCCCCCAAAATAATGAAAACTGAAATCCAAAATCGATTTCGGAAACTTTTTGGCAATCCAAAATTTCATTGTCACTAGTCAAACTTGTATGCAAGTTGCCTTTTAAAACTCTATTTTGACAAATTATTTTTTCAGAGACCAACCAAAACATCATTTTTAAGCCCCCAAAATAATGAAAAGTGAAATCCAAAATCGATTTTGGAAACTTTTTGGCAATCCAAAATTTCATTGTCACTAGTCAAACTTGTATGCAAGTTGCCTTTTAAAACTCGACTTTGTAAAATCATTTTTACAGAGACCAACCAAAACATCATTTTTGAGCCCCCAAAATAATGAAAAGTTAAATCCAAAATCGATTTCGGAAACTTTTTGGCAAACCAAAATTTCATTGTCACTAGTCAAACTTGTATGCAAGTTGCCTTTTAAAACTCGACTTTGACAAATCATTTTTTCAGAGACCAACCAAAACATCATTTTTTAGCCCCCAAACTTATGAAAAGTGAAATCCAAAATCGATTTCGGAAACTTTTTGGCAATCCAAAATTTCATTGTCACTAGTCAAACTTGTATGCAAGTTGCCTTTTAAAACTCGACTTTGACAAATCATTTTTTCAGAGACCAACCAAAACATCATTTTTAAGCCCCCAAACTTATGAAAAGTGAAATCCAAAATCGATTTCGGAAACTTTTTGGCAAACCAAAATTTCATTGTCACTAGTCAAACTTGTATGCAAGTTGCCTTTTAAAACTCGACTTTGACAAATCATTTTTTCAGAGACCAACCAAAACATCATTTTTTAGCCCCCAAACTTATGAAAAGTGAAATTCAAAATCGATTTCGGAAACTTTTTGGCAAACCAAAATTTCATTGTCACTAGTCAAACTTGTATGCAAGTTGCCTTTTAAAACTCGACTTTGACAAATCATTTTTTCAGAGACCAACCAAAACATCATTTTTGAGCCCCCAAAATAATGAAAAGTTAAATCCAAAATCGATTTCGGAAACTTTTTGGCAAACCAAAATTTCATTGTCACTAGTCAAACTTGTATGCAAGTTGCCTTTTAAAACTCGACTTTGACAAATCATTTTTTCAGAGACCAACCAAAACATCATTTTTTAGCCCCCAAACTTATGAAAAGTGAAATCCAAAATCGATTTCGGAAACTTTTTGGCAAACCAAAATTTCATTGTCACTAGTCAAACTTGTATGCAAGTTGCCTTTATTTTTTTTTAACTTATGAAAAGTGAAATCCAAAATCGATTTCGGAAACTTTTTGGCAAACCAAAATTTCATTGTCACTAGTCAAACTTGTATGCAAGTTGCCTTTTAAAACTCGACTTTGACAAATCATTTTTTCAGAGACCAACCAAAATATCATTTTTAAGCCCCCAAAATAATGAAAAGTAAAATCCAAAATCGATTTCGGAAACTTTTTGGCAAACCAAAATTTCATTGTCACTAGTCTAACTTGTATGCAAGTTGCCTTTTCAAACTCGACTTTGACAAATCATTTTTTCAGAGACCAACCAAAACATCATTTTTAAGTCCCCAAAATAATGAAAAGTGAAATCCAAAATCGATTTCGGAAACTTTTTGGCAAACCAAAATTTCATTGTCACTAGTCAAACTTGTATGCAAGCTGCCTTTTAAAACTCGACTTTGTAAAATCATTTTTACAGAGACCAACCAAAACATCATTTTTGAGCCCCTAAAATAATGAAAAGTGAAATCCAAAATCGATTTCGGAAACTTTTTGGCAAACCAAAATTTCATTGTCACTAGTCAAACTTGTATGCAAGTTGCCTTTTAAAACTCGACTTTGACAAATCATTTTTTCAGAGACCAACCAAAACATCATTTTTAAGCCCCCAAAATAATGAAAAGTAAAATCCAAAATCGATTTCGGAAACTTTTTGGCAAACCAAAATTTCATTGTCACTAGTCTAACTTGTATGCAAGTTGCCTTTTAAAACTCGACTTTGACAAATCATTTTTTCAGAGACCAACCAAAACATCATTTTTAAGCCCCCAAAATAATGAAAAGTAAAATCCAAAATCGATTTCGGAAACTTTTTGGCAAACCAACATTTCATTGTCACTAGTCAAACTTGTATGCAAGTTGCCTTTTAAAACTCGACTTTGACAAATCATTTTTTTAGAGACCAACCAAACCATCATTTTTGAGCCCCCAAAATAATGAAAAGTGAAATCCAAAATCGATTTCGGAAACTTTTTGGCCAACCAACATTTCAATGTAACTAGTCAAACTTGTATGCAAGTTGCCTTTTAAAACTCGACTTTGACAAATCATTTTTTTAGAGACCAACCAAACCATCATTTTTGAGCCCCCAAAATAATGAAAAGTGAAATTAAAAATCGATTTCGGAAACTTTTTGGCAAACCAAAATTTCATTGTCACTAGTCAAACTTGTATGCAAGTTGCCTTTTAAAACTCGACTTTGACAAATCATTTTTTCAGAGACCAACCAAAACATCATTTTTGAGCCCCCAAAATAATGAAAAGTGAAATTAAAAATCGATTTCGGAAACTTTTTGGCAAACCAAAATTTCATTGTCACTAGTCAAACTTGTATGCAAGTTGCCTTTTAAAACTCGACTTTGACAAATCATTTTTTTAGAGACCAACCAAACCATCATTTTTGAGCCCTCAAAATAATGAAAAGTGAAATCCAAAATCGATTTCGGAAACTTTTTGGCCAACCAACATTTCAATGTAACTAGTCAAACTTGTATGCAAGCTGCTTTTTAAAACTCGACTTTGTAAAATCATTTTTACAGAGACCAACCAAAACATCATTTTTGAGCCCCCAAAATAATGAAAAGTGAAATCCAAAATCGATTTCGGAAACTTTTTGGCAAACCAAAATTTCATTGTCACTAGTCAAACTTGTATGCAAGTTGCCTTTTAAAACTCGACTTGGACAAATCATTTTTTCAGAGACCAACCAAAACATCATTTTGGAGCCCCCAAAATAATGAAAAGTAAAATCCAAAATCGATTTCGGAAACTTTTTGGCAATCCAAAATTTCATTGTCACTAGTCAAACTTGTATGCAAGTTGCCTTTTAAAACTCGACTTTGACAAATCATTTTTTCAGAGACCAATCAAAACATCATTTTTAAGCCCCCAAAATAATGAAAAGTGAAATCCAAAATCGATTTCGGAAACTTTTTGGCAATCCAAAATTTCATTGTCACTAGTCAAACTTGTATGCAAGTTGCCTTTTAAAACTCTACTTTGACAAATTATTTTTTCAGAGACCAACCAAAACATCATTTTTAAGCCCCCAAAATAATGAAAAGTGAAATCCAAAATCGATTTCGGAAACTTTTTGGCAATCCAAAATTTCATTGTCACTAGTCAAACTTGTATGCACGTTGCCTTTTAAAACTCGACTTTGACAAATCATTTTTTCAGAGACCAACCAAAACATCATTTTTGAGCCCCCAAAATAATGAAAACTGAAATCCAAAATCGATTTCGGAAACTTTTTGGCAATCCAAAATTTCATTGTCACTAGTCAAACTTGTATGCAAGTTGCCTTTTAAAACTCGACTTTGACAAATCATTTTTTCAGAGACCAACCAAAACATCATTTTAAGCCCCCAAAATAATGAAAAGTGAACTCCAAAATCGATTTCGGAAACTTTTTGGCAATAGAAAATTTCATTGTCACTAGTCAAACTTGTATGCAAGTTGCCTTTTAAAACTCTATTTTGACAAATTATTTTTTCAGAGACCAACCAAAACATCATTTTTAAGCCCCCAAAATAATGAAAAGTGAAATCCAAAATCGATTTTGGAAACTTTTTGGCAATCCAAAATTTCATTGTCACTAGTCAAACTTGTATGCAAGTTGCCTTTTAAAACTCGACTTTGTAAAATCATTTTTACAGAGACCAACCAAAACATCATTTTTGAGCCCCCAAAATAATGAAAAGTTAAATCCAAAATCGATTTCGGAAACTTTTTGGCAAACCAAAATTTCATTGTCACTAGTCAAACTTGTATGCAAGTTGCCTTTTAAAACTCGACTTTGACAAATCATTTTTTCAGAGACCAACCAAAACATCATTTTTTAGCCCCCAAACTTATGAAAAGTGAAATCCAAAATCGATTTCGGAAACTTTTTGGCAATCCAAAATTTCATTGTCACTAGTCAAACTTGTATGCAAGTTGCCTTTTAAAACTCGACTTTGACAAATCATTTTTTCAGAGACCAACCAAAACATCATTTTTAAGCCCCCAAACTTATGAAAAGTGAAATCCAAAATCGATTTCGGAAACTTTTTGGCAAACCAAAATTTCATTGTCACTAGTCAAACTTGTATGCAAGTTGCCTTTTAAAACTCGACTTTGACAAATCATTTTTTCAGAGACCAACCAAACCATCATTTTTAAGCCCCCAAAATAATGAAAAGTGAAATCCAAAATCGATTTCGGAAACTTTTTGGCAATCTAAAATTTCATTGTCACTAGTCAAACTTGTATGCAAGTTGCCTTTTAAAACTCGACTTTGACAAATCATTTTTTCATAAACTCACCAAAACATCATTTTTGAGCCCCCAAAATAATGAAAAGTGAAATCCAAAATCGATTTCGGAAACTTATTGGCAAACCAACGTTTCATTGTCACTAGTCAAACTTGTACGCAAGTTGCCTTTTAAAACTCGATTTTGACAAATCATTTTTTCAGAGACCAACCAAACCATCATTTTTGAGCCCCCAAAATAATGAAAAGTGGAATCCAAAATCGATTTCGGAAACTTTTTGGCAAACCAAAATTTCATTGTCACTAGTCAAACTTGTATGCAAGTTGCCTTTTAAAACTCGACTTTGACAAATCACTTTTTCAGAGACCAACCAAACCATCATTTTTAAGCCCCCAAAAAAATGAAAAGTTCGATCCAAAATCGATTTCAGAAACTTTTTGATAAACCAAAATTTCATTGTCACTAGTCAAACTTGTATGCAAGTTGCCTTTTAAAACTCGACTTTGACAAATCATTTTTTCAGAGACCAACCAAAACATCATTTTTGAGCCCCCAAAATAATGAAAAGTGAAATCCAAAATCGATTTCGGAAACTTTTTGGCAAACCAAAATTTTATTGTCACTAGTCAAACTTGTATGCAAGTTGCCTTTTAAAACTCGACTTTGACAAATCATTTTTTCAGAGACCAACCAAAACATCATTTTTAAGCCCCCAAAATAATGAAAAGTGAAATCCAAAATCGATTTCGGAAACTTTTTGGCAATCCAAAATTTCATTGTCACTAGTCAAACTTGTATGCAAGTTGCCTTTTAAAACTCGACTTTGACAAATCATTTTTTCAGAGACCAACCAAACCATCATTTTTAAGCCCCCAAAATAATGAAAAGTGAAATCCAAAATCGATTTCGGAAACTTTTTGGCAATCTAAAATTTCATTGTCACTAGTCAAACTTGTATGCAAGTTGCCTTTTAAAACTCGACTTTGACAAATCATTTTTTCATAAACTCACCAAAACATCATTTTTGAGCCCCCAAAATAATGAAAACTGAAATCCAAAATCGATTTCGGAAACTTATTGGCAAACCAACGTTTCATTGTCACTAGTCAAACTTGTACGCAAGTTGCCTTTTAAAACTCGATTTTGACAAATCATTTTTTCAGAGACCAACCAAACCATCATTTTTGAGCCCCCAAAATAATGAAAAGTGGAATCCAAAATCGATTTCGGAAACTTTTTGGCAAACCGCAATTTCATTGTCACTAGTCAAACTTGTATGCAAGTTGCCTTCTAAAACTCGACTTTGACAAATCATTTTTTCAGAGACCAACCAAAACATCATTTTTGAGCCCCCAAAATAATGAAAACTGAAATCCAAAATCGATTTCGGAAACTTTTTGGCAATCCAAAATTTCATTGTCACTAGTCAAACTTGTATGCAAGTTGCCTTTTAAAACTCGACTTTGACAAATCATTTTTTCAGAGACCAACCAAAACATCATTTTTTGAGCCCCCAAAATAATGAAAAGTGAAATCCAAAATCGATTTCGGAAACTTTTTGGCAATCCAAAATTTCATTGTCACTAGTCAAAATTGTATGCAAGTTGCCTTCTAAAACTCGACTTTGACAAATCATTTTTTCAGAGACCAACCAAAACATCATTTTTGAGCCCCCAAAATAATGAAAACTGAAATCCAAAATCGATTTCGGAAACTTTTTGGCAATCTAAAATTTCATTGTCACTAGTCAAACTTGTATGCAAGTTGCCTTTTAAAACTCGACTTTGACAAATCATTTTTTCATAAACTCACCAAAACATCATTTTTGAGCCCCCAAAATAATGAAAAGTGAAATCCAAAATCGATTTCGGAAACTTATTGGCAAACCAACGTTTCATTGTCACTAGTCAAACTTGTACGCAAGTTGCCTTTTAAAACTCGATTTTGACAAATCATTTTTTCAGAGACCAACCAAACCATCATTTTTGAGCCCCCAAAATAATGAAAAGTGGAATCCAAAATCGATTTCGGAAACTTTTTGGCAAACCGCAATTTCATTGTCACTAGTCAAACTTGTATGCAAGTTGCCTTTTCAAACTCGACTTTGACAAATCACTTTTTCAGAGACCAACCAAACCATCATTTTTAAGCCCCCAAAATAATGAAAAGTGAAATCCAAAATCGATTTCGGAAACTTTTTGGCAAACCAAAATTTCATTGTCACTAGTCAAACTTGTATGCAAGTTGCCTTTTAAAACTCGACTTTGACAAATCATTTTTTCAGAGACCAACCAAACCATCATTTTTAAGCCCCCAAAATAATGAAAAGTGAAATCCAAAATCGATTTCGGAAACTTTTTGGCAATCTAAAATTTCATTGTCACTAGTCAAACTTGTATGCAAGTTGCCTTTTAAAACTCGACTTTGACAAATCATTTTTTCATAAACTCACCAAAACATCATTTTTGAGCCCCCAAAATAATGAAAAGTGAAATCCAAAATCGATTTCGGAAACTTATTGGCAAACCAACGTTTCATTGTCACTAGTCAAACTTGTACGCAAGTTGCCTTTTAAAACTCGATTTTGACAAATCATTTTTTCAGAGACCAACCAAACCATCATTTTTGAGCCCCCAAAATAATGAAAAGTGGAATCCAAAATCGATTTCGGAAACTTTTTGGCAAACCGCAATTTCATTGTCACTAGTCAAACTTGTATGCAAGTTGCCTTCTAAAACTCGACTTTGACAAATCATTTTTTCAGAGACCAACCAAAACATCATTTTTGAGCCCCCAAAATAATGAAAACTGAAATCCAAAATCGATTTCGGAAACTTTTTGGCAATCCAAAATTTCATTGTCACTAGTCAAACTTGTATGCAAGTTGCCTTTTAAAACTCGACTTTGACAAATCATTTTTTCAGAGACCAACCAAAACATCATTTTTTGAGCCCCCAAAATAATGAAAACTGAAATCCAAAATCGATTTCGGAAACTTTTTGGCAATCCAAAATTTCATTGTCACTAGTCAAAATTGTATGCAAGTTGCCTTCTAAAACTCGACTTTGACAAATCATTTTTTCAGAGACCAACCAAAACATCATTTTTGAGCCCCCAAAATAATGAAAACTGAAATCCAAAATCGATTTCGGAAACTTTTTGGCAATCTAAAATTTCATTGTCACTAGTCAAACTTGTATGCAAGTTGCCTTTTAAAACTCGACTTTGACAAATCATTTTTTCATAAACTCACCAAAACATCATTTTTGAGCCCCCAAAATAATGAAAAGTGAAATCCAAAATCGATTTCGGAAACTTATTGGCAAACCAACGTTTCATTGTCACTAGTCAAACTTGTACGCAAGTTGCCTTTTAAAACTCGATTTTGACAAATCATTTTTTCAGAGACCAACCAAACCATCATTTTTGAGCCCCCAAAATAATGAAAAGTGGAATCCAAAATCGATTTCGGAAACTTTTTGGCAAACCGCAATTTCATTGTCACTAGTCAAACTTGTATGCAAGTTGCCTTTTCAAACTCGACTTTGACAAATCACTTTTTCAGAGACCAACCAAACCATCATTTTTAAGCCCCCAAAATAATGAAAAGTGAAATCCAAAATCGATTCCGGAAACTTTTTGGCAAACCAAAATTTCATTGTCACTAGTCATACTTGTATGCAAGTTGCCTTTTAAAACTCGACTTTGACAAATCATTTTTTCAGAGACCAACCAAAACATCATTTTTTGAGCCCCCAAAATAATGAAAAGTGAAATCCAAAATCGATTTCGGAAACTTTTTGGCAATCCAAAATTTCATTGTCACTAGTCAAAATTGTATGCAAGTTGCCTTCTAAAACTCGACTTTGACAAATCATTTTTTCAGAGACCAACCAAAACATCATTTTTGAGCCCCCAAAATAATGAAAACTGAAATCCAAAATCGATTTCGGAAACTTTTTGGCAATCCAAAATTTCATTGTCACTAGTCAAACTTGTATGCAAGTTGCCTTTTCAAACTCGACTTTGACAAATCACTTTTTCAGAGACCAACCAAACCATCATTTTTAAGCCCCCAAAATAATGAAAAGTGAAATCCAAAATCGATTCCGGAAACTTTTTGGCAATCCAAAATTTCATTGTCACTAGTCAAACTTGTATGCAAGTTGCCTTTTAAAACTCGACTTTGACAAATCATTTTTTCAGAGACCAACCAAACCATCATTTTTAAGCCCCCAAAATAATGAAAAGTGAAATCCAAAATCGATTTCGGAAACTTTTTGGCAAACCAAAACTTCATTGTCACTAGTCAAACTTGTATGCAAGTTGCCTTTTAAAACTCGACTTTGACAAATCATTTTTTCAGAGACCAACCAAACCATCATTTTTAAGCCCCCAAAATAATGAAAAGTGAAATCCAAAATCGATTTCGGAAACTTTTTGGCAATCCAAAATTTCATTGTCACTAGTCAAACTTGTATGCAAGTTGCCTTTTAAAACTCGACTTTGACAAATCATTTTTTCAGAGACCAACCAAACCATCATTTTTAAGCCCCCAAAATAATGAAAAGTGAAATCCAAAATCGATTTCGGAAACTTTTCGGCAAACCAAAATTTCATAGTCACTAGTCAAACTTGTATGCAAGTTGCCTTTTAAAACTCGACTGTGACAAATCATTTTTTCAGAGACCAACCAAAACATCATTTTTTGAGCCCCCAAAATAATGAAAAGTGAAATCCAAAATCGATTTCGGAAACTTTTTGGCAATCCAAAATTTCATTGTCACTAGTCAAACTTGTATGCAAGTTGCCTTTTAAAACTCGACTTTGACAAATAATTTTTTCAGAGACCAACCAAACCATCATTTTAAGCCCCCAAAATAATGAAAAGTGAAATCCAAAATCGATTTCGGAAACTTATTGGCAAACCAACGTTTCATTGTCACTAGTCAAACTTGTATGCAAGTTGCCTTTTAAAACTCGACTTTGACAAATCATTTTTTCAGAGACCAACCAAACCATCATTTTTAAGCCCCCAAAATAATGAAAAGTGAAATCCAAAATCGATTTCGGAAACTTTTTGGCAATCCAAAATTTCATTGTCACTAGTCAAACTTGTATGCAAGTTGCCTTTTAAAACTCGACTTTGACAAATCATTTTTTCAGAGACCAACCAAACCATCATTTTTGAGCCCCCAAAATAATGAAAAGTGAAATCCAAAATCGATTTCGGAAACTTTTTGGCAAACCAAAACTTCACTGTCACTAGTCAAACTTGTATGCAAGTTGCCTTTTAAAACTCGACTTTGACAAATCATTTTTTCAGAGACCAACCAAAACATCATTTTTTGAGCCCCCAAAATAATGAAAAGTGAAATCCAAAATCGATTTCGGAAACTTTTTGGCAAACCAAAATTTTATTGTCACTAGTCAAACTTGTATGCAAGTTGCCTTTTAAAACTCGACTTTGACAAATCATTTTTTCAGAGACCAACCAAACCATCATTTTTAAGCCCCCAAAATAATGAAAAGTGAAATCCAAAATCGATTTCGGAAACTTTTTGGCAATCCAAAATTTCATTGTCACTAGTCAAACTTGTATGCAAGTTGCCTTTTAAAACTCGACTTTGACAAATCATTTTTTCAGAGACCAACCAAACCATCATTTTTAAGCCCCCAAAATAATGAAAAGTGAAATCCAAAATCGATTTCGGAAACTTTTTGGCAATCTAAAATTTCATTGTCACTAGTCAAACTTGTATGCAAGTTGCCTTTTAAAACTCGACTTTGACAAATCATTTTTTCATAAACTCACCAAAACATCATTTTTGAGCCCCCCAAAATAATGAAAAGTGAAATCCAAAATCGATTTCGGAAACTTATTGGCAAACCAACGTTTCATTGTCACTAGTCAAACTTGTATGCAAGTTGCCTTTTAAAACTCGACTTTGACAAATCATTTTTTCAGAGACCAACCAAACCATCATTTTTAAGCCCCCAAAATAATGAAAAGTGAAATCCAAAATCGATTTCGGAAACTTTTTGGCAATCCAAAATTTCATTGTCACTAGTCAAACTTGTATGCAAGTTGCCTTTTAAAACTCGACTTTGACAAATCATTTTTTCAGAGACCAACCAAACCATCATTTTTAAGCCCCCAAAATAATGAAAAGTGAAATCCAAAATCGATTTCGGAAACTTTTTGGCAATCTAAAATTTCATTGTCACTAGTCAAACTTGTATGCAAGTTGCCTTTTAAAACTCGACTTTGACAAATCACTTTTTCAGAGACCAACCAAACCATCATTTTTAAGCCCCCAAAATAATGAAAAGTGAAATCCAAAATCGATTCCGGAAACTTTTTGGCAAACCAAAATTTCATTGTCACTAGTCAAACTTGTATGCAAGTTGCCTTTTAAAACTCGACTTTGACAAATCATTTTTTCAGAGACCAACCAAACCATCATTTTTAAGCCCCCAAAATAATGAAAAGTGAAATCCAAAATCGATTTCGGAAACTTTTTGGCAATCCAAAATTTCATTGTCACTAGTCAAACTTGTATGCAAGTTGCCTTTTAAAACTCGACTTTGACAAATCATTTTTTCAGAGACCAACCAAACCATCATTTTTAAGCCCCCAAAATAATGAAAAGTGAAATCCAAAATCGATTTCGGAAACTTTTTGGCAATCTAAAATTTCATTGTCACTAGTCAAAATTGTATGCAAGTTGCCTTTTAAAACTCGAATTGACAAATAATTTTTTCAGAGACCAACCAAACCATCATTTTTAAGCCCCCAAAATAATGAAAAGTGAAATCCAAAATCGATTCCGGAAACTTTTTGGCAAACCAAAATTTCATTGTCACTAGTCAAACTTGTATGCAAGTTGCCTTTTAAAACTCGACTTTGACAAATCATTTTTTCAGAGACCAACCAAACCATCATTTTTAAGCCCCCAAAATAATGAAAAGTGAAATCCAAAATCGATTTCGGAAACTTTTTGGCAATCCAAAATTTCATTGTCACTAGTCAAACTTGTATGCAAGTTGCCTTTTAAAACTCGACTTTGACAAATCATTTTTTCAGAGACCAACCAAACCATCATTTTTAAGCCCCCAAAATAATGAAAAGTGAAATCCAAAATCGATTTCGGAAACTTTTTGGCAATCTAAAATTTCATTGTCACTAGTCAAACTTGTATGCAAGTTGCCTTTTAAAACTCGACTTTGACAAATCATTTTTTCATAAACTCACCAAAACATCATTTTTGAGCCCCCAAAATAATGAAAAGTGAAATCCAAAATCGATTTCGGAAACTTATTGGCAAACCAACGTTTCATTGTCACTAGTCAAACTTGTACGCAAGTTGCCTTTTAAAACTCGATTTTGACAAATCATTTTTTCAGAGACCAACCAAACCATCATTTTTGAGCCCCCAAAATAATGAAAAGTGGAATCCAAAATCGATTTCGGAAACTTTTTGGCAAACCAAAATTTCATTGTCACTAGTCAAACTTGTATGCAAGTTGCCTTTTAAAACTCGACTTTGACAAATCACTTTTTCAGAGACCAACCAAACCATCATTTTTAAGCCCCCAAAAAAATGAAAAGTTCGATCCAAAATCGATTTCTGAAACTTTTTGATAAACCAAAATTTCATTGTCACTAGTCAAACTTGTATGCAAGTTGCCTTTTAAAACTCGACTTTGACAAATCATTTTTTCAGAGACCAACCAAAACATCATTTTTGAGCCCCCAAAATAATGAAAAGTGAAATCCAAAATCGATTTCGGAAACTTTTTGGCAAACCAAAATTTTATTGTCACTAGTCAAACTTGTATGCAAGTTGCCTTTTAAAACTCGACTTTGACAAATCATTTTTTCAGAGACCAACCAAAACATCATTTTTAAGCCCCCAAAATAATGAAAAGTGAAATCCAAAATCGATTTCGGAAACTTTTTGGCAATCCAAAATTTCATTGTCACTAGTCAAACTTGTATGCAAGTTGCCTTTTAAAACTCGACTTTGACAAATCATTTTTTCAGAGACCAACCAAACCATCATTTTTAAGCCCCCAAAATAATGAAAAGTGAAATCCAAAATCGATTTCGGAAACTTTTTGGCAATCTAAAATTTCATTGTCACTAGTCAAACTTGTATGCAAGTTGCCTTTTAAAACTCGACTTTGACAAATCATTTTTTCATAAACTCACCAAAACATCATTTTTGAGCCCCCAAAATAATGAAAACTGAAATCCAAAATCGATTTCGGAAACTTATTGGCAAACCAACGTTTCATTGTCACTAGTCAAACTTGTACGCAAGTTGCCTTTTAAAACTCGATTTTGACAAATCATTTTTTCAGAGACCAACCAAACCATCATTTTTGAGCCCCCAAAATAATGAAAAGTGGAATCCAAAATCGATTTCGGAAACTTTTTGGCAAACCGCAATTTCATTGTCACTAGTCAAACTTGTATGCAAGTTGCCTTCTAAAACTCGACTTTGACAAATCATTTTTTCAGAGACCAACCAAAACATCATTTTTGAGCCCCCAAAATAATGAAAACTGAAATCCAAAATCGATTTCGGAAACTTTTTGGCAATCCAAAATTTCATTGTCACTAGTCAAACTTGTATGCAAGTTGCCTTTTAAAACTCGACTTTGACAAATCATTTTTTCAGAGACCAACCAAAACATCATTTTTTGAGCCCCCAAAATAATGAAAAGTGAAATCCACGATCGATTTCGGAAACTTTTTGGCAAACCAAAACTTCATTGTCACTAGTCAAACTTGTATGCAAGTTGCTTTTTAAAACTCGACTTTGACAAATCATTTTTTCAGAGACCAACCAGAACATCATTTTTGAGCCCCCAAAATAATGAAAAGTGAAATCCAAAATCGATTTCGGAAACTTTTTGGCAATCCAAAATTTCATTGTCACTAGTCAAACTTGTATGCAAGTTGCCTTTTAAAACTCGACTTTGACAAATCATTTTTTCATAAACTCACCAGAACATCATTTTTGAGCCCCCAAAATAATGAAAAGTTAAATCCAAAATTGATTTCGGAAAATTTTTGGCAAACCAAAATTTCATTGTCACTAGTCAAACTTGTATGTAAGTTACCTTTTAAAACTCGACTGTGACAAATCATGTTTACAAAGACCAACCAAAACATCATTTTTGAGCCCCCAAAATAATGAAAAGTGAAATCCAAAATCGATTTCGGAAACTTTTTGGCAATCCAAAATTTCATTGTCACTAGTCAAAATTGTATGCAAGTTGCCTTCTAAAACTCGACTTTGACAAATCATTTTTTCAGAGACCAACCAAAACATCATTTTTGAGCCCCCAAAATAATGAAAACTGAAATCCAAAATCGATTTCGGAAACTTTTTGGCAATCTAAAATTTCATTGTCACTAGTCAAACTTGTATGCAAGTTGCCTTTTAAAACTCGACTTTGACAAATCATTTTTTCATAAACTCACCAAAACATCATTTTTGAGCCCCCAAAATAATGAAAAGTGAAATCCAAAATCGATTTCGGAAACTTATTGGCAAACCAACGTTTCATTGTCACTAGTCAAACTTGTACGCAAGTTGCCTTTTAAAACTCGATTTTGACAAATCATTTTTTCAGAGACCAACCAAACCATCATTTTTGAGCCCCCAAAATAATGAAAAGTGGAATCCAAAATCGATTTCGGAAACTTTTTGGCAAACCGCAATTTCATTGTCACTAGTCAAACTTGTATGCAAGTTGCCTTCTAAAACTCGACTTTGACAAATCATTTTTTCAGAGACCAACCAAAACATCATTTTTGAGCCCCCAAAATAATGAAAACTGAAATCCAAAATCGATTTCGGAAACTTTTTGGCAATCCAAAATTTCATTGCCACTAGTCAAACTTGTATGCAAGTTGCCTTTTAAAACTCGACTTTGACAAATCATTTTTTCAGAGACCAACCAAAACATCATTTTTAAGCCCCCAAAATAATGAAAAGTGAAATACAAAATCGATTTCGGAAACTATTTGGCAAACCAAAATTTCATTGCCACTAGTCAAACTTGTATGCAAGTTGCCTTTTAAAACTCGACTTTGACAAATCATTTTTTCAGAGACCAACCAAAACATCATTTTTGAGCCCCCAAAATAATGAAAAGTGCAATCCAAGATCGATTTCAGAAACTATTATGCAAACCGAAATTTCATTGTCACTAGTCAAACTTGTATGCAAGTTGCCGTTTAAAACTCGACTTTGACAGATCATTTTTTCAGAGACCAACCAAAACATCATTTTTAAGCCCCCAATATAATGAAAAGTGAAATCCAAAATCGATTTCGGAAACTTTTTGGCAAACCAAAATTTCATTGTCACTAGTCAAACTTGTATGCAAGTTGCCTTTAAAAACTCGACTGTGACAAATCATGTTTTCAGAGACCAACCAAAACATCATTTTTGAGCCCCCAAAATAATGAAAAGTGAAATCCAAAATCGATTTCGGAAACTTTTTGGCAAACCAAAATTTCAATGTAACTAGTCAAACTTGTATGCAAGTTGCCTTTTCAAACTCGACTTTGACAAATCTTTTTTTCAGAGACCAACCAAACCATCATTTTTGAGCCCCCAAAATAATGAAAAATGCAATACAAGATCGATTTCGGAAACTTTTTGGCAAACCAAAATTTCATTGTCACTAGTCAAACTTGTATGCAAGTTGCCTTTTAAAACTCGACTGTGACAAATCATGTTTTCAGAGACCAACCAAAACATCATTTTTGAGCCCCCAAAATAATGAAAAGTGAAATCCAAAATCGATTTCGGAAACTTTTTGGCAAACCAACATTTCAATGTAACTAGTCAAACTTGTATGCAAGTTGCCTTTTAAAACTCGACTGTGACAAATCATGTTTTCAGAGACCAACCAAAACATCATTTTTGAGCCCCCAAAATAATGAAAAGTGAAATCCAAAATCGATTTCGGAAACTTTTTGGCAAACCAAAATTTCATTGTCACTAGTCAAACTTGTATGCAAGTTGCTTTTTAAAACTCGACTTTGACAAATCATTTTTTCAGAGACCAACCAAAACATCATTTTTGAGCCCCCAAAATAATGAAAAATGCAATCCAAGATCGATTTCGGAAACTTTTTGGCAAACCAAAATTTCATTGTCACTAGTCAAACTTGTATGCAAGTTGCTTTTTAAAACTCGACTTTGACAAATCATTTTTTCAGAGACCAACCAAAACATCATTTTTGAGCCCCCAAAATAATGAAAAGTGAAATCCAAAATCGATTTCGGAAACTTTTTGGCAAACCAAAATTTCATTGTCACTGGTCAAACTTGTATGCAAGTTGCCTTTAAAAACTCGACTGTGACAAATCATGTTTTCAGAGACCAACCAAAACATCATTTTTGAGCCCCCAAAATAATGAAAAGTGAAATCCAAAATCGATTTCGGAAACTTTTTGGCAAACCAACATTTCAATGTAACTAGTCAAACTTGTATGCAAGTTGCCTTTTAAAACTCGACTGTGACAAATCATGTTTTCAGAGACCAACCAAAACATCATTTTTGAGCCCCCAAAATAATGAAAAGTGAAATCCAAAATCGATTTCGGAAACTTTTTGGCAAACCAAAATTTCATTGTCACTAGTCAAACTTGTATGCAAGTTGCTTTTTAAAACTCGACTTTGACAAATCATTTTTTCAGAGACCAACCAAAACATCATTTTTGAGCCCCCAAAATAATGAAAAATGCAATCCAAGATCGATTTCGGAAACTTTTTGGCAAACCAAAATTTCATTGTCACTAGTCAAACTTGTATGCAAGTTGCTTTTTAAAACTCGACTTTGACAAATCATTTTTTCAGAGACCAACCAAAACATCATTTTTGAGCCCCCAAAATAATGAAAAATGCAATCCAAGATCGATTTCGGAAACTTTTTGGCAAACCAAAATTTCATTGTCACTAGTCAAACTTGTATGCAAGTTGCTTTTTAAAACTCGACTTTGACAAATCATTTTTTCAGAGACCAACCAAAACATCATTTTTGAGCCCCCAAAATAATGAAAAGTGCATTCCAAGATCGATTTCAGAAACTATTATGCAAACCAAAATTTCAAAGAAACTAAACAAACTTGTATGCAAGCTGCCTATTAAAACTCGACTTCAACAAATCATTTTTTCAGAGACCAACCAAACCATCATTTTTAAGCCCCCAAAATAATGAAAAGTTCGATCCAAAATCGATTTCGGAAACTTTTTGGCAAACCAAAATTTCATTGTCACTAGTCAAGCTTGTATGCAAGTTGCCTTTTAAAACTCGACTTTGACAAATCATTTTTTCAGAGACCAACCAAAACATCATTTTTGAGCCCCCAAAATAATGAAAAATGCAATCCAAGATCGATTTCGGAAACTTTTTGGCAATCCAAAATTTAATTGTCACTAGTCAAACTTGTATGCAAGTTGCCTTTTAAAACTCGACTTTGACAAATCATTTTTTCAGAGACCAACCAAAACATCATTTTTGAGCCCCCGAAATAATTAAAAGTGAAATCCAAAATCGATTTCGGAAACTTTTTGGCAAACCAAAATTTCATTGTCACTAGTCAAACTTATATGCAAGTTGCCTTTTAAAACTCGACTTTGACAAATCATTTTTTTAGAGACCAACCAAAACATCATTTTTGAGTCCCCAAAATAATGAAAAATGCATTCCAAAATCGATTTCGGAAACTATTATGCAAACCAAAATTTCAATGTAACTAGTCAAACTTGTATGCAAATTGCCTTTTCAAACTCGACTTTGACAAATCATTTTTTCAGAGACCAACCAAAACATCATTTTTGAAGCCCCAAAATAATGAAAAGTGAAATCCAAAATCGACTTCGGAAACTTTTTGGCAAACCAAAATTTCATTGTCACTAGTCAAACTTGTATGCAAGTTGCCTTTTAAAACTCGACTGTGACAAATCATGTTTTCAGAGACCAACCAAAACATCATTTTTGAGCCCCCAAAATAATGAAAAGTGAAATCCAAAATCGATTTCGGAAACTTTTTGGCAAACCAAAATTTCATTGTCACTAGTCAAACTTGTATGCAAGTTGCTTTTTAAAACTCGACTTTGACAAATCATTTTTTCAGAGACCAACCAAAACATCATTTTTGAGCCCCCAAAATAATGAAAAATGCAATCCAAGATCGATTTCGGAAACTTTTTGGCAAACCAAAATTTCATTGTCACTAGTCAAACTTGTATGCAAGTTGCTTTTTAAAACTCGACTTTGACAAATCATTTTTTCAGAGACCAACCAAAACATCATTTTTGAGCCCCCAAAATAATGAAAAATGCAATCCAAGATCGATTTCGGAAACTTTTTGGCAAACCAAAATTTCATTGTCACTAGTCAAACTTGTATGCAAGTTGCTTTTTAAAACTCGACTTTGACAAATCATTTTTTCAGAGACCAACCAAAACATCATTTTTGAGCCCCCAAAATAATGAAAAGTGCATTCCAAGATCGATTTCAGAAACTATTATGCAAACCAAAATTTCAAAGAAACTAAACAAACTTGTATGCAAGCTGCCTATTAAAACTCGACTTCAACAAATCATTTTTTCAGAGACCAACCAAACCATCATTTTTAAGCCCCCAAAATAATGAAAAGTTCGATCCAAAATCGATTTCGGAAACTTTTTGGCAAACCAAAATTTCATTGTCACTAGTCAAGCTTGTATGCAAGTTGCCTTTTAAAACTCGACTTTGACAAATCATTTTTTTAGAGACCAACCAAAACATCATTTTTGAGTACCCAAAATAATGAAAAATGCATTCCAAAATCGATTTCGGAAACTATTATGCAAACCAAAATTTCAATGTAACTAGTCAAACTTGTATGCAAATTGCCTTTTCAAACTCGACTTTGACAAATCATTTTTTCAGAGACCAACCAAAACATCATTTTTGAAGCCCCAAAATAATGAAAAGTGAAATCCAAAATCGACTTCGGAAACTTTTTGGCAAACCAACATTTCAATGTAACTAGTCAAACTTGTATGCAAGTTGCCTTTTAAAACTCGACTGTGACAAATCATGTTTTCAGAGACCAACCAAAACATCATTTTTGAGCCCCCAAAATAATGAAAAGTGAAATCCAAAATCGATTTCGGAAACTTTTTGGCAAACCAAAATTTCATTGTCACTAGTCAAACTTGTATGCAAGTTGCTTTTTAAAACTCGACTTTGACAAATCATTTTTTCAGAGACCAACCAAAACATCATTTTTGAGCCCCCAAAATAATGAAAAATGCAATCCAAGATCGATTTCGGAAACTTTTTGGCAAACCAAAATTTCATTGTCACTAGTCAAACTTGTATGCAAGTTGCTTTTTAAAACTCGACTTTGACAAATCATTTTTTCAGAGACCAACCAAAACATCATTTTTGAGCCCCCAAAATAATGAAAAATGCAATCCAAGATCGATTTCGGAAACTTTTTGGCAAACCAAAATTTCATTGTCACTAGTCAAACTTGTATGCAAGTTGCTTTTTAAAACTCGACTTTGACAAATCATTTTTTCAGAGACCAACCAAAACATCATTTTTGAGCCCCCAAAATAATGAAAAGTGCATTCCAAGATCGATTTCAGAAACTATTATGCAAACCAAAATTTCAAAGAAACTTAACAAACTTGTATGCAAGCTGCCTATTAAAACTCGACTTCAACAAATCATTTTTTCAGAGACCAACCAAAACATCATTTTTGAGCCCCCAAAATAATGAAAAGTGAAATCCAAAATCGATTTCGGAAACTTTTTGGCAAACCAAAATTTCATTGTCACTAGTCAAACTTGTATGCAAGTTGCTTTTTAAAACTCGACTTTGACAAATCATTTTTTCAGAGACCAACCAAAACATCATTTTTGAGCCCCCAAAATAATGAAAAATGCAATCCAAGATCGATTTCGGAAACTTTTTGGCAAACCAAAATTTCATTGTCACTAGTCAAACTTGTATGCAAGTTGCTTTTTAAAACTCGACTTTGACAAATCATTTTTTCAGAGACCAACCAAAACATCATTTTTGAGCCCCCAAAATAATGAAAAGTGCATTCCAAGATCGATTTCAGAAACTATTATGCAAACCAAAATTTCAAAGAAACTAAACAAACTTGTATGCAAGCTGCCTATTAAAACTCGACTTCAACAAATCATTTTTTCAGAGACCAACCAAACCATCATTTTTAAGCCCCCAAAATAATGAAAAGTTCGATCCAAAATCGATTTCGGAAACTTTTTGGCAAACCAAAATTTCATTGTCACTAGTCAAGCTTGTATGCAAGTTGCCTTTTAAAACTCGACTTTGACAAATCATTTTTTCAGAGACCAACCAAAACATCATTTTTGAGCCCCCAAAATAATGAAAAATGCAATCCAAGATCGATTTCGGAAACTTTTTGGCAATCCAAAATTTAATTGTCACTAGTCAAACTTGTATGCAAGTTGCCTTTTAAAACTCGACTTTGACAAATCATTTTTTCAGAGACCAACCAAAACATCATTTTTGAGCCCCCGAAATAATTAAAAGTGAAATCCAAAATCGATTTCGGAAACTTTTTGGCAAACCAAAATTTCATTGTCACTAGTCAAACTTATATGCAAGTTGCCTTTTAAAACTCGACTTTGACAAATCATTTTTTTAGAGACCAACCAAAACATCATTTTTGAGTCCCCAAAATAATGAAAAATGCATTCCAAAATCGATTTCGGAAACTATTATGCAAACCAAAATTTCAATGTAACTAGTCAAACTTGTATGCAAATTGCCTTTTCAAACTCGACTTTGACAAATCATTTTTTCAGAGACCAACCAAAACATCATTTTTGAAGCCCCAAAATAATGAAAAGTGAAATCCAAAATCGACTTCGGAAACTTTTTGGCAAACCAAAATTTCATTGTCACTAGTCAAACTTGTATGCAAGTTGCCTTTTAAAACTCGACTGTGACAAATCATGTTTTCAGAGACCAACCAAAACATCATTTTTGAGCCCCCAAAATAATGAAAAGTGAAATCCAAAATCGATTTCGGAAACTTTTTGGCAAACCAAAATTTCATTGTCACTAGTCAAACTTGTATGCAAGTTGCTTTTTAAAACTCGACTTTGACAAATCATTTTTTCAGAGACCAACCAAAACATCATTTTTGAGCCCCCAAAATAATGAAAAATGCAATCCAAGATCGATTTCGGAAACTTTTTGGCAAACCAAAATTTCATTGTCACTAGTCAAACTTGTATGCAAGTTGCTTTTTAAAACTCGACTTTGACAAATCATTTTTTCAGAGACCAACCAAAACATCATTTTTGAGCCCCCAAAATAATGAAAAATGCAATCCAAGATCGATTTCGGAAACTTTTTGGCAAACCAAAATTTCATTGTCACTAGTCAAACTTGTATGCAAGTTGCTTTTTAAAACTCGACTTTGACAAATCATTTTTTCAGAGACCAACCAAAACATCATTTTTGAGCCCCCAAAATAATGAAAAGTGCATTCCAAGATCGATTTCAGAAACTATTATGCAAACCAAAATTTCAAAGAAACTAAACAAACTTGTATGCAAGCTGCCTATTAAAACTCGACTTCAACAAATCATTTTTTCAGAGACCAACCAAACCATCATTTTTAAGCCCCCAAAATAATGAAAAGTTCGATCCAAAATCGATTTCGGAAACTTTTTGGCAAACCAAAATTTCATTGTCACTAGTCAAGCTTGTATGCAAGTTGCCTTTTAAAACTCGACTTTGACAAATCATTTTTTTAGAGACCAACCAAAACATCATTTTTGAGTCCCCAAAATAATGAAAAATGCATTCCAAAATCGATTTCGGAAACTATTATGCAAACCAAAATTTCAATGTAACTAGTCAAACTTGTATGCAAATTGCCTTTTCAAACTCGACTTTGACAAATCATTTTTTCAGAGACCAACCAAAACATCATTTTTGAAGCCCCAAAATAATGAAAAGTGAAATCCAAAATCGACTTCGGAAACTTTTTGGCAAACCAACATTTCAATGTAACTAGTCAAACTTGTATGCAAGTTGCCTTTTAAAACTCGACTGTGACAAATCATGTTTTCAGAGACCAACCAAAACATCATTTTTGAGCCCCCAAAATAATGAAAAGTGAAATCCAAAATCGATTTCGGAAACTTTTTGGCAAACCAAAATTTCATTGTCACTAGTCAAACTTGTATGCAAGTTGCTTTTTAAAACTCGACTTTGACAAATCATTTTTTCAGAGACCAACCAAAACATCATTTTTGAGCCCCCAAAATAATGAAAAATGCAATCCAAGATCGATTTCGGAAACTTTTTGGCAAACCAAAATTTCATTGTCACTAGTCAAACTTGTATGCAAGTTGCTTTTTAAAACTCGACTTTGACAAATCATTTTTTCAGAGACCAACCAAAACATCATTTTTGAGCCCCCAAAATAATGAAAAATGCAATCCAAGATCGATTTCGGAAACTTTTTGGCAAACCAAAATTTCATTGTCACTAGTCAAACTTGTATGCAAGTTGCTTTTTAAAACTCGACTTTGACAAATCATTTTTTCAGAGACCAACCAAAACATCATTTTTGAGCCCCCAAAATAATGAAAAGTGCATTCCAAGATCGATTTCAGAAACTATTATGCAAACCAAAATTTCAAAGAAACTTAACAAACTTGTATGCAAGCTGCCTATTAAAACTCGACTTCAACAAATCATTTTTTCAGAGACCAACCAAACCATCATTTTTAAGCCCCCAAAATAATGAAAAGTTCGATCCAAAATCGATTTCGGAAACTTTTTGGCAAACCAAAATTTCATTGTCACTAGTCAAGCTTGTATGCAAGTTGCCTTTTAAAACTCGACTTTGACAAATCATTTTTTTAGAGACCAACCAAAACATCATTTTTGAGTCCCCAAAATAATGAAAAATGCATTCCAAAATCGATTTCGGAAACTATTATGCAAACCAAAATTTCAATGTAACTAGTCAAACTTGTATGCAAATTGCCTTTTCAAACTCGACTTTGACAAATCATTTTTTCAGAGACCAACCAAAACATCATTTTTGAAGCCCCAAAATAATGAAAAGTGAAATCCAAAATCGACTTCGGAAACTTTTTGGCAAACCAAAATTTCATTGTCACTAGTCAAACTTGTATGCAAGTTGCCTTTTAAAACTCGACTTTGACAAATCATTTTTTCAGAGACCAACCATAAACATCATTTTTAAGCCCCCAAAATAATGAAAAGTAAAATCCAAAATCGACTTCGGAAACTTTTTGGCAAACCAAAATTTCATTGTCACTAGTCAAACTTGTATGCAAGTTGCCTTTTCAAACTCGACTTTGACAAATCATTTTTTCAGAGACCAACCAAAACATCATTTTTGAGCCCCCAACATAATGAAAAGTAAAATCCAAAATCGATTTCGGAAACTTTTTGGCAAACCAAAATTTTAATGTAACTAGTCAAACTTGTATGCAAGTTGCCTTTTAAAACTCGACTTTGACAAATCATTTTTTCAGAGACCAACCAAAACATCATTTTTAAGCCCCCAAAATAATGAAAAGTAAAATCCAAAATCGATTTCGGAAACTTTTTGGCAAACCAAAATTTCATTGTCACTAGTCAAACTTGTATGCAAGTTGCCTTTTAAAACTCGACTTTGACAAATTATTTTTTCAGAGACCAACCAAAACATCATTTTAAAGCCCCCAAAATAATGAAAAGTGAAATCCAAAATCGATTTCGGAAACTTTTTGGCAAACCAAAATTTCATTGTCACTAGTCAAACTTGTATGCAAGTTGCCTTTTAAAACTCGACTTTGACAAATCATTTTTTCAGAGACCAACCAAAACATCATTTTTAAGCCCCCAAAATAATGAAAAGTGAAATCCAAAATCGATTTCGTAAACTTTTTGGCAAACCAAAATTTCATTGTCACTAGTCAAACTTGTATGCAAGTTGCCTTTTAAAACTCGACTTTGACAAATCATTTTTTCAGAGACCAACCAAAACATCATTTTTGAGCCCCCAACATAATGAAAAGTAAAATCCAAAATCGATTTCGGAAACTTTTTGGCAAACCAAAATTTCAATGTAACTAGTCAAACTTGTATGCAAGTTGCCTTTTCAAACTCGACTTTGACAAATCATTTTTTCAGAGACCAACCAAAACATCATTTTTAAGCCCCCAAAATAATGAAAAGTAAAATCCAAAATCGATTTCGGAAACTTTTTGGCAAACCAAAATTTCAATGTAACTAGTCAAACTTGTATGCAAGTTGCCTTTTCAAACTCGACTTTGACACATCATTTTTTCAGAGACCAACCAAAACATCATTTTTGAGCCCCCAAAATAATGAAAAGTAAAATCCAAAATCGATTTCGGAAACTTTTTGGCAAACCAAAATTTCATTGTCACTAGTCAAACTTGTATGCAAGTTGCCTTTTAAAACTCGACTTTGACAAATCATTTTTTCAGAGACCAACCAAAACATCATTTTTAAGCCCCCAAAATAATGAAAAGTAAAATCCAAAATCGATTTCAGAAACTTTTTGGCAAACCAAAATTTCATTGTCACTAGTCAAACTTGTATGCAAGTTGCCTTTTAAAACTCGACTTTGACAAATCATTTTTTCAGAGACCAACCAAAACATCATTTTTAAGCCCCCAAAATAATGAAAAGTGAAATCCAAAATCGATTTCGTAAACTTTTTGGCAAACCAAAATTTCATTGTCACTAGTCAAACTTGTATGCAAGTTGCCTTTTAAAACTCGACTTTGACAAATCATTTTTTCAGAGACCCACCTTAACATCACTTTTAAGCCCCCAAAATAATAAAAAGTTCGATTCAAAATCGATTTCGGAAACTTTTTGGCAAACCAAAATTTCATTGTCACTAGTCAAACTTGTATGCAAATTGCCTTTTCAAACTCGACTTTGACAAATAATTTTTTCAGAGACCAACCAAAACATCATTTTTAAGCCCCCAAAATAATGAAAAGTAAAATCCAAAATCGATTTCGGAAACTTTTTGGCAAACCAAAATTTCAATGTAACTAGTCAAACTTGTATGCAAGTTGCCTTTTCAAACTCGACTTTGACAAATCATTTTTTCAGAGACCAACCAAAACATCATTTTTGAGCCCCCAACATAATGAAAAGTAAAATCCAAAATCGATTTCGGAAACTTTTTGGCAAACCAAAATTTTAATGTAACTAGTCAAACTTGTATGCAAGTTGCCTTTTAAAACTCGACTTTGACAAATCATTTTTTCAGAGACCAACCAAAACATCATTTTTAAGCCCCCAAAATAATGAAAAGTAAAATCCAAAATCGATTTCGGAAACTTTTTGGCAAACCAAAATTTCATTGTCACTAGTCAAACTTGTATGCAAGTTGCCTTTTAAAACTCGACTTTGACAAATCATTTTTTCAGAGACCAACCAAAACATCATTTTTAAGCCCCCAAAATAATGAAAAGTAAAATCCAAAATCGATTTCGGAAACTTTTTGGCAAACCAAAATTTCATTGTCACTAGTCAAACTTGTATGCAAGTTGCCTTTTAAAACTCGACTTTGACAAATCATTTTTTCAGAGACCAACCAAAACATCATTTTTAAGCCCCCAAAATAATGAAAAGTAAAATCCAAAATCGATTTCGGAAACTTTTTGGCAAACCAAAATTTCATTGTCACTAGTCAAACTTGTATGCAAGTTGCCTTTTAAAACTCGACTTTGACAAATCATTTTTTCAGAGACCAACCAAAACATCATTTTTAAGCCCCCAAAATAATGAAAAGTAAAATCCAAAATCGATTTCGGAAACTTTTTGGCAAACCAAAATTTCATTGTCACTAGTCAAACTTGTATGCAAGTTGCCTTTTAAAACTCGACTTTGACAAATCATTTTTTCAGAGACCAACCAAAACATCATTTTTAAGCCCCCAAAATAATGAAAAGTAAAATCCAAAATCGATTTCGGAAACTTTTTGGCAAACCAAAATTTTAATGTAACTAGTCAAACTTGTATGCAAATTGCCTTTTCAAACTCGACTTTGACAAATCATTTTTTCAGAGACCAACCAAAACATCATTTTTAAGCCCCCAAAATAATGAAAAGTGAAATCCAAAATCGATTTCGTAAACTTTTTGGCAAACCAAAATTTCATTGTCACTAGTCAAACTTGTATGCAAGTTGCCTTTTAAAACTCGACTTTGACAAATCATTTTTTCAGAGACCCACCTTAACATCACTTTTAAGCCCCCAAAATAATGAAAAGTTCGATCCAAAATCGATTTCGGAAACTTTTTGGCAATCCAAAATTTCAAAGTAACTAGTCAAACTTGTATGCAAGTTGCCTTTTCAAACTCGACTTTGACAAATCATTTTTTCAGAGACCAACCAAAACATCATTTTTAAGCCCCCAAAATAATGAAAAGTGAAATCCAAAATCGATTTCGTAAACTTTTTGGCAAACCAAAATTTCATTGTCACTAGTCAAACTTGTATGCAAGTTGCCTTTTAAAACTCGACTTTGACAAATCATTTTTTCAGAGACCAACCAAAACATCATTTTTGAGCCCCCAAAATAATGAAAAGTTCGATCCAAAATCGATTTCGGAAACTTTTTGGCAATCCAAAATTTCAAAGTAACTAGTCAAACTTGTATGCAAGTTGTCTTTTCAAACTCGACTTTGACAAATCATTTTTTCAGAGACCAACCAAAACATCATTTTTAAGCCCCCAAAATAATGAAAAGTAAAATCCAAAATCGATTTCGGACACTTTTTGGCAAACCAAAATTTCAATGTAACTAGTCAAACTTGTATGCAAGTTGCCTTTTCAAACTCGACTTTGACAAATCATTTTTTCAGAGACCAACCAAAACATCATTTTTGAGCCCCCAACATAATGAAAAGTGAAATCCAAAATCGATTTCGGAAACTTTTTGGCAAACCAAAATTTTAATGTAACTAGTCAAACTTGTATGCAAGTTGCCTTTTAAAACTCGACTTTGACAAATCATTTTTTCAGAGACCAACCAAAACATCATTTTTAAGCCCCCAAAATAATGAAAAGTGAAATCCAAAATCGATTTCGGAAACTTTTTGGCAAACCAAAATTTCATTGTCACTAGTCAAACTCGTATGCAAGTTGCCTTTTCAAACTCGACTTTGACAAATCATTTTTTCAGAGACCAACCAAAACATCATTTTTAAGCCCCCAAAATAATGAAAAGTGAAATCCAAAATCGATTTCGGAAACTTTTTGGCAAACCAACATTTCAATGTAACTAGTCAAACTTGTATGCAAGTTGCCTTTTCAAACTCGACTTTGACAAATCATTTTTTCAGAGACCAACCAAATCATCATTTTTGAGCCCCCAAAATAATGAAAAATGCAATCCAAGATCGATTTCGGAAACTTTTTGGCAAACCAAAATTTCATTGTCACTAGTCAAACTTGTATGCTAGTTGCCCTTTAAAACTCGACTTTGACAAATCATTTTTTCAGAGACCAACCAAAACATCATTTTTGAGCCCCCAAAATAATGAAAAGTGAAATCCAAAATCGATTTCGGAAACTTTTTGGCAAACCAAAATTTCATTGTCACTAGTCAAACTTGTATGCAAGTTGCCTTTTCAAACTCGACTTTGACAAATCATTTTTTCAGAGACCAACCAAACCATCATTTTTGAGCCCCCAAAATAATGAAAAATGCAATCCAAGATCGATTTCGGAAACTTTTTGGCAAACCAAAATTTCATTGTCACTAGTCAAACTCGTATGCAAGTTGCTTTTTAAAACTCGACTTTGACAAATCATTTTTTCAGAGACCAACCAAACCATCATTTTTGAGCCCCCAAAATAATGAAAAATGCAATCCAAGATCGATTTCGGAAACTTTTTGGCAAACCAAAATTTCATTGTCACTAGTCAAACTTGTATGCAAGTTGCCCTTTAAAACTCGACTTTGACAAATCATTTTTTCAGAGACCAACCAAACCATCATTTTTGAGCCCCCAAAATAATGAAAAGTGAAATCCAAAATCGATTTCGGAAATTTTTTGGCAAACCAAAATTTCATTGTCACTAGTCAAACTCGTATGCAAGTTGCTTTTTAAAACTCGACTTTGACAAATCATTTTTTCAGAGACCAACCAAACCATCATTTTTAAGCTCCCAAAATAATGAAAAGTGAAATCCAAAATCGATTTCGGAAACTTTTTGGCAAACCAAAATTTCATTGTCACTAGTCAAACTTGTATGCAAGTTGCCTTTTCAAACTCGACTTTGACAAATCATTTTTTCAGAGACCAACCAAACCATCATTTTTGAGCCCCCAAAATAATGAAAAATGCAATCCAAGATCGATTTCGGAAATTTTTTGGCAAACCAAAATTTCATTGTCACTAGTCAAACTCGTATGCAAGTTGCTTTTTAAAACTCGACTTTGACAAATCATTTTTTCAGAGACCAACCAAACCATCATTTTTGAGCCCCCAAAATAATGAAAAATGCAATCCAAAATCGATTTCGGAAACTTTTTGGCAATCCAAAATTTCATTGTCACTAGTCAAACTTGTATGCAAGTTGCCCTTTAAAACTCGACTTTGACAAATCATTTTTTCAGAGACCAACCAAAACATCATTTTTGAGCCCCCAAAATAATGAAAAGTGAAATCCAAAATCGATTTCGGAAACTTTTTGGCAAACCAAAATTTCATTGTCACTAGTCAAACTTGTATGCAAGTTGCCTTTTCAAACTCGACTTTGACAAATCATTTTTTCAGAGACCAACCAAACCATCATTTTTGAGCCCCCCAAAATAATGAAAAATGCAATCCAAGATCGATTTCGGAAACTTTTTGGCAAACCAAAATTTCATTGTCACTAGTCAAACTCGTATGCAAGTTGCTTTTTAAAACTCGACTTTGACAAATCATTTTTTCAGAGACCAACCAAACCATCATTTTTGAGCCCCCAAAATAATGAAAAATGCAATCCAAGATCGATTTCGGAAACTTTTTGGCAAACCAAAATTTCATTGTCACTAGTCAAACTTGTATGCAAGTTGCCCTTTAAAACTCGACTTTGACAAATCATTTTTTCAGAGACCAACCAAAACATCATTTTTGAGCCCCCAAAATAATGAAAAGTGAAATCCAAAATCGATTTCGGAAACTTTTTGGCAAACCAAAATTTCATTGTCACTAGTCAAACTTGTATGCAAGTTGCCTTTTCAAACTCGACTTTGACAAATCATTTTTTCAGAGACCAACCAAACCATCATTTTTGAGCCCCCAAAATAATGAAAACTGCAATCCAAGATCGATTTCGGAAACTTTTTGGCAAACCAAAATTTCATTGTCACTAGTCAAACTCGTATGCAAGTTGCTTTTTAAAACTCGACTTTGACAAATCATTTTTTCAGAGACCAACCAAACCATCATTTTTGAGCCCCCAAAATAATGAAAAATGCAATCCAAGATCGATTTCGGAAACTTTTTGGCAAACCAAAATTTCATTGTCACTAGTCAAACTTGTATGCAAGTTGCCCTTTAAAACTCGACTTTGACAAATCATTTTTTCAGAGACCAACCAAAACATCATTTTTGAGCCCCCAAAATAATGAAAAGTGAAATCCAAAATCGATTTCGGAAACTTTTTGGCAAACCAAAATTTCATTGTCACTAGTCAAACTTGTATGCAAGTTGCCTTTTAAAACTCGACTGTGGCAAATCACTTTTTCAGAGACCAACCAAAACATCATTTTTGAGCCCCCAAAATAATGAAAAGTGAAATCCAAAATCAATTTCGGAAACTTTTTGGCAAACCAAAATTTCATTGTCACTAGTCAAACTTGTATGCAAGTTGCCTTTTAAAACTCGACTTTGACAAATCATTTTTTCAGAGACCAACCAAACCATCATTTTTGAGCCCCCAAAATAATGAAAAATGCAATCCAAGATCGATTTCGGAAACTTTTTGGCAAACCAAAATTTCATTGTCACTAGTCAAACTTGGATGCAAGTTGCTTTTTAAAACTCGACTTTGACAAATCATTTTTTCAGAGACCAACCAAACCATCATTTTTGAGCCCCCAAAATAATGAAAAATGCAATCCAAAATCGATTTCGGAAACTTTTTGGCAAACCAAAATTTCATTGTCACTAGTCAAACTTGTATGCAAGTTGCCTTTTCAAACTCGACTTTGACAAATCATTTTTTCAGAGACCAACCAAACCATCATTTTTGAGCCCCCAAAATAATGAAAAATGCAATCCAAGATCGATTTCGGAAATTTTTTGGCAAACCAAAATTTCATTGTCACTAGTCAAACTCGTATGCAAGTTGCTTTTTAAAACTCGACTTTGACAAATCATTTTTTCAGAGACCAACCAAACCATCATTTTTGAGCCCCCAAAATAATGAAAAATGCAATCCAAGATCGATTTCGGAAACTTTTTGGCAAACCAAAATTTCATTGTCACTAGTCAAACTTGCATGCAAGTTGCCCTTTAAAACTCGACTTTGACAAATCATTTTTTCAGAGACCAACCAAAACATCATTTTTGAGCCCCCAAAATAATGAAAAGTGAAATCCAAAATCGATTTCGGAAACTTTTTGGCAAACCAAAATTTCATTGTCACTAGTCAAACTTGTATGCAAGTTGCCTTTTAAAACTCGACTGTGGCAAATCACTTTTTCAGAGACCAACCAAAACATCATTTTTGAGCCCCCAAAATAATGAAAAGTGAAATCCAAAATCAATTTCGGAAACTTTTTGGCAAACCAAAATTTCATTGTCACTAGTCAAACTTGTATGCAAGTTGCCTTTTAAAAATCGACTTTGACAAATCATTTTTTCAGAGACCAACCAAACCATCATTTTTGAGCCCCCAAAATAATGAAAAATGCAATCCAAGATCGATTTCGGAAACTTTTTGGCAAACCAAAATTTCATTGTCACTAGTCAAACTTGGATGCAAGTTGCTTTTTAAAACTCGACTTTGACAAATCATTTTTTCAGAGACCAACCAAACCATCATTTTTGAGCCCCCAAAATAATGAAAAATGCAATCCAAAATCGATTTCGGAAACTTTTTGGCAAACCAAAATTTCATTGTCACTAGTCAAACTTGTATGCAAGTTGCCTTTTCAAACTCGACTTTGACAAATCATTTTTTCAGAGACCAACCAAACCATCATTTTTGAGCCCCCAAAATAATGAAAAATGCAATCCAAGATCGATTTCGGAAATTTTTTGGCAAACCAAAATTTCATTGTCACTAGTCAAACTCGTATGCAAGTTGCTTTTTAAAACTCGACTTTGACAAATCATTTTTTCAGAGACCAACCAAACCATCATTTTTGAGCCCCCAAAATAATGAAAAATGCAATCCAAGATCGATTTCGGAAACTTTTTGGCAAACCAAAATTTCATTGTCACTAGTCAAACTTGTATGCAAGTTGCCCTTTAAAACTCGACTTTGACAAATCATTTTTTCAGAGACCAACCAAAACATCATTTTTGAGCCCCCAAAATAATGAAAAGTGAAATCCAAAATCGATTTCGGAAACTTTTTGGCAAACCAAAATTTCATTGTCACTAGTCAAACTTGTATGCAAGTTGCCTTTTCAAACTCGACTTTGACAAATCATTTTTTCAGAGACCAACCAAACCATCATTTTTGAGCCCCCAAAATAATGAAAAATGCAATCCAAGATCGATTTCGGAAACTTTTTGGCAAACCAAAATTTCATTGTCACTAGTCAAACTTGTATGCAAGTTGCCCTTTAAAACTCGACTTTGACAAATCATTTTTTCAGAGACCAACCAAAACATCATTTTTGAGCCCCCAAAATAATGAAAAGTGAAATCCAAAATCGATTTCGGAAACTTTTTGGCAAACCAAAATTTCATTGTCACTAGTCAAACTTGTATGCAAGTTGCCTTTTAAAACTCGACTTTGACAAATCATTTTTTCAGAGACCAACCAAACCATCATTTTTGAGCCCCCAAAATAATGAAAACTGCAATCCAAGATCGATTTCGGAAACTTTTTGGCAAACCAAAATTTCATTGTCACTAGTCAAACTCGTATGCAAGTTGCTTTTTAAAACTCGACTTTGACAAATCATTTTTTCAGAGACCAACCAAACCATCATTTTTGAGCCCCCAAAATAATGAAAAATGCAATCCAAGATCGATTTCGGAAACTTTTTGGCAAACCAAAATTTCATTGTCACTAGTCAAACTTGTATGCAAGTTGCCCTTTAAAACTCGACTTTGACAAATCATTTTTTCAGAGACCAACCAAAACATCATTTTTGAGCCCCCAAAATAATGAAAAGTGAAATCCAAAATCGATTTCGGAAACTTTTTGGCAAACCAAAATTTCATTGTCTCTAGTCAAGCTTGTATGCTAGTTGCCTTTTAAAACTCGACTTTGACAAATCATTTTTTCAGAGATCAACCAAACCATCATTTTTGCGCCCCCAAAATAATGAAAAATGCAATCCAAGATCGATTTCGGAAACTTTTTGGCAAACCAAAATTTCATTGTCACTAGTCAAACTTGTATGCAAGTTGCCCTTTAAAACTCGACTTTGACAAATCATTTTTTCAGAGACCAACCAAAACATCATTTTTGAGCCCCCAAAATAATGAAAAATGCAATCCAAGATCGATTTCGGAAACTTTTTGGCAAACCAAAATTTCATTGTCACTAGTCAAACTTGTATGCAAGTTGCCTTTTCAAACTCGACTTTGACAAATCATTTTTTCAGAGACCAACCAAAACATCATTTTTAAGCCCCCAAAATAATGAAAAGTGAAATCCAAGATCGATTTCGGAAACTTTTTGGCAAACCAAAATTTCATTGTCACTAGTCAAACTTGAATGCAAGTTGCCTTTTAAAACTCGACTTTGACAAATCATTTTTTCAGAGACCAACCAAAACATCATTTTTGAGCCCCCAAAATAATGAAAAATGCAATCCAAGATCGATTTCGGAAACTTTTTGGCAAACCAAAATTTCATTGTCACTAGTCAAACTTGTATGCAAGTTGCCTTTTAAAACTCGACTGTGACAAATCATTTTTTCAGAGACCAACCAAACCATCATTTTTAAGCCCCCAAAATAATGAAAAATGCAATCCAAGATCGATTTCGGAAACTTTTTGGCAAACCAAAATTTCGTTGTCACTAGTCAAACTTGTATGCAAGTTGCCCTTTAAAACTCGACTTTGACAAATCATTTTTTCAGAGACCAACCAAACCATCATTTTTGAGCCCCCAAAATAATGAAAAATGCAATCCAAGATCGATTTCGGAAACTTTTTGGCAAACCAAAATTTCATTGTCACTAGTCAAACTTGTATGCAAGTTGCCTTTTAAAACTCGACTGTGACAAATCATTTTTTCAGAGACCAACCAAACCATCATTTTTAAGCCCCCAAAATAATGAAAAATGCAATCCAAGATCGATTTCGGAAACTTTTTGGCAAACCAAAATTTCATTGTCACTAGTCAAACTTGTATGCAAGTTGCCTTTTAAAACTCGACTTTGACAAATCATTTTTTCAGAGACCAACCAAAACATCATTTTTGAGCCCCCAAAATAATGAAAAATGCAATCCAAGATCGATTTCGGAAACTTTTTGGCAAACCAAAATTTCATTGTCACTAGTCAAACTTGTATGCAAGTTGCCTTTTAAAACTCGACTGTGACAAATCATTTTTTCAGAGACCAACCAAACCATCATTTTTAAGCCCCCAAAATAATGAAAAATGCAATCCAAGATCGATTTCGGAAACTTTTTGGCAAACCAAAATTTCATTGTCACTAGTCAAACTTGTATGCAAGTTGCCTTTTAAAACTCGACTGTGACAAATCATTTTTTCAGAGACCAACCAAACCATCATTTTTAAGCCCCCAAAATAATGAAAAATGCAATCCAAGATCGATTTCGGAAACTTTTTGGCAAACCAAAATTTCATTGTCACTAGTCAAACTTGTATGCAAGTTGCCTTTTAAAACTCGACTGTGACAAATCATTTTTTCAGAGACCAACCAAAACATCATTTTTGAGCCCCCAAAATAATGAAAAATGCAATCCAAGATCGATTTCGGAAACTTTTTGGCAAACCAAAATTTCATTGTCACTAGTCAAACTTGTATGCAAGTTGCCTTTTAAAACTCGACTGTGACAAATCATTTTTTCAGAGACCAACCAAACCATCATTTTTAAGCCCCCAAAATAATGAAAAATGCAATCCAAGATCGATTTCGGAAACTTTTTGGCAAACCAAAATTTCATTGTCACTAGTCAAACTTGTATGCAAGTTGCCCTTTAAAACTCGACTGTGACAAATCATTTTTTCAGAGACCAACCAAACCATCATTTTTAAGCCCCCAAAATAATGAAAAATGCAATCCAAGATCGATTTCGGAAACTTTTTGGCAAACCAAAATTTCATTGTCACTAGTCAAACTTGTATGCAAGTTGCCTTTTAAAACTCGACTGTGACAAATCATTTTTTCAGAGACCAACCAAACCATCATTTTTAAGCCCCCAAAATAATGAAAAATGCAATCCAAGATCGATTTCGGAAACTTTTTGGCAATCAAAAATTTCATTGTCACTAGTCAAACTTGTATGCAAGTTGCCCTTTAAAACTCGACTTTGACAAATCATTTTTTCAGAGACCAACCAAAACATCATTTTTAAGCCCCCAAAATAATGAAAAATGCAATCCAAGATCGATTTCGGAAACTTTTTGGCAAACCAAAATTTCATTGTCACTAGTCAAACTTGTATGCAAGTTGCCTTTTAAAACTCGACTTTGACAAATCATTTTTTCAGAGACCAACCAAAACATCATTTTTGAGCCCCCAAAATAATGAAAAATGCAATCCAAGATCGATTTCGGAAACTTTTTGGCAAACCAAAATTTCATTGTCACTAGTCAAACTTGTATGCAAGTTGCCTTTTAAAACTCGACTGTGACAAATCATTTTTTCAGAGACCAACCAAACCATCATTTTTAAGCCCCCAAAATAATGAAAAATGCAATCCAAGATCGATTTCGGAAACTTTTTGGCAAACCAAAATTTCATTGTCACTAGTCAAACTTGTATGCAAGTTGCCTTTTAAAACTCGACTGTGACAAATCATTTTTTCAGAGACCAACCAAACCATCATTTTTAAGCCCCCAAAATAATGAAAAATGCAATCCAAGATCGATTTCGGAAACTTTTTGGCAAACCAAAATTTCATTGTCACTAGTCAAACTTGTATGCAAGTTGCCTTTTAAAACTCGACTGTGACAAATCATTTTTTCAGAGACCAACCAAACCATCATTTTTAAGCCCCCAAAATAATGAAAAATGCAATCCAAGATCGATTTCGGAAACTTTTTGGCAAACCAAAATTTCATTGTCACTAGTCAAACTTGTATGCAAGTTGCCTTTTAAAACTCGACTGTGACAAATCATTTTTTCAGAGACCAACCAAACCATCATTTTTAAGCCCCCAAAATAATGAAAAATGCAATCCAAGATCGATTTCGGAAACTTTTTGGCAAACCAAAATTTCATTGTCACTAGTCAAACTCGTATGCAAGTTGCTTTTTAAAACTCGACTTTGACAAATCATTTTTTCAGAGACCAACCAAAACATCATTTTTGAGCCCCCAAAACTATGAAAAGTTCGATCCAAAATCGATTTCGGAAACTTTTTGGCAAACCAAAATTTCATTGTCACTAGTCAAACTTGTATGCAAGTTGCCTTTCAAAACTCGACTTTGACAAATCATTTTTTCAGAGACCAACCAAAACATCATTTTTAAGCCCCCAAAATAATGAAAAAAGAAATCCAAAATCGATTTCGGAAACTTTTTGGCAAACCAACATTTCAATGTAACTAGTCAAACTTGTATGCAAGCTGCCTTTTAAAACTCGACTTTGACAAATCATTTTTCTAGAGACCAACCAAAACATCATTTTTGAGCCCCCAAAATAATGAAAAGTTCGATCCAAAATCGATTTCGGAAACTTTTTGGCAAACCAAAATTTCATTGTCACTAGTCAAACTTGTATGCAAGTTGCCTTTTAAAACTCGACTTTTAAAAATCATTTTTATAGATACCAACCAAAACATCATTTTTGAGCCTCCAAAATTATGAAAAGTTCGATCCAAAATCGATTTTGGAAACTTTTTGGCAAACCAAAATTTCATTGTCACTAGTCAAACTTGTATGCAAGTTGCCTTTTAAAACTCGACTTTGACGAATCATTTTTTCAGAGACCAACCAATACATCATTTTTGAGCCCCCAAAATAATGAAAAGTTAGATCCAAAATCGATTTCGGAAACTTTTTGGCAAACCAAAATTTCAATGTAACTAGTCAAACTTGTATGCAAGTTGCCTTTTAAAACTCGACTTTGACAAATCATTTTTATAGATACAAACCAAAACATCATTTTTGAGCCCCCAAAATAATGAAAAGTGCATTCTAAGATCGATTTCGGAAACTTTTTGGCAAACCAAAATTTCATTGTCACTAGTCAAACTTGTATGCAAGTTGCCTTTTAAAACTCGACTTTGACAAATCATTTTTTCAGAGACCAACCAAAACATCATTTTTGAGCCCCCAAAATAATGCAAAGTGAAATCCAAAATCGATTTCGGAAACTTTTTGGCAAACCAAAATTTCATTGTCACTAGTCAAACTTGTATGCAAGTTGCCTTTTAAAACTCGACTTTGACAAATCATTTTTTCAGAGACCAACCAAAACATCATTTTTAAGCCCCCAAAATAATGAAAAGTTCGATCCAAAATCGATTTCGGAAACTTTTTGGCAAACCAAAATTTCAATGTAACTAGTCAAACTTGTATGCAAGTTGCCTTTTAAAACTCGACTTTGACAAATAATTTTTTTAGAGACCAACTAAAACATCATTTTTAAGCCCCCAAAATAATGAAAAGTGCAAACCAAGATCGATTTCGGAAACTTTTTGGCAATCCAAAATTTCATTGTCACTAGTCAAACTTGTATGCAAGTTGCCTTTTAAAACTCGACTTTGACAAATCATTTTTTCAGAGACCAACCAAAACATCATTTTTAAGCCCCCAAAATAATGAAAAGTTCGATCCAAAATCGATTTCGGAAACTTTTTGGCAAACCAAAATTTCAATGTAACTAGTCAAACTTGTATGCAAGTTGCCTTTTAAAACTCGACTTTGACAAATAATTTTTTTAGAGACCAACTAAAACATCATTTTTAAGCCCCCAAAATAATGAAAAGTGCAAACCAAGATCGATTTCGGAAACTTTTTGGCAATCCAAAATTTCATTGTCACTAGTCAAACTTGTATGCAAGTTGCCTTTTAAAACTCGACTTTGACAAATCATTTTTTCAGAGACCAACCAAACCATCATTTTTAAGCCCCCAAAATAATGAAAAGTTCGATCCAAAATCGATTTCGGAAACTTTTTGGCAAACCAAAATTTCAATGTAACTTGTCAAACTTGTATGCAAGTTGCCTTTTAAAACTCGACTTTGACAAATCATTTTTTCAGAGACCAACCAAAACATCATTTTTAAGCCCCCAAAATAATGAAAAGTGCAAACCAAGATCGATTTCGGAAACTTTTTGGCAAACCAAAATTTCATTGTCACAAATCACATTTTTTCAGAGACCAACCAAAACATCATTTTTAAGCCCCCAAAATAATGAAAAGTGAAATCCAAAATCGATTTCGGAAACTTTTTGGCAAACCAAAATTTCATTGTCACTGGTCAAACTTGTATGCAAGTTGCCTTTTAAAACTCGACTTTGACAAATCATTTTTTCAGAGACCAACCAAACCATCATTTTTAAGCCCCCAAAATAATGAAAAGTTCGATCCAAAATCGATTTCGGAAACTTTTTGGCAAACCAAAATTTCAATGTCACTTGTCAAACTTGTATGCAAGTTGCCTTTTAAAACTCGACTTTGACAAATAATTTTTTCAGAGACCAACTAAAACATCATTTTTAAGCCCCCAAAATAATGAAAAGTGCAAACCAAGATCGATTTCGGAAACTTTTTGGCAAACCAAAATTTCATTGTCACTAGTCAAACTTGTATGCAAGTTGCCTTTTAAAACTCGACTTTGACAAATAATTTTTTTAGAGACCAACTAAAACATCATTTTTAAGCCCCCAAAATAATGAAAAGTGCAAACCAAGATCGATTTCGGAAACTTTTTGGCAAACCAAAATTTCATTGTCACAAATCACATTTTTTCAGAGACCAACCAAAACATCATTTTTAAGCCCCCAAAATAATGAAAAGTGAAATCCAAAATCGATTTCGGAAACTTTTTGGCAAACCAAAATTTCATTGTCACTGGTCAAACTTGTATGCAAGTTGCCTTTTAAAACTCGACTTTGACAAATCATTTTTTCAGAGACCAACCAAAACATCATTTTTAAGCCCCCAAAATAATGAAAAGTGAAATCCAAAATCGATTTCGGAAACTTTTTGGCAAACCAAAATTTCATTATCACTGGTCAAACTTGTATGCAAGTTGCCTTTTAAAACTCGACTTTGACAAATCATTTTTTCAGAGACCAACCAAAACATCATTTTTAAGCCCCCAAAATAATGAAAAGTGAAATCCAAAATCGATTTCGGAAACTTTTTGGCAAACCAAAATTTCATTATCACTGGTCAAACTTGTATGCAAGTTGCCTTTTAAAACTCGACTTTGACAAATCATTTTTTCAGAGACCAACCAAAACATCATTTTTAAGCCCCCAAAATAATGAAAAGTGAAATCCAAAATCGATTTCGGAAACTTTTTGGCAAACCAAAATTTTATTGTTACTGGTCAAACTTGTATGCAAGTTGCCTTTTAAAACTCGACTTTGACAAATCATTTTTTCAGAGACCAACCAAACCATCATTTTTAAGCCCCCAAAATAATGAAAAGTTCGATCCAAAATCGATTTCGGAAACTTTTTGGCAAACCAAAATTTCAATGTAACTAGTCAAACTTGTATGCAAGTTGCCTTTTAAAACTCGACTTTGACAAATAATTTTTTTAGAGACCAACTAAAACATCATTTTTAAGCCCCCAAAATAATGAAAAGTGCAAACCAAGATCGATTTCGGAAACTTTTTGGCAATCCAAAATTTCATTGTCACTAGTCAAACTTGTATGCAAGTTGCCTTTTAAAACTCGACTTTGACAAATCATTTTTTCAGAGCCCAACCAAAACATCATTTTTAAGCCCCCAAAATAATGAAAAGTGAAATCCAAAATCGATTTCGGAAACTTTTTGGCAAACCAAAATTTCATTATCACTGGTCAAACTTGTATGCAAGTTGCCTTTTAAAACTCGACTTTGACAAATCATTTTTTCAGAGACCAACCAAAACATCATTTTTAAGCCCCCAAAATAATGAAAAGTGAAATCCAAAATCGATTTCGGAAACTTTTTGGCAAACCAAAATTTCATTATCACTGGTCAAACTTGTATGCAAGTTGCCTTTTAAAACTCGACTTTGACAAATCATTTTTTCAGAGACCAACCAAAACATCATTTTTAAGCTCCCAAAATAATGAAAAGTTCGATCCAAAATCGATTTCGGAAACTTTTTGGCAAACCAAAATTTCAATGTAACTAGTCAAACTTGTATGCAAGTTGCCTTTTAAAACTCGACTTTGACAAATAATTTTTTTAGAGACCAACTAAAACATCATTTTTAAGCCCCCAAAATAATGAAAAGTGCAAACCAAGATCGATTTCGGAAACTTTTTGGCAATCCAAAATTTCATTGTCACTAGTCAAACTTGTATGCAAGTTGCCTTTTAAAACTCGACTTTGACAAATCATTTTTTCAGAGCCCAACCAAAACATCATTTTTAAGCCCCCAAAATAATGAAAAGTGAAATCCAAAATCGATTTCGGAAACTTTTTGGCAATCCAAAATTTCATTGTCACTAGTCAAACTTGTATGCAAGTTGCCTTTTAAAACTCGACTTTGACAAATCATTTTTTCAGAGCCCAACCAAAACATCATTTTTAAGCCCCCAAAATAATGAAAAATGAAATCCAAAATCGATTTCGGAAACTTTTTGGCAAACCAAAATTTCATTATCACTGGTCAAACTTGTATGCAAGTTGCCTTTTAAAACTCGACTTTGACAAATCATTTTTTCAGAGACCAACCAAAACATCATTTTTAAGCCCCCAAAATAATGAAAAGTGAAATCCAAAATCGATTTCGGAAACTTTTTGGCAAACCAAAATTTCATTATCACTGGTCAAACTTGTATGCAAGTTGCCTTTTAAAACTCGACTTTGACAAATCATTTTTTCAGAGACCAACCAAAACATCATTTTTAAGCTCCCAAAATAATGAAAAGTTAAATCCAAAATCGATTTCGGAAACTTTTTGGCAAACCAAAATTTCATTGTCACTGGTCAAACTTGTATGCAAGTTGCCTTTTAAAACTCGACTTTGACAAATCATTTTTTCAGAGACCAACCAAAACATCATTTTTAAGCTCCCAAAATAATGAAAAATTCGATCCAAAATCGATTTCGGAAACTTTTTGGCAAACCAAAATTTCATTGTCACTAGTCAAACTTGTATGCAAGTTGCCTTTTAAAACTCGACTTTGACAAATCATTTTTTCAGAGACCAACCAAAACATCATTTTTAAGCCCCCAAAATAATGAAAAGTGAAATCCAAAATCGATTTCGGAAACTTTTTGGCAAACCAAAATTTCATTGTCACTGGTCAAACTTGTATGCAAGTTGCCTTTTAAAACTCGACTTTGACAAATCATTTTTTCAGAGACCAACCAAACCATCATTTTTAAGCCCCCAAAATAATGAAAAGTTCGATCCAAAATCGATTTCGGAAACTTTTTGGCAAACCAAAATTTCAATGTAACTAGTCAAACTTGTATGCAAGTTGCCTTTTAAAACTCGACTTTGACAAATAATTTTTTTAGAGACCAACTAAAACATCATTTTTAAGCCCCCAAAATAATGAAAAGTGCAAACCAAGATCGATTTCGGAAACTTTTTGGCAATCCAAAATTTCATTGTCACTAGTCAAACTTGTATGCAAGTTGCCTTTTAAAACTCGACTTTGACAAATCATTTTTTCAGAGACCAACCAAACCATCATTTTTAAGCCCCCAAAATAATGAAAAGTTCGATCCAAAATCGATTTCGGAAACTTTTTGGCAAACCAAAATTTCAATGTAACTAGTCAAACTTGTATGCAAGTTGCCTTTTAAAACTCGACTTTGACAAATAATTTTTTTAGAGACCAACTAAAACATCATTTTTAAGCCCCCAAAATAATGAAAAGTGCAAACCAAGATCGATTTCGGAAACTTTTTGGCAATCCAAAATTTCATTGTCACTAGTCAAACTTGTATGCAAGTTGCCTTTTAAAACTCGACTTTGACAAATCATTTTTTCAGAGACCAACCAAAACATCATTTTTAAGCTCCCAAAATAATGAAAAATTCGATCCAAAATCGATTTCGGAAACTTTTTGGCAAACCAAAATTTCATTGTCACTGGTCAAACTTGTATGCAAGTTGCCTTTTAAAACTCGACTTTGACAAATCATTTTTTCAGAGACCAACCAAAACATCATTTTTAAGCCCCCAAAATAATGAAAAGTGAAATCCAAAATCGATTTCGGAAACTTTTTGGCAAACCAAAATTTCATTATCACTGGTCAAACTTGTATGCAAGTTGCCTTTTAAAACTCGACTTTGACAAATCATTTTTTCAGAGACCAACCAAAACATCATTTTTAAGCCCCCAAAATAATGAAAAGTGAAATCCAAAATCGATTTCGGAAACTTTTTGGCAAACCAAAATTTCATTGTCACTGGTCAAACTTGTATGCAAGTTGCCTTTTAAAACTCGACTTTGACAAATCATTTTTTCAGAGACCAACCAAACCATCATTTTTAAGCCCCCAAAATAATGAAAAGTTCGATCCAAAATCGATTTCGGAAACTTTTTGGCAAACCAAAATTTCAATGTAACTAGTCAAACTTGTATGCAAGTTGCCTTTTAAAACTCGACTTTGACAAATAATTTTTTTAGAGACCAACTAAAACATCATTTTTAAGCCCCCAAAATAATGAAAAGTGCAAACCAAGATCGATTTCGGAAACTTTTTGGCAATCCAAAATTTCATTGTCACTAGTCAAACTTGTATGCAAGTTGCCTTTTAAAACTCGACTTTGACAAATCATTTTTTCAGAGACCAACCAAACCATCATTTTTAAGCCCCCAAAATAATGAAAAGTTCGATCCAAAATCGATTTCGGAAACTTTTTGGCAAACCAAAATTTCAATGTAACTAGTCAAACTTGTATGCAAGTTGCCTTTTAAAACTCGACTTTGACAAATAATTTTTTTAGAGGCCAACTAAAACATCATTTTTAAGCCCCCAAAATAATGAAAAGTGCAAACCAAGATCGATTTCGGAAACTTTTTGGCAAACCAAAATTTCATTGTCACAAATCAAATTTTTTCAGAGACCAACCAAAACATCATTTTTAAGCCCCCAAAATAATGAAAAGTGAAATCCAAAATCGATTTCGGAAACTTTTTGGCAAACCAAAATTTCAATGTAACTAGTCAAACTTGTATGCAAGTTGCCTTTTAAAACTCGACTTTGACAAATAATTTTTTTAGAGACCAACTAAAACATCATTTTTAAGCCCCCAAAATAATGAAAAGTGCAAACCAAGATCGATTTCGGAAACTTTTTGGCAATCCAAAATTTCATTGTCACTAGTCAAACTTGTATGCAAGTTGCCTTTTAAAACTCGACTTTGACAAATCATTTTTTCAGAGACCAACCAAAACATCATTTTTAAGCCCCCAAAATAATGAAAAGTTCGATCCAAAATCGATTTCGGAAACTTTTTGGCAAACCAAAATTTCAATGTAACTAGTCAAACTTGTATGCAAGTTGCCTTTTAAAACTCGACTTTGACAAATAATTTTTTTAGAGTCCAACTAAAACATCATTTTTAAGCCCCCAAAATAATGAAAAGTGCAAACCAAGATCGATTTCGGAAACTTTTTGTTAAACCAAAATTTCATTGTCATAGTCAAACTTGTATGCAAGTTGCCTTTTAAAACTCGACTTTGACAAATCATTTTTTCAGAGACCAACCAAAACATCATTTTTAAGCCCCCAAAATAATGAAAAGTGAAATCCAAAATCGATTTCGGAAACTTTTTGGCAAACCAAAATTTCATTGTCACTAGTCAAACTTGTTAGCAAGCTGCCTATTAAAACTTGACTTTGACAAATCATTGTTTCAGAGACCAACCAAAACATCATTTTTAAGCCCCCAAAATAATGAAAAGTTCGATCCAAAATCGATTTCGGAAACTTTTTGGCAAACCAAAATTTCAATGTAACTAGTCAAACTTGTATGCAAGTTGCCTTTTAAAACTCGACTTTGACAAATAATTTTTTTAGAGACCAACTAAAACATCATTTTTAAACCCCCAAAATAATGAAAAGTGCAAACCAAGATCGATTTCGGAAACTTTTTGGCAATCCAAAATTTCATTGTCACTAGTCAAACTTGTATGCAAGTTGCCTTTTAAAACTCGACTTTGACAAATCATTTTTTCAGAGACCAACCAAAACATCATTTTTAAGCCCCCAAAATAATGAAAAGTTCGATCCAAAACCGATTTCGGAAACTTTTTGGCAAACCAAAATGTCATTCTCACTAGTCAAACTTGTATGCAAGTTGCCTTTTAAAACTCGACTTTGACAAATCATTTTTTCAGAGACCAACCAAAACATCATTTTTAAGCCCCCAAAATAATGAAAAGTTCGATCCAAAATCGATTTCGGAAACTTTTTGGCAAACCAAAATTTCAATGTAACTAGTCAAACTTGTATGCAAGTTGCCTTTTAAAACTCGACTTTGACAAATAATTTTTTTAGAGACCAACTAAAACATCATTTTTAAGCCCCCAAAATAATGAAAAGTGCAAACCAAGATCGATTTCGGAAACTTTTTGGCAATCCAAAATTTCATTGTCACTAGTCAAACTTGTATGCAAGTTGCCTTTTAAAACTCGACTTTGACAAATCATTTTTTCAGAGACCAACCAAACCATCATTTTTAAGCCCCCAAAATAATGAAAAGTTCGATCCAAAATCGATTTCGGAAACTTTTTGGCAAACCAAAATTTCAATGTAACTAGTCAAACTTGTATGCAAGTTGCCTTTTAAAACTCGACTTTGACAAATAATTTTTTTAGAGACCAACTAAAACATCATTTTTAAGCCCCCAAAATAATGAAAAGTGCAAACCAAGATCGATTTCGGAAACTTTTTGGCAAACCAAAATTTCATTGTCACTAGTCAAACTTGTTAGCAAGCTGCCTATTAAAACTTGACTTTGACAAATCATTGTTTCAGAGACCAACCAAAACATCATTTTTAAGCCCCCAAAATAATGAAAAGTTCGATCCAAAATCGATTTCGGAAACTTTTTGGCAAACCAAAATTTCATTGTCACTAGTGAAACTTGTATGCAAGCTGCCTTTTAAAACTCGACTTTGACAAATCATTTTTTCAGAGACCAACCAAAACATCATTTTTAAGCCCCCAAAATAATGAAAAGTTAAATCCAAAATCGATTTCGGAAACTTTTTGGCAATCCAAAATTTCATTGTCATTAGTCAAACTTGTGTGCAAGCTGCCTTTTAAAACTCGACTTTGACAAATCATTTTTTCAGAGACCAACCAAAACATCATTTTTAAGCCCCCAAAATAATGAAAAGTGAAATCCAAAATCGATTTCGGAAACTTTTTGGCAAACCAAAATTTCATTGTCACTAGTCAAACTTGTTAGCAAGCTGCCTATTAAAACTTGACTTTGACAAATCATTGTTTCAGAGACCAACCAAAACATCATTTTTGAGCCGTCAAAATAATGAAAAGTTAAATCCAAAATCGATTTCGGAAACTTTTTGGCAATCCAAAATTGCATTGTCACTAGTCAAACTTGTATGCAAGCTGCCTTTTAAAACTCGACTTTGACAAATCATTTTTTCAGAGACCAACCAAAACATCATTTTTGAGCCCCCAAAATAATGAAAAGTGAAATCCAAAATCGATTTCGGAAACTTTTTGGCAAACCAAAATTTCATTGTCACTAGTCAAACTTGTATGCAAGCTGCCTTTTAAAACTCGACTTTGACAAATCATTTTTTCAGAGACCAACCAAAACATCATTTTTGAGCCGTCAAAATAATGAAAAGTTAAATCCAAAATCGATTTCGGAAACTTTTTGGCAAACCAAAATTTCATTGTCACTAGTCAAGCTTGTATGCAAGTTGCCTTTTAAAACTCCACTTTGACAAATCATTTTTTCAGAGACCAACCAAAACATCATTTTTAAGCCCCCAAAATAATGAAAAGTGAAATCCAAAATCGATTTCGGAAACTTTTTGGCAAACCAAAATTTCATTGTCACTAGTCAAATTTGTATGCAAGTTGCCTTTTAAAACTCGACTTTGACAAATCATTTTTTCAGAGACCAACCAAAACATCATTTTTGAGCCCCCAAAATAATGAAAAGTGAAATCCAAAATCGATTTCGGAAACTTTTTGGCAATCCAAAATTTCATTGTCACTAGTCAAACTTGTATTGCCTGTATTGCAAGTTGCCTTTTAAAACTCGACTTTGACAAATTATTTTTTCAGAGACCAACCAAAACATCATTTTTAAGCCCCCAAAATAATGAAAAGTGAAATCCAAAATCGATTTCGGAAACTTTTTGGCAAACCAAAATTTCATTGTCATTAGTCAAACTTGTATGCAAGTTGCCTTTTAAAACTCGACTTTGACAAATCATTTTTTCAGAGACCAACCAAAACATCATTTTTGAGCCCCCAAAATAATGAAAAGTGAAATCCAAAATCGATTTCGGAAACTTTTTGGCAAACCAAAATTTCATTGTCACTAGTCAAACTTGTATTGCCTGTATTGCAAGTTGCCTTTTAAAACTCGACTTTGACAAATTATTTTTTCAGAGACCAACCAAAACATCATTTTTAAGCCCCCAAAATAATGAAAAGTGAAATCCAAAATCGATTTCGGAAACTTTTTGGCAAACCAAAATTTCATTGTCATTAGTCAAACTTGTATGCAAGTTGCCTTTTAAAACTCGACTTTGACAAATCATTTTTACAGAGACCAACCAAAACATCATTTTTGAGCCCCCAAAATAATGAAAAGTAAAATCCAAAATCGATTTCGGAAACTTTTTGGCAATCCAAAATTTCATTGTCACTAGTCAAACTTGTATGCAAGCTGCCTTTTAAAACTCGACTTTGACAAATCATTTTTTCAGAGACCAACCAAAACATCATTTTTGAGCCCCCAAAATAATGAAAAGTTAGATCCAAAATCGATTTCGGAAACTTTTTGGCAAACCAAAATTTAAATGTAACTAGTCAAACTTGTATGCAAGTTGCCTTTTAAAACTCGACTTTGACAAATCATTTTTTCAGAGACCAACCAAAACATCATTTTTGAGCCCCCAAAATAATGAAAAGTTAGATCCAAAATCGATTTCGGAAACTTTTTGGCAAACCAAAATTTCAATGTAACTAGTCAAACTTGTATGCAAGTTGCCTTTTAAAACTCGACTTTGACAAATCATTTTTTCAGAGACCAACCAAAACATCATTTTTGAGCCCCCAAAATAATGAAAAGTTCGATCCAAAATCGATTTCGGAAACTTTTTGGCAAACCAAAATTTCATTGTCACTAGTCAAACTTGTATGCAAGTTGCCTTTTAAAACTCGACTTTGACAAATCATTTTTTCAGAGACCAACCAAAACATCATTTTTGAGCCCCCAAAATAATGAAAAGTTCGATCCAAAATCGATTTCGGAAACTTTTTGGAAAACCAAAATTTCATTGTCACTAGTCAAACTTGTATGCAAGTTGCCTTTTAAAACTCGAATTTGACTAATCATTTTTTCAGAGAAAAACCAAAACATCATTTTTGAGCCCCCAAAATAATGAAAAGTTCGATCCAAAATCGATTTCGGAAACTTTTTGGCAAAACAAAATTTCATTGTCACTATTCAAACTTGTATGCAAGTTGCCTTTTAAAACTCGACTTTGACAAATCATTTTTATAGATACCAACCAAAACATCATTTTTGAGCCCCCAAAATAATGAAAAGTGCATTCCAAAATCGATTTCGAAAACTTTTTGGCAAACCAAAATTTCAATGTAACTAGTCAAACTTGTATGCAAGTTGCCTTTTAAAACTCGAATTTGACTAATCATTTTTTCAGAGAAAAACCAAAACATCATTTTTGAGCCCCCAAAATAATGAAAAGTGCATTCCAAGATCGATTTCGGAAACTTTTTGGCAAACCAAAATTTCATTGTCACTAGTCAAACTTGTATGCAAGTTGCCTTTTAAAACTCGACTTTGACAAATCATTTTTTCAGAGACCAACCAAAACATCATTTTTAAGCCCCCAAAATAATGAAAAGTTCGATCCAAAATCGATTTCGGAAACTTTTTGGCAAACCAAAATTTCAATGTAACTAGTCAAACTTGTATGCAAGTTGCCTTTTAAAACTCGACTTTGACAAATAATTTTTTTAGAGACCAACTAAAACATCATTTTTAAGCCCCCAAAATAATGAAAAGTGCAAACCAAGATCGATTTCGGAAACTTTTTGGCAATCCAAAATTTCATTGTCACTAGTCAAACTTGTATGCAAGTTGCCTTTTAAAACTCGACTTTGACAAATCATTTTTTCAGAGACCAACCAAAATATCATTTTTAAGCCCCCAAAATAATGAAAAGTTCGATCCAAAATCGATTTCGGAAACTTTTTGGCAAACCAAAATTTCAATGTAACTAGTCAAACTTGTATGCAAGTTGCCTTTTAAAACTCGACTTTGACAAATAATTTTTTTAGAGACCAACTAAAACATCATTTTTAAGCCCCCAAAATAATGAAAAGTGCAAACCAAGATCGATTTCGGAAACTTTTTGGCAATCCAAAATTTCATTGTCACTAGTCAAACTTGTATGCAAGTTGCCTTTTAAAACTCGACTTTGACAAATCATTTTTTCAGAGACCAACCAAAACATCATTTTTAAGCCCCCAAAATAATGAAAAGTTCGATCCAAAATCGATTTCGGAAACTTTTTGGCAAACCAAAATTTCAATGTAACTAGTCAAACTTGTATGCAAGTTGCCTTTTAAAACTCGACTTTGACAAATAATTTTTTTAGAGACCAACTAAAACATCATTTTTAAGCCCCCAAAATAATGAAAAGTGCAAACCAAGATCGATTTCGGAAACTTTTTGGCAATCCAAAATTTCATTGTCACTAGTCAAACTTGTATGCAAGTTGCCTTTTAAAACTCGACTTTGACAAATCATTTTTTCAGAGACCAACCAAACCATCATTTTTAAGCCCCCAAAATAATGAAAAGTTCGATCCAAAATCGATTTCGGAAACTTTTTGGCAAACCAAAATTTCAATGTAACTAGTCAAACTTGTATGCAAGTTGCCTTTTAAAACTCGACTTTGACAAATAATTTTTTTAGAGTCCAACTAAAACATCATTTTTAAGCCCCCAAAATAATGAAAAGTGCAAACCAAGATCGATTTCGGAAACTTTTTGTTAAACCAAAATTTCATTGTCATAGTCAAACTTGTATGCAAGTTGCCTTTTAAAACTCGACTTTGACAAATCATTTTTTCAGAGACCAACCAAAACATCATTTTTAAGCCCCCAAAATAATGAAAAGTGAAATCCAAAATCGATTTCGGAAACTTTTTGGCAAACCAAAATTTCATTGTCACTAGTCAAACTTGTTAGCAAGCTGCCTATTAAAACTTGACTTTGACAAATCATTGTTTCAGAGACCAACCAAAACATCATTTTTAAGCCCCCAAAATAATGAAAAGTTCGATCCAAAATCGATTTCGGAAACTTTTTGGCAAACCAAAATTTCAATGTAACTAGTCAAACTTGTATGCAAGTTGCCTTTTAAAACTCGACTTTGACAAATAATTTTTTTAGAGATCAACTAAAACATCATTTTTAAGCCCCCAAAATAATGAAAAGTGCAAACCAAGATCGATTTCGGAAACTTTTTGGCAATCCAAAATTTCATTGTCACTAGTCAAACTTGTATGCAAGTTGCCTTTTAAAACTCGACTTTGACAAATCATTTTTTCAGAGACCAACCAAAACATCATTTTTAAGCCCCCAAAATAATGAAAAGTTCGATCCAAAATCGATTTCGGAAACTTTTTGGCAAACCAAAATTTCAATGTAACTAGTCAAACTTGTATGCAAGTTGCCTTTTAAAACTCGACTTTGACAAATAATTTTTTTAGAGACCAACTAAAACATCATTTTTAAGCCCCCAAAATAATGAAAAGTGCAAACCAAGATCGATTTCGGAAACTTTTTGGCAATCCAAAATTTCATTGTCACTAGTCAAACTTGTATGCAAGTTGCCTTTTAAAACTCGACTTTGACAAATCATTTTTTCAGAGACCAACCAAACCATCATTTTCAAGCCCCCAAAATAATGAAAAGTTCGATCCAAAATCGATTTCGGAAACTTTTTGGCAAACCAAAATTTCAATGTAACTAGTCAAACTTGTATGCAAGTTGCCTTTTAAAACTCGACTTTGACAAATAATTTTTTTAGAGACCAACTAAAACATCATTTTTAAGCCCCCAAAATAATGAAAAGTGCAAACCAAGATCGATTTCGGAAACTTTTTGGCAAACCAAAATTTCATTGTCACAAATCACATTTTTTCAGAGACCAACCAAAACATCATTTTTAAGCCCCCAAAATAATGAAAAGTGAAATCCAAAATCGATTTCGGAAACTTTTTGGCAAACCAAAATTTCATTGTCACTGGTCAAACTTGTATGCAAGTTGCCTTTTAAAACTCGACTTTGACAAATTATTTTTTCAGAGACCAACCAAAACATCATTTTTAAGCCCCCAAAATAATGAAAAGTGAAATCCAAAATCGATTTCGGAAACTTTTTGGCAAACCAAAATTTCATTGTCATTAGTCAAACTTGTATGCAAGTTGCCTTTTAAAACTCGACTTTGACAAATCATTTTTTCAGAGACCAACCAAAACATCATTTTTGAGCCCCCAAAATAATGAAAAGTAAAATCCAAAATCGATTTCGGAAACTTTTTGGCAATCCAAAATTTCATTGTCACTAGTCAAACTTGTATGCAAGCTGCCTTTTAAAACTCGACTTTGACAAATCATTTTTTCAGAGACCAACCAAAACATCATTTTTGAGCCCCCAAAATAATGAAAAGTTAGATCCAAAATCGATTTCGGAAACTTTTTGGCAAACCAAAATTTAAATGTAACTAGTCAAACTTGTATGCAAGTTGCCTTTTAAAACTCGACTTTGACAAATCATTTTTTCAGAGACCAACCAAAACATCATTTTTGAGCCCCCAAAATAATGAAAAGTTAGATCCAAAATCGATTTCGGAAACTTTTTGGCAAACCAAAATTTCAATGTAACTAGTCAAACTTGTATGCAAGTTGCCTTTTAAAACTCGACTTTGACAAATCATTTTTTCAGAGACCAACCAAAACATCATTTTTGAGCCCCCAAAATAATGAAAAGTTCGATCCAAAATCGATTTCGGAAACTTTTTGGCAAACCAAAATTTCATTGTCACTAGTCAAACTTGTATGCAAGTTGCCTTTTAAAACTCGACTTTGACAAATAATTTTTTTAGAGACCAACTAAAACATCATTTTTAAGCCCCCAAAATAATGAAAAGTGCAAACCAAGATCGATTTCGGAAACTTTTTGGCAATCCAAAATTTCATTGTCACTAGTCAAACTTGTATGCAAGTTGCCTTTTAAAACTCGACTTTGACAAATCATTTTTTCAGAGACCAACCAAACCATCATTTTTAAGCCCCCAAAATAATGAAAAGTTCGATCCAAAATCGATTTCGGAAACTTTTTGGCAAACCAAAATTTCAATGTAACTAGTCAAACTTGTATGCAAGTTGCCTTTTAAAACTCGACTTTGACAAATAATTTTTTTAGAGACCAACTAAAACATCATTTTTAAGCCCCCAAAATAATGAAAAGTGCAAACCAAGATCGATTTCGGAAACTTTTTGGCAAACCAAAATTTCATTGTCACAAATCACATTTTTTCAGAGACCAACCAAAACATCATTTTTAAGCCCCCAAAATAATGAAAAGTGAAATCCAAAATCGATTTCGGAAACTTTTTGGCAAACCAAAATTTCATTGTCACTGGTCAAACTTGTATGCAAGTTGCCTTTTAAAACTCGACTTTGACAAATCATTTTTTCAGAGACCAACCAAAACATCATTTTTGAGCCCCCAAAATAATGAAAAGTTAGATCCAAAATCGATTTCGGAAACTTTTTGGCAAACCAAAATTTCAATGTAACTAGTCAAACTTGTATGCAAGTTGCCTTTTAAAACTCGACTTTGACAAATCATTTTTTCAGAGACCAACCAAAACATCATTTTTGAGCCCCCAAAATAATGAAAAGTTCGATCCAAAATCGATTTCGGAAACTTTTTGGCAAACCAAAATTTCATTGTCACTAGTCAAACTTGTATGCAAGTTGCCTTTTAAAACTCGACTTTGACAAATCATTTTTTCAGAGACCAACCAAAACATCATTTTTGAGCCCCCAAAATAATGAAAAGTTCGATCCAAAATCGATTTCGGAAACTTTTTGGCAAACCAAAATTTCATTGTCACTAGTCAAACTTGTATGCAAGTTGCCTTTTAAAACTCGAATTTGACTAATCATTTTTTCAGAGAAAAACCAAAACATCATTTTTGAGCCCCCAAAATAATGAAAAGTTCGATCCAAAATCGATTTCGGAAACTTTTTGGCAAACCAAAATTTCATTGTCACTATTCAAACTTGTATGCAAGTTGCCTTTTAAAACTCGACTTTGACAAATCATTTTTATAGATACCAACCAAAACATCATTTTTGAGCCCCCAAAATAATGAAAAGTGCATTCCAAAATCGATTTCGAAAACTTTTTGGCAAACCAAAATTTCAATGTAACTAGTCAAACTTGTATGCAAGTTGCCTTTTAAAACTCGACTTTGACAAATAATTTTTTTAGAGTCCAACTAAAACATCATTTTTAAGCCCCCAAAATAATGAAAAGTGCAAACCAAGATCGATTTCGGAAACTTTTTGTTAAACCAAAATTTCATTGTCATAGTCAAACTTGTATGCAAGTTGCCTTTTAAAACTCGACTTTGACAAATCATTTTTTCAGAGACCAACCAAAACATCATTTTTAAGCCCCCAAAATAATGAAAAGTGAAATCCAAAATCGATTTCGGAAACTTTTTGGCAAACCAAAATTTCATTGTCACTAGTCAAACTTGTTAGCAAGCTGCCTATTAAAACTTGACTTTGACAAATCATTGTTTCAGAGACCAACCAAAACATCATTTTTAAGCCCCCAAAATAATGAAAAGTTCGATCCAAAATCGATTTCGGAAACTTTTTGGCAAATCAAAATTTCAATGTAACTAGTCAAACTTGTATGCAAGTTGCCTTTTAAAACTCGACTTTGACAAATAATTTTTTTAGAGACCAACTAAAACATCATTTTTAAGCCCCCAAAATAATGAAAAGTGCAAACCAAGATCGATTTCGGAAACTTTTTGGCAAACCAAAATTTCATTGTCACTAGTCAAACTTGTATGCAAGTTGCCTTTTAAAACTCGACTTTGACAAATCATTTTTTCAGAGACCAACCAAACCATCATTTTTAAGCCCCCAAAATAATGAAAAGTTCGATCCAAAATCGATTTCGGAAACTTTTTGGCAAACCAAAATTTCAATGTAACTAGTCAAACTTGTATGCAAGTTGCCTTTTAAAACTCGACTTTGACAAATAATTTTTTTAGAGACCAACTAAAACATCATTTTTAAGCCCCCAAAATAATGAAAAGTGCAAACCAAGATCGATTTCGGAAACTTTTTGGCAAACCAAAATTTCATTGTCACAAATCACATTTTTTCAGAGACCAACCAAAACATCATTTTTAAGCCCCCAAAATAATGAAAAGTGAAATCCAAAATCGATTTCGGAAACTTTTTGGCAAACCAAAATTTCATTGTCACTGGTCAAACTTGTATGCAAGTTGCCTTTTAAAACTCGACTTTGACAAATTATTTTTTCAGAGACCAACCAAACCATCATTTTTAAGCCCCCAAAATAATGAAAAGTGAAATCCAAAATCGATTTCAGAAACTTTTTGGCAAACCAAAATTTCATTGTCATTAGTCAAACTTGTATGCAAGTTGCCTTTTAAAACTCGACTTTGACAAATCATTTTTTCAGAGACCAACCAAACCATCATTTTTAAGCCCCCAAAATAATGAAAAGTTCGATCCAAAATCGATTTCGGAAACTTTTTGGCAAACCAAAATTTCAATGTAACTAGTCAAACTTGTATGCAAGTTGCCTTTTAAAACTCGACTTTGACAAATAATTTTTTTAGAGACCAACTAAAACATCATTTTTAAGCCCCCAAAATAATGAAAAGTGCAAACCAAGATCGATTTCGGAAACTTTTTGGCAATCCAAAATTTCATTGTCACTAGTCAAACTTGTATGCAAGTTGCCTTTTAAAACTCGACTTTGACAAATCATTTTTTCAGAGACCAACCAAACCATCATTTTTAAGCCCCCAAAATAATGAAAAGTTCGATCCAAAATCGATTTCGGAAACTTTTTGGCAAACCAAAATTTCAATGTAACTAGTCAAACTTGTATGCAAGTTGCCTTTTAAAACTCGACTTTGACAAATAATTTTTTTAGAGACCAACTAAAACATCATTTTTAAGCCCCCAAAATAATGAAAAGTGCAAACCAAGATCGATTTCGGAAACTTTTTGGCAAACCAAAATTTCATTGTCACAAATCACATTTTTTCAGAGACCAACCAAAACATCATTTTTAAGCCCCCAAAATAATGAAAAGTGAAATCCAAAATCGATTTCGGAAACTTTTTGGCAAACCAAAATTTCATTGTCACTGGTCAAACTTGTATGCAAGTTGCCTTTTAAAACTCGACTTTGACAAATTATTTTTTCAGAGACCAACCAAACCATCATTTTTAAGCCCCCAAAATAATGAAAAGTGCAAACCAAGATCGATTTCGGAAACTTTTTGGCAATCCAAAATTTCATTGTCACTAGTCAAACTTGTATGCAAGTTGCCTTTTAAAACTCGACTTTGACAAATCATTTTTTCAGAGACCAACCAAACCATCATTTTTAAGCCCCCAAAATAATGAAAAGTTCGATCCAAAATCGATTTCGGAAACTTTTTGGCAAACCAAAATTTCAATGTAACTAGTCAAACTTGTATGCAAGTTGCCTTTTAAAACTCGACTTTGACAAATAATTTTTTTAGAGACCAACTAAAACATCATTTTTAAGCCCCCAAAATAATGAAAAGTGCAAACCAAGATCGATTTCGGAAACTTTTTGGCAAACCAAAATTTCATTGTCACAAATCACATTTTTTCAGAGACCAACCAAAACATCATTTTTAAGCCCCCAAAATAATGAAAAGTGAAATCCAAAATCGATTTCGGAAACTTTTTGGCAAACCAAAATTTCATTGTCACTAGTCAAACTTGTTAGCAAGCTGCCTATTAAAACTTGACTTTGACAAATCATTGTTTCAGAGACCAACCAAAACATCATTTTTAAGCCCCCAAAATAATGAAAAGTTCGATCCAAAATCGATTTCGGAAACTTTTTGGCAAATCAAAATTTCAATGTAACTAGTCAAACTTGTATGCAAGTTGCCTTTTAAAACTCGACTTTGACAAATAATTTTTTTAGAGACCAACTAAAACATCATTTTTAAGCCCCCAAAATAATGAAAAGTGCAAACCAAGATCGATTTCGGAAACTTTTTGGCAATCCAAAATTTCATTGTCATAGTCAAACTTGTATGCAAGTTGCCTTTTAAAACTCGACTTTGACAAATCATTTTTTCAGAGACCAACCAAAACATCATTTTTAAGCCCCCAAAATAATGAAAAGTGAAATCCAAAATCGATTTCGGAAACTTTTTGGCAAACCAAAATTTCATTGTCACTAGTCAAACTTGTATGCAAGCTGCCTTTTTAAACTCGACTTTGATAAATCATTTTTTCAGAGACCAACCAAAACATCATTTTTAAGCCCCCAAAATAATGAAAAGTTCGATCCAAAATCGATTTCGGAAACTTTTTGGCAAACCAAAATTTCAATGTAACTAGTCAAACTTGTATGCAAGTTGCCTTTTAAAACTCGACTTTGACAAATCATTTTTTCAGAGACCAACTAAAACATCATTTTTAAGCCCCCAAAATAATGAAAAGTGCAAACCAAGATCGATTTCGGAAACTTTTTGGCAATCCAAAATTTCATTGTCACTAGTCAAACTTGTATGCAAGTTGCCTTTTAAAACTCGACTTTGACAAATCATTTTTTCAGAGACCAACCAAACCATCATTTTTAAGCCCCCAAAATAATGAAAAGTTCGATCCAAAATCGATTTCGGAAACTTTTTGGCAAACCAAAATTTCAATGTAACTAGTCAAACTTGTATGCAAGTTGCCTTTTAAAACTCGACTTTGACAAATAATTTTTTTAGAGACCAACTAAAACATCATTTTTAAGCCCCCAAAATAATGAAAAATGCAAACCAAGATCGATTTCGGAAACTTTTTGGCAAACCAAAATTTCATTGTCACAAATCACATTTTTTCAGAGACCAACCAAAACATCATTTTTAAGCCCCCAAAATAATGAAAAGTGAAATCCAAAATCGATTTCGGAAACTTTTTGGCAAACCAAAATTTCATTGTCACTGGTCAAACTTGTATGCAAGTTGCCTTTTAAAACTCGACTTTGACAAATTATTTTTTCAGAGACCAACCAAAACATCATTTTTAAGCCCCCAAAATAATGAAAAGTGAAATCCAAAATCGATTTCGGAAACTTTTTGGCAAACCAAAATTTCATTGTCATTAGTCAAACTTGTATGCAAGTTGCCTTTTAAAACTCGACTTTGACAAATCATTTTTACAGAGACCAACCAAAACATCATTTTTGAGCCCCCAAAATAATGAAAAGTTCGATCCAAAATCGATTTCGGAAACTTTTTGGCAATCCAAAATTTCATTGTCACTAGTCAAACTTGTATGCAAGCTGCCTTTTAAAACTCGACTTTGACAAATCATTTTTTCAGAGACCAACCAAAACATCATTTTTGAGCCCCCAAAATAATGAAAAGTTAGATCCAAAATCGATTTCGGAAACTTTTTGGCAAACCAAAATTTAAATGTAACTAGTCAAACTTGTATGCAAGTTGCCTTTTAAAACTCGACTTTGACAAATCATTTTTTCAGAGACCAACCAAAACATCATTTTTGAGCCCCCAAAATAATGAAAAGTTAGATCCAAAATCGATTTCGGAAACTTTTTGGCAAACCAAAATTTCAATGTAACTAGTCAAACTTGTATGCAAGTTGCCTTTTAAAACTCGACTTTGACAAATCATTTTTTCAGAGACCAACCAAAACATCATTTTTGAGCCCCCAAAATAATGAAAAGTTCGATCCAAAATCGATTTCGGAAACTTTTTGGCAAACCAAAATTTCATTGTCACTAGTCAAACTAGTATGCAAGTTGCCTTTTAAAACTCGACTTTGACAAATCATTTTTTCAGAGACCAACCAAAACATCATTTTTGAGCCCCCAAAATAATGAAAAGTGCATTCCAAAATCGATTTCGAAAACTTTTTGGCAAACCAAAATTTCATTGTCACTAGTCAAACTTGTATGCAAGTTGCCTTTTAAAACTCGACTTTGACAAATCATTTTTTCAGAGACCAACCAAAACATCATTTTTAAGCCCCCAAAATAATGAAAAGTTCGATCCAAAATCGATTTCGGAAACTTTTTGGCAAACCAAAATTTCAATGTAACTAGTCAAACTTGTATGCAAGTTGCCTTTTAAAACTCGACTTTGACAAATAATTTTTTTAGAGACCAACTAAAACATCATTTTTAAGCCCCCAAAATAATGAAAAGTGCAAACCAAGATCGATTTCGGAAACTTTTTGGCAATCCAAAATTTCATTGTCACTAGTCAAACTTGTATGCAAGTTGCCTTTTAAAACTCGACTTTGACAAATCATTTTTTCAGAGACCAACCAAACCATCATTTTTAAGCCCCCAAAATAATGAAAAGTTCGATCCAAAATCGATTTCGGAAACTTTTTGGCAAACCAAAATTTCAATGTAACTAGTCAAACTTGTATGCAAGTTGCCTTTTAAAACTCGACTTTGACAAATAATTTTTTTAGAGACCAACTAAAACATCATTTTTAAGCCCCCAAAATAATGAAAAGTGCAAACCAAGATCGATTTCGGAAACTTTTTGGCAAACCAAAATTTCATTGTCACAAATCACATTTTTTCAGAGACCAACCAAAACATCATTTTTAAGCCCCCAAAATAATGAAAAGTGAAATCCAAAATCGATTTCGGAAACTTTTTGGCAAACCAAAATTTCATTGTCACTGGTCAAACTTGTATGCAAGTTGCCTTTTAAAACTCGACTTTGACAAATCATTTTTTCAGAGACCAACCAAAACATCATTTTTGAGCCCCCAAAATAATGAAAAGTTAGATCCAAAATCGATTTCGGAAACTTTTTGGCAAACCAAAATTTCAATGTAACTAGTCAAACTTGTATGCAAGTTGCCTTTTAAAACTCGACTTTGACAAATCATTTTTTCAGAGACCAACCAAAACATCATTTTTGAGCCCCCAAAATAATGAAAAGTTCGATCCAAAATCGATTTCGGAAACTTTTTGGCAAACCAAAATTTCATTGTCACTAGTCAAACTTGTATGCAAGTTGCCTTTTAAAACTCGACTTTGACAAATCATTTTTTCAGAGACCAACCAAAACATCATTTTTGAGCCCCCAAAATAATGAAAAGTTCGATCCAAAATCGATTTCGGAAACTTTTTGGCAAACCAAAATTTCATTGTCACTAGTCAAACTTGTATGCAAGTTGCCTTTTAAAACTCGAATTTGACTAATCATTTTTTCAGAGAAAAACCAAAACATCATTTTTGAGCCCCCAAAATAATGAAAAGTTCGATCCAAAATCGATTTCGGAAACTTTTTGGCAAACCAAAATTTCATTGTCACTATTCAAACTTGTATGCAAGTTGCCTTTTAAAACTCGACTTTGACAAATCATTTTTATAGATACCAACCAAAACATCATTTTTGAGCCCCCAAAATAATGAAAAGTGCATTCCAAAATCGATTTCGAAAACTTTTTGGCAAACCAAAATTTCAATGTAACTAGTCAAACTTGTATGCAAGTTGCCTTTTAAAACTCGAATTTGACTAATCATTTTTTCAGAGAAAAACCAAAACATCATTTTTGAGCCCCCAAAATAATGAAAAGTGCATTCCAAGATCGATTTCGGAAACTTTTTGGCAAACCAAAATTTCATTGTCACTAGTCAAACTTGTATGCAAGTTGCCTTTTATAACTCGACTTTGACAAATCATTTTTCCAGAGACCAACCAAAACATCATTTTTGAGCCCCCAATATAATGAAAAGTGAAATCCAAAATCGATTTCGGAAATTTTTTGGCAAACCAAAATTTCATTGTCACTAGTCAAACTTGTATGCAAGTCGCCTTTTAAAACTCGACTTTTAAAAATCATTTTTTTAGATACCAACCAAAACATCATTTTTGAGCCCCCAAAATAATGAAAAGTGCATTCCAAAATCGATTTCGGAAACTTTTTGGCAAACCAAAATTTCATTGTCACTAGTCAAACTTGTATGCAAGTTGCCTTTTAAAACTCGACTTTGACAAATCATTTTTCCAGAGACCAACCAAAACATCATTTTTGAGCCCCCAATATAATGAAAAGTGAAATCCAAAATCGATTTCGGAAATTTTTTGGCAAACCAAAATTTCATTGTCACTAGTCAAACTTGTATGCAAGTCGCCTTTTAAAACTCGACTTTGACAAATCATTTTTCCAGAGACCAACCAAAACATCATTTTTGAGCCCCCAAAATAATGAAAATTGAAATCCAAAATCGATTTCGGAAACTTTTTGGCAAACCAAAATTTCATTGTCACTAGTCAAACTTGTATGCAAGTTGCCTTTTAAAACTCGACTTTGACAAATCATTTTTTCAGAGACCAACCAAAACATCATTTTTGAGCCCCCAAAATAATGAAAAGTGAAATCCAAAATCGATTTCGGAAACTTTTTGGCAAACCAAAATTTCATTGTCACTAGTCAAACTTGTATGCAAGTTGCCTTTTAAAACTCGACTTTGACAAATCATTTTTTCAGAGACCAACCAAAACATCATTTTTGAGCCCCCAAAATAATGAAAATTGAAATCCAAAATCGATTTCGGAAACTTTTTGGCAAACCAAAATTTCATTGTCACTAGTCAAACTTGTATGCAAGTTGCCATTCAAAACTCGACTTTGACAAATCATTTTTTCTTAGAAACACACCAAAAAATCATTTTTGAGCCCCCAAAATAATGAAAAGTGAAATCCAAAATCGATTTCGGAAACTTTTTGGCAATCCAAAATTTCATTGTCACTAGTCAAACTTGTATGCAAGTTGCCTTTTAAAACTCTACTTTGACAAATTACTTTTTTCAGAGACAAACCAAAACATCATTTTTGAGCCCCCAAAATAATGAAAAGTAAAATCCAAAATCGATTTCGGAAACTTTTTGGCAAACCAAAATTTCATTGTCACTAGTCAAACTTGTATGCAAGTTGCCTTTTAAAACTCGACTTTGACAAATCATGTTTTCAGAGACCAACCAAACCATCATTTTTGTGCCCCCAAAATAATGAAAAGTGAAATCCAAAATCGATTTCGGAAACTTTTTGGCAAACCAACATTTCATTGTCACTAGTCAAACTTGTATGCAAGTTGCCTTTTAAAACTCGACTTTGACAAATCATTTTTCTAGAGACCAACCAAAACATCATTTTTGAGCCCCCAAAATAATGAAAAGTAAAATCCAAAATCGATTTCGGAAACTATTTGGCAATCCAAAATTTAATTGTCACTAGTCAAACTTGTATGCAAGTTGCCTTTTAAAACTCGACTTTGACAAATCATTTTTTCAGAGACCAACCAAACCATCATTTTTAAGCCCCCAAAATAATGAAAAAAGAAATCCAAAATCGATTTCGAAAACTTTTTGGCAATCCAAAATTTCATTGTCACTAGTCAAACTTGTATGCAAGTTGCCTTTTAAAACTCGACTTTGACAAATCATTTTTTCAGAGACTAACCAAACCATCATTCTTAAGCCCCCAAAATAATGAAAAGTTCGATCCAAAATCGATTTCGGAAACTTTTTGGCAAACCAAAATTTCATTGTCACTAGTCAAACTTGTATGCAAGTTGCCTTTTAAAACTCGACTTTGACAAATCATTTTTTCAGAGATCAACCAAAACATCATTTTTAAGCCCCCAAAATAATGAAAAAAGAAATCCAAAATCGATTTCGGAAACTTTTTGGCAATTTAAAATTTCCTTGTCACTAGTCAAACTTGTATGCAAGTTGCCTTTTAAAACTCGACTTTGACAAATCATTTTTTCAGAGACTAACCAAACCATCATTCTTAAGCCCCCAAAATAATGAAAATTGAAATCCAAAATCGATTTCGGAAACTTTTTGGCAAACCAAAATTTCATTGTCACTAGTCAAACTTGTATGCAAGTTGCCTTTTAAAACTCGACTTTGACAAATCATTTTTTCAGAGACCAACCAAAACATCATTTTTTTTTTTTTTTTTTTTTTTTTTCGTTAGAACGGCCTGGCCGTATCGACTTATTTTACCACGTAGCCGGATAGTCAGTCCTTGCTACGGGGGATTGGCCCGGATGGGATTTTGGTCCGGTCCGTTCGTGTGAAGACCGGCTCCGCTACCATCACGCCACCGGGCCGCCCCTAAAACAAAACATCATTTTTAAGCCCCCAAAATAATGAAAAAAAGAAATCCAAAATCGATTTCGGAAACTTTTTGGCAAACCAACATTTCAATGTAACTAGTCAAACTTGTATGCAAGCTGCCTTTTAAAACTCGACTTTGACAAATCATTTTTTCAGAGACCAAAAAAAACATCATTTTTGAGCCCCCAAAATAATGAAAAGTGAAATCCAAAATCGATTTCGGAAACTTTTTGGCAAACCAAAATTTCATTGTCACTAGTCAAACTTGTATGCAAGTTGCCTTTTAAAACTCGACTTTGACAAATCATTTTTTCAGAGACCAACCAAAACATCATTTTTGAGCCCCCAAAATTATGAAAAGTTCGATCCAAAATCGATTTTGGAAACTTTTTGGCAAACCAAAATTTCATTGTCACTAGTCAAACTTGTATGCAAGTTGCCTTTTAAAACTCGACTTTGACGAATCATTTTTTCAGAGACCAACCAAAACATCATTTTTGAGCCCCCAAAATAATGAAAAGTTAGATCCAAAATCGATTTCGGAAACTTTTTGGCAAACCAACATTTCAATGTAACTAGTCAAACTTGTATGCAAGTTGCCTTTTGAAACTCGACTTTGACAAATCATTTTTTCAGAGACCAACCAAAACATCATTTTTAAGCCCCCAAAATAATGAAAAAAGAAATCCAAAATCGATTTCGGAAACTTTTTGGCAAACCAACATTTCAATGTAACTAGTCAAACTTGTATGCAAGCTGCCTTTTAAAACTCGACTTTGACAAATCATTTTTCTAGAGACCAACCAAAACATCATTTTTGAGCCCCCAAAATAATGAAAAGTTCGATCCAAAATCGATTTCGGAAACTTTTTGGCAAACCAAAATTTCAATGTAACTAGTCAAACTTGTATGCAAGTTGCCTTTTAAAACTCGACTTTTAAAAATCATTTTTATAGATACCAACCAAAACATCATTTTTGAGCCTCCAAAATTATGAAAAGTTCGATCCAAAATCGATTTTGGAAACTTTTTGGCAAACCAAAATTTCATTGTCACTAGTCAAACTTGTATGCAAGTTGCCTTTTAAAACTCGACTTTGACGAATCATTTTTTCAGAGACCAACCAATACATCATTTTTGAGCCCCCAAAATAATGAAAAGTTAGATCCAAAATCGATTTCGGAAACTTTTTGGCAAACCAAAATTTCAATGTAACTAGTCAAACTTGTATGCAAGTTGCCTTTTAAAACTCGACTTTGACAAATCATTTTTATAGATACAAACCAAAACATCATTTTTGAGCCCCCAAAATAATGAAAAGTGCATTCTAAGATCGATTTCGGAAACTTTTTGGCAAACCAAAATTTCATTGTCACTAGTCAAACTTGTATGCAAGTTGCCTTTTAAAACTCGACTTTGACAAATCATTTTTTCAGAGACCAACCAAAACATCATTTTTGAGCCCCCAAAATAATGCAAAGTGAAATCCAAAATCGATTTCGGAAACTTTTTGGCAAACCAAAATTTCATTGTCACTAGTCAAACTTGTATGCAAGTTGCCTTTTAAAACTCGACTTTGACAAATCATTTTTTCAGAGACCAACCAAAACATCATTTTTGAGCCCCCAAAATTATGAAAAGTTAGATCCAAAATCGATTTCGGAAACTTTTGGCAAACCAAAATTTCAATGTAACTAGTCAAACTTGTATGCAAGTTGCCTTTTAAAACTCGACTTTGACAAATCATTTTTATAGATACCAACCAAAACATCATTTTTGAGCCCCCAAAATAATGAAAAGTAAAATCCAAAATCGATTTCGGAAACTTTTTGGCAAACCAAAATTTCATTGTCACTAGTCAAACTTGTATGCAAGTTGCCTTTTTAAACTCGACTGTGACAAATCATGTTTTCAGAGACCAACCAAAACATCATTTTTGAGCCCCCAAAATAATGAAAAGTAAAATCCAAAATCGATTTCGGAAACTTTTTGGCAAACCAAAATTTCAATGTAACTAGTCAAACTTGTATGCAAGTTGCCTTTTCAAACTCGACTTTGACAAATCATTTTTTCAGAGACCAACCAAAACATCATTTTTGAGCCCCCAAAATAATGAAAAGTAAAATCCAAAATCGATTTCGGAAACTTTTTGGCAAACCAAAATTTCATTGTCACTAGTCAAACTTGTATGCAAGTTGCCTTTTTAAACTCGACTGTGACAAATCATGTTTTCAGAGACCAACCAAAACATCATTTTTGAGCCCCCAAAATAATGAAAAGTTCGATCCAAAATCGATTTCGGAAACTTTTTGGCAAACCAAAATTTCAATGTAACTAGTCAGGCTTGTATGCAAGTTGCCTATTAAAATTCGACTTTGACAAATCATTTTTTCAGAGACCAACAAAACATCATTTTTGAGCCCCCAAAATAATGAAAAGTGAAATCCAAAATCGATTTCGGAAACTTTTTGGCAAACCAAAATTTCATTGTACTAGTCAAACTTGTATGCAAGTTGCCTTTTAAGACTCGACTTTGACAAATCATTTTTTCAGAGACCAACCAAAACATAATTTTTAAGCCCCCAAAATAATGAAAAGTTCGATCCAAAATCGATTTCGGAAACTTTTTGGCAAACCAAAACTTCATTGTCACTAGTCAAACTTATATGCAAGTTGCCTTTTAAAACTCGACTTTGACAAATCATTTTTTCAGAGACCAACCAAAACATCATTTTTAAGCCCCCAAAATAATGAAAAGTGAAATCCAAAATCGATTTCGGAAACTTTTTGGCAAACCAAAATTTCATTGTCACTAGTCAAACTTGTATGCAAGTTGCCTTTTAAAACTCGACTTTGACAAATCATTTTTTCAGAGACCAACCAAAACATCATTTTTGAGCCCCCAAAATAATGAAAAGTGAAATCCAAAATCGATTTCGGAAACTTTTTGGCAAACCAAAATTTCATTGTCACTAGTCAAACTTGTATGCAAGTTGCCTTTTAAAACTCGACTTTGACAAATCATTTTTTCAGAGACCAACCAAAACATCATTTTTGAGCCCCCAAAATAATGAAAAGTGAAATCCAAAATCGACTTCGGAAACTTTTTGGCAAACCAAAATTTCATTGTCACTAGTCAAACTTGTATGCAAGTTGCCTTTTAAGACTCGACTTTGACAAATCATTTTTTCAGAGACCAACCAAAACATCATTTTTAAGCCCCCAAAATAATGAAAAGTGAAATCCAAAATCGATTTCGGAAACTTTTTGGCAAACCAAAACTTCATTGTCACTAGTCAAACTTATATGCAAGTTGCCTTTTAAAACTCGACTTTGACAAATTATTTTTTCAGAGACCAACCAAAACATCATTTTTAAGCCCCCAAAATAATGAAAAGTGAAATCCAAAATCGATTTCGGAAACTTTTTGGCAAACCAAAATTTCATTGTCACTAGTCAAGCTTGTATGCAAGTTGCCTTTTAAAACTCGACTTTGACAAATCATTTTTTCGGAGACCAACCAAAACATCATTTTTGAGCCCCCAAAATAATGGAAAGTTCGATCCAAAATCGATTTCGGAAACTTTTTGGCAAACCAAAACTTCATTGTCACTAGTCAAACTTGTATGCAAGTTGCCTTTTAAAACTCGACTTTGACAAATCAATTTTTTCAGAGACCAACCAAAACATCATTTTTAAGCCCCCAAAATAATGAAAAGTTCCATCCAAAATCGATTTCGGAATCTTTTTGGCAAACCAAAATTTCATTGTCACTAGTCAAGCTTGTATGCAAGTTGCCTTTTAAAACTCGACTTTGACAAATCATTTTTTCTTAGAAACACACCAAAAAATCATTTTTAAGCCCCCAAAATAATGAAAAGTGAAATCCAAAATCGATTTCGGAAACTTTTTGGCAATCCAAAATTTCATTGTCACTAGTCAAACTTGTATGCAAGTTGCCTTTTAAAACTCGACTTTGACAAATAATTTTTTCAGAGACCAACCAAACCATCATTTTTAAGCCCCCAAAATAATGAAAAGTGAAATCCAAAATCGATTCCGGAAACTTTTTGGCAAACCAAAATTTCATTGTCACTAGTCAAACTTGTATGCAAGTTGCCTTTTAAAACTCGACTTTGACAAATCATTTTTTCAGAGACCAACCAAACCATCATTTTTAAGCCCCCAAAATAATGAAAAGTGAAATCCAAAATCGATTTCGGAAACTTTTTGGCAATCCAAAATTTCATTGTCACTAGTCAAACTTGTATGCAAGTTGCCTTTTAAAACTCGACTTTGACAAATCATTTTTTCAGAGACCAACCAAACCATCATTTTTAAGCCCCCAAAATAATGAAAAGTGAAATCCAAAATCGATTTCGGAAACTTTTTGGCAATCTAAAATTTCATTGTCACTAGTCAAACTTGTATGCAAGTTGCCTTTTAAAACTCGACTTTGACAAATCATTTTTTCATAAACTCACCAAAACATCATTTTTGAGCCCCCAAAATAATGAAAAGTGAAATCCAAAATCGATTTCGGAAACTTATTGGCAAACCAACGTTTCATTGTCACTAGTCAAACTTGTACGCAAGTTGCCTTTTAAAACTCGATTTTGACAAATCATTTTTTCAGAGACCAACCAAACCATCATTTTTGAGCCCCCAAAATAATGAAAAGTGGAATCCAAAATCGATTTCGGAAACTTTTTGGCAAACCGCAATTTCATTGTCACTAGTCAAACTTGTATGCAAGTTGCCTTTTAAAACTCGACTTTGACAAATCATTTTTTCAGAGACCAACCAAAACATCATTTTTGAGCCCCCAAAATAATGAAAACTGAAATCCAAAATCGATTTCGGAAACTTTTTGGCAATCCAAAATTTCATTGTCACTAGTCAAACTTGTATGCAAGTTGCCTTTTAAAACTCGACTTTGACAAATCACTTTTTCAGAGACCAACCAAACCATCATTTTTAAGCCCCCAAAATAATGAAAAGTGAAATCCAAAATCGATTCCGGAAACTTTTTGGCAAACCAAAATTTCATTGTCACTAGTCAAACTTGTATGCAAGTTGCCTTTTAAAACTCGACTTTGACAAATCATTTTTTCAGAGACCAACCAAAACATCATTTTTTGAGCCCCCAAAATAATGAAAAGTGAAATCCAAAATCGATTTCGGAAACTTTTTGGCAATCCAAAATTTCATTGTCACTAGTCAAAATTGTATGCAAGTTGCCTTTTAAAACTCGACTTTGACAAATAATTTTTTCAGAGACCAACCAAACCATCATTTTTAAGCCCCCAAAATAATGAAAAGTGAAATCCAAATTCGATTCCGGAAACTTTTTGGCAAACCAAAATTTCATTGTCACTAGTCAAACTTGTATGCAAGTTGCCTTTTAAAACTCGACTTTGACAAATCATTTTTTCAGAGACCAACCAAACCATCATTTTTAAGCCCCCAAAATAATGAAAAGTGAAATCCAAAATCGATTTCGGAAACTTTTTGGCAATCCAAAATTTCATTGTCACTAGTCAAACTTGTATGCAAGTTGCCTTTTAAAACTCGACTTTGACAAATCATTTTTTCAGAGACCAACCAAACCATCATTTTTACGCCCCCAAAATAATGAAAAGTGAAATCCAAAATCGATTTCGGAAACTTTTTGGCAATCTAAAATTTCATTGTCACTAGTCAAACTTGTATGCAAGTTGCCTTTTAAAACTCGACTTTGACAAATCATTTTTTCAGAGACCAACCAAACCATCATTTTTAAGCCCCCAAAATAATGAAAAGTGAAATCCAAAATCGATTCCGGAAACTTTTTGGCAAACCAAAATTTCATTGTCACTAGTCAAACTTGTATGCAAGTTGCCTTTTAAAACTCGACTTTGACAAATCATTTTTTCAGAGACCAACCAAACCATCATTTTTAAGCCCCCAAAATAATGAAAAGTGAAATCCAAAATCGATTTCGGAAACTTTTTGGCAATCCAAAATTTCATTGTCACTAGTCAAACTTGTATGCAAGTTGCCTTTTAAAACTCGACTTTGACAAATCATTTTTTCATAAACTCACCAAAACATCATTTTTGAGCCCCCAAAATAATGAAAAGTGAAATCCAAAATCGATTTCGGAAACTTATTGGCAAACCAACGTTTCATTGTCACTAGTCAAACTTGTATGCAAGTTGCCTTTTAAAACTCGACTTTGACAAATCATTTTTTCAGAGACCAACCAAAACATCATTTTTAAGCCCCCAAAATAATGAAAAGTGAAATCCAAAATCGATTTCGGAAACATTTTGGCAAACCAAAATTTCATTGTCACTAGTCAAACTTGTATGCAAGTTGCCTTTTAAAACTCGACTTTGACAAATCATTTTTTCAGAGACCAACCAAAACATCATTTTTTGAGCCCCCAAAATAATGAAAAGTGAAATCCAAAATCGATTTCGGAAACTTTTTGGCAATCCAAAATTTCATTGTCACTAGTCAAAATTGTATGCAAGTTGCCTTTTAAAACTCGACTTTGACAAATAATTTTTTCAGAGACCAACCAAACCATCATTTTTAAGCCCCCAAAATAATGAAAAGTGAAATCCAAAATCGATTTCAGAAACTTTTATGCAAACCAAAATTTCTAAGTTACTTGTCAAACTTGTATGCAAGTTGCCTTTTAAAACTCGACTTTGACTAATCATTTTTTCAGAGACCAACCAAACCATCATTTTTAAGCCCCCAAAATAATGAAAAGTGAAATCCAAAATCGATTTCGGAAACTTTTTGGCAATCCAAAATTTCATTGTCACTAGTCAAACTTGTATGCAAGTTGCCTTTTAAAACTCGACTTTGACAAATCATTTTTTCAGAGACCAACCAAACCATCATTTTTAAGCCCCCAAAATAATGAAAAGTGAAATCTAAAAACATCATTTTTTGAGCCCCCAAAATAATGAAAAGTGAAATCCAAAATCGATTTCGGAAACTTTTTGGCAATCCAAAATTTCATTGTCACTAGTCAAAATTGTATGCAAGTTGCCTTTTAAAACTCGACTTTGACAAATAATTTTTTCAGAGACCAACCAAACCATCATTTTTAAGCCCCCAAAATAATGAAAAGTGAAATCCAAAATCGATTCCGGAAACTTTTTGGCAAACCAAAATTTCATTGTCACTAGTCAAACTTGTATGCAAGTTGCCTTTTAAAACTCGACTTTGACAAATCATTTTTTCAGAGACCAACCAAACCATCATTTTTAAGCCCCCAAAATAATGAAAAGTGAAATCCAAAATCGATTTCGGAAACTTTTTGGCAATCCAAAATTTCATTGTCACTAGTCAAACTTGTATGCAAGTTGCCTTTTAAAACTCGACTTTGACAAATCATTTTTTCAGAGACCAACCAAACCATCATTTTTAAGCCCCCAAAATAATGAAAAGTGAAATCCAAAATCGATTTCGGAAACTTTTTGGCAATCTAAAATTTCATTGTCACTAGTCAAACTTGTATGCAAGTTGCCTTTTAAAACTCGACTTTGACAAATCATTTTTTCAGAGACCAACCAAACCATCATTTTTAAGCCCCCAAAATAATGAAAAGTGAAATCCAAAATCGATTCCGGAAACTTTTTGGCAAACCAAAATTTCATTGTCACTAGTCAAACTTGTATGCAAGTTGCCTTTTAAAACTCGACTTTGACAAATCATTTTTTCAGAGACCAACCAAACCATCATTTTTAAGCCCCCAAAATAATGAAAAGTGAAATCCAAAATCGATTTCGGAAACTTTTTGGCAATCCAAAATTTCATTGTCACTAGTCAAACTTGTATGCAAGTTGCCTTTTAAAACTCGACTTTGACAAATCATTTTTTCAGAGACCAACCAAACCATCATTTTTAAGCCCCCAAAATAATGAAAAGTGAAATCCAAAATCGATTTCGGAAACTTTTTGGCAATCTAAAATTTCATTGTCACTAGTCAAACTTGTATGCAAGTTGCCTTTTAAAACTCGACTTTGACAAATAGTTTTTTCAGAGACCAACCAAACCATCATTTTTAAGCCCCCAAAATAATGAAAAGTGAAATCCAAAATCGATTTCGGAAACATTTTGGCAAACCAAAATTTCATTGTCACTAGTCAAACTTGTATGCAAGTTGCCTTTTAAAACTCGACTTTGACAAATCATTTTTTCAGAGACCAACCAAAACATCATTTTTTGAGCCCCCAAAATAATGAAAAGTGAAATCCAAAATCGATTTCGGAAACTTTTTGGCAATCCAAAATTTCATTGTCACTAGTCAAAATTGTATGCAAGTTGCCTTTTAAAACTCGACTTTGACAAATAATTTTTTCAGAGACCAACCAAACCATCATTTTTAAGCCCCCAAAATAATGAAAAGTGAAATCCAAAATCGATTTCGGAAACTTTTTGGCAAACAAAAATTTCATTGTCACTAGTCAAACTTGTATGCAAGTTGCCTTTTAAAACTCGACTTTGACTAATCATTTTTTCAGAGACCAACCAAACCATCATTTTTAAGCCCCCAAAATAATGAAAAGTGAAATCCAAAATCGATTTCGGAAACTTTTTGGCAATCCAAAATTTCATTGTCACTAGTCAAACTTGTATGCAAGTTGCCTTTTAAAACTCGACTTTGACAAATCATTTTTTCAGAGACCAACCAAACCATCATTTTTAAGCCCCCAAAATAATGAAAAGTGAAATCTAAAAACATCATTTTTTGAGCCCCCAAAATAATGAAAAGTGAAATCCAAAATCGATTTCGGAAACTTTTTGGCAATCCAAAATTTCATTGTCACTAGTCAAAATTGTATGCAAGTTGCCTTTTAAAACTCGACTTTGACAAATAATTTTTTCAGAGACCAACCAAACCATCATTTTTAAGCCCCCAAAATAATGAAAAGTGAAATCCAAAATCGATTCCGGAAACTTTTTGGCAAACCAAAATTTCATTGTCACTAGTCAAACTTGTATGCAAGTTGCCTTTTAAAACTCGACTTTGACAAATCATTTTTTCAGAGACCAACCAAACCATCATTTTTAAGCCCCCAAAATAATGAAAAGTGAAATCCAAAATCGATTTCGGAAACTTTTTGGCAATCCAAAATTTCATTGTCACTAGTCAAACTTGTATGCAAGTTGCCTTTTAAAACTCGACTTTGACAAATCATTTTTTCAGAGACCAACCAAACCATCATATTTAAGCCCCCAAAATAATGAAAAGTGAAATCCAAAATCGATTTCGGAAACTTTTTGGCAATCTAAAATTTCATTGTCACTAGTCAAACTTGTATGCAAGTTGCCTTTTAAAACTCGACTTTGACAAATAGTTTTTTCAGAGACCAACCAAACCATCATTTTTAAGCCCCCAAAATAATGAAAAGTGAAATCCAAAATCGATTCCGGAAACTTTTTGGCAAACCAAAATTTCATTGTCACTAGTCAAACTTGTATGCAAGTTGCCTTTTAAAACTCGACTTTGACAAATCATTTTTTCAGAGACCAACCAAACCATCATTTTTAAGCCCCCAAAATAATGAAAAGTGAAATCCAAAATCGATTTCGGAAACTTTTTGGCAATCCAAAATTTCATTGTCACTAGTCAAACTTGTATGCAAGTTGCCTTTTAAAACTCGACTTTGACAAATCATTTTTTCAGAGACCAACCAAACCATCATTTTTAAGCCCCCAAAATAATGAAAAGTGAAATCCAAAATCGATTTCGGAAACTTTTTGGCAATCCAAAATTTCATTGTCACTAGTCAAAATTGTATGCAAGTTGCCTTTTAAAACTCGACTTTGACAAATCATTTTTTCATAAACTCACCAAAACATCATTTTTGAGCCCCCAAAATAATGAAAAGTGAAATCCAAAATCGATTTCGGAAACTTATTGGCAAACCAACGTTTCATTGTCACTAGTCAAACTTGTATGCAAGTTGCCTTTTAAAACTCGACTTTGACAAATCATTTTTTCAGAGACCAACCAAACCATCATTTTTAAGCCCCCAAAATAATGAAAAGTGAAATCCAAAATCGATTTCGGAAACTTTTTGGCAATCCAAAATTTCATTGTCACTAGTCAAACTTGTATGCAAGTTGCCTTTTAAAACTCGACTTTGACAAATCATTTTTTCAGAGACCAACCAAACCATCATTTTTAAGCCCCCAAAATAATGAAAAGTGAAATCCAAAATCGATTTCGGAAACTTTTTGGCAATCTAAAATTTCATTGTCACTAGTCAAACTTGTATGCAAGTTGCCTTTTAAAACTCGACTTTGACAAATCATTTTTTCAGAGACCAACCAAACCATCATTTTTAAGCCCCCAAAATAATGAAAAGTGAAATCCAAAATCGATTCCGGAAACTTTTTGGCAAACCAAAATTTCATTGTCACTAGTCAAACTTGTATGCAAGTTGCCTTTTAAAACTCGACTTTGACAAATCATTTTTTCAGAGACCAACCAAACCATCATTTTTAAGCCCCCAAAATAATGAAAAGTGAAATCCAAAATCGATTTCGGAAACTTTTTGGCAATCCAAAATTTCATTGTCACTAGTCAAACTTGTATGCAAGTTGCCTTTTAAAACTCGACTTTGACAAATCATTTTTTCAGAGACCAACCAAACCATCATTTTTAAGCCCCCAAAATAATGAAAAGTGAAATCCAAAATCGATTTCGGAAACTTTTTGGCAATCCAAAATTTCATTGTCACTAGTCAAAATTGTATGCAAGTTGCCTTTTAAAACTCGACTTTGACAAATAATTTTTTCAGAGACCAACCAAACCATCATTTTTAAGCCCCCAAAATAATGAAAAGTGAAATCCAAAATCGATTCCGGAAACTTTTTGGCAAACCAAAATTTCATTGTCACTAGTCAAACTTGTATGCAAGTTGCCTTTTAAAACTCGACTTTGACAAATCATTTTTTCAGAGACCAACCAAACCATCATTTTTAAGCCCCCAAAATAATGAAAAGTGAAATCCAAAATCGATTTCGGAAACTTTTTGGCAATCCAAAATTTCATTGTCACTAGTCAAACTTGTATGCAAGTTGCCTTTTAAAACTCGACTTTGACAAATCATTTTTTCAGAGACCAACCAAACCATCATTTTTAAGCCCCCAAAATAATGAAAAGTGAAATCCAAAATCGATTCCGGAAACTTTTTGGCAAACCAAAATTTCATTGTCACTAGTCAAACTTGTATGCAAGTTGCCTTTTAAAACTCGACTTTGACAAATCATTTTTTCAGAGACCAACCAAACCATCATTTTTAAGCCCCCAAAATAATGAAAAGTGAAATCCAAAATCGATTCCGGAAACTTTTTGGCAAACCAAAATTTCATTGTCACTAGTCAAACTTGTATGCAAGTTGCCTTTTAAAACTCGACTTTGACAAATCATTTTTTCAGAGACCAACCAAACCATCATTTTTAAGCCCCCAAAATAATGAAAAGTGAAATCCAAAATCGATTTCGGAAACTTTTTGGCAATCCAAAATTTCATTGTCACTAGTCAAACTTGTATGCAAGTTGCCTTTTAAAACTCGACTTTGACAAATCATTTTTTCAGAGACCAACCAAACCATCATTTTTAAGCCCCCAAAATAATGAAAAGTGAAATCCAAAATCGATTTCGGAAACTTTTTGGCAATCTAAAATTTCATTGTCACTAGTCAAACTTGTATGCAAGTTGCCTTTTAAAACTCGACTTTGACAAATCATTTTTTCATAAACTCACCAAAACATCATTTTTGAGCCCCCAAAATAATGAAAAGTGAAATCCAAAATCGATTTCGGAAACTTATTGGCAAACCAACGTTTCATTGTCACTAGTCAAACTTGTACGCAAGTTGCCTTTTAAAACTCGATTTTGACAAATCATTTTTTCAGAGACCAACCAAACCATCATTTTTGAGCCCCCAAAATAATGAAAAGTGGAATCCAAAATCGATTTCGGAAACTTTTTGGCAAACCGCAATTTCATTGTCACTAGTCAAACTTGTATGCAAGTTGCCTTTTAAAACTCGACTTTGACAAATCATTTTTTCAGAGACCAACCAAAACATCATTTTTGAGCCCCCAAAATAATGAAAACTGAAATCCAAAATCGATTTCGGAAACTTTTTGGCAATCCAAAATTTCATTGTCACTAGTCAAACTTGTATGCAAGTTGCCTTTTAAAACTCGACTTTGACAAATCACTTTTTCAGAGACCAACCAAACCATCATTTTTAAGCCCCCAAAATAATGAAAAGTGAAATCCAAAATCGATTCCGGAAACTTTTTGGCAAACCAAAATTTCATTGTCACTAGTCAAACTTGTATGCAAGTTGCCTTTTAAAACTCGACTTTGACAAATCATTTTTTCAGAGACCAACCAAAACATCATTTTTTGAGCCCCCAAAATAATGAAAAGTGAAATCCAAAATCGATTTCGGAAACTTTTTGGCAATCCAAAATTTCATTGTCACTAGTCAAAATTGTATGCAAGTTGCCTTTTAAAACTCGACTTTGACAAATAATTTTTTCAGAGACCAACCAAACCATCATTTTTAAGCCCCCAAAATAATGAAAAGTGAAATCCAAATTCGATTCCGGAAACTTTTTGGCAAACCAAAATTTCATTGTCACTAGTCAAACTTGTATGCAAGTTGCCTTTTAAAACTCGACTTTGACAAATCATTTTTTCAGAGACCAACCAAACCATCATTTTTAAGCCCCCAAAATAATGAAAAGTGAAATCCAAAATCGATTTCGGAAACTTTTTGGCAATCCAAAATTTCATTGTCACTAGTCAAACTTGTATGCAAGTTGCCTTTTAAAACTCGACTTTGACAAATCATTTTTTCAGAGACCAACCAAACCATCATTTTTAAGCCCCCAAAATAATGAAAAGTGAAATCCAAAATCGATTTCGGAAACTTTTTGGCAATCTAAAATTTCATTGTCACTAGTCAAACTTGTATGCAAGTTGCCTTTTAAAACTCGACTTTGACAAATAATTTTTTCAGAGACCAACCAAACCATCATTTTTAAGCCCCCAAAATAATGAAAAGTGAAATCCAAAATCGATTCCGGAAACTTTTTGGCAAACCAAAATTTCATTGTCACTAGTCAAACTTGTATGCAAGTTGCCTTTTAAAACTCGACTTTGACAAATCATTTTTTCAGAGACCAACCAAACCATCATTTTTAAGCCCCCAAAATAATGAAAAGTGAAATCCAAAATCGATTTCGGAAACTTTTTGGCAATCCAAAATTTCATTGTCACTAGTCAAACTTGTATGCAAGTTGCCTTTTAAAACTCGACTTTGACAAATCATTTTTTCATAAACTCACCAAAACATCATTTTTGAGCCCCCAAAATAATGAAAAGTGAAATCCAAAATCGATTTCGGAAATTTATTGGCAAACCAACGTTTCATTGTCACTAGTCAAACTTGTATGCAAGTTGCCTTTTAAAACTCGACTTTGACAAATCATTTTTTCAGAGACCAACCAAAACATCATTTTTAAGCCCCCAAAATAATGAAAAGTGAAATCCAAAATCGATTTCGGAAACATTTTGGCAAACCAAAATTTCATTGTCACTAGTCAAACTTGTATGCAAGTTGCCTTTTAAAACTCGACTTTGACAAATCATTTTTTCAGAGACCAACCAAAACATCATTTTTTGAGCCCCCAAAATAATGAAAAGTGAAATCCAAAATCGATTTCGGAAACTTTTTGGCAATCCAAAATTTCATTGTCACTAGTCAAAATTGTATGCAAGTTGCCTTTTAAAACTCGACTTTGACAAATAATTTTTTCAGAGACCAACCAAACCATCATTTTTAAGCCCCCAAAATAATGAAAAGTGAAATCCAAAATCGATTTCAGAAACTTTTATGCAAACCAAAATTTCTAAGTTACTTGTCAAACTTGTATGCAAGTTGCCTTTTAAAACTCGACTTTGACTAATCATTTTTTCAGAGACCAACAAAACTATCATTTTTAAGCCCCCAAAATAATGAAAAGTGAAATCTAAAAACATCATTTTTTGAGCCCCCAAAATAATGAAAAGTGAAATCCAAAATCGATTTCGGAAACTTTTTGGCAATCCAAAATTTCATTGTCACTAGTCAAAATTGTATGCAAGTTGCCTTTTAAAACTCGACTTTGACAAATAATTTTTTCAGAGACCAACCAAACCATCATTTTTAAGCCCCCAAAATAATGAAAAGTGAAATCCAAAATCGATTCCGGAAACTTTTTGGCAAACCAAAATTTCATTGTCACTAGTCAAACTTGTATGCAAGTTGCCTTTTAAAACTCGACTTTGACAAATCATTTTTTCAGAGACCAACCAAACCATCATTTTTAAGCCCCCAAAATAATGAAAAGTGAAATCCAAAATCGATTCCGGAAACTTTTTGGCAAACCAAAATTTCATTGTCACTAGTCAAACTTGTATGCAAGTTGCCTTTTAAAACTCGACTTTGACAAATCATTTTTTCAGAGACCAACCAAAACATCATTTTTAAGCCCCCAAAATAATGAAAAGTGAAATCCAAAATCGATTCCGGAAACTTTTTGGCAAACCAAAATTTCATTGTCACTAGTCAAACTTGTATGCAAGTTGCCTTTTAAAACTCGACTTTGACAAATCATTTTTTCAGAGACCAACCAAACCATCATTTTTAAGCCCCCAAAATAATGAAAAGTGAAATCCAAAATCGATTTCGGAAACTTTTTGGCAATCTAAAATTTCATTGTCACTAGTCAAACTTGTATGCAAGTTGCCTTTTAAAACTCGACTTTGACAAATAGTTTTTTCAGAGACCAACCAAACCATCATTTTTAAGCCCCCAAAATAATGAAAAGTGAAATCCAAAATCGATTCCGGAAACTTTTTGGCAAACCAAAATTTCATTGTCACTAGTCAAACTTGTATGCAAGTTGCCTTTTAAAACTCGACTTTGACAAATCATTTTTTCAGAGACCAACCAAACCATCATTTTTAAGCCCCCAAAATAATGAAAAGTGAAATCCAAAATCGATTTCGGAAACTTTTTGGCAATCCAAAATTTCATTGTCACTAGTCAAACTTGTATGCAAGTTGCCTTTTAAAACTCGACTTTGACAAATCATTTTTTCAGAGACCAACCAAACCATCATTTTTAAGCCCCCAAAATAATGAAAAGTGAAATCCAAAATCGATTTCGGAAACTTTTTGGCAATCCAAAATTTCATTGTCACTAGTCAAAATTGTATGCAAGTTGCCTTTTAAAACTCGACTTTGACAAATCATTTTTTCAGAGACCAACCAAACCATCATTTTTAAGCCCCCAAAATAATGAAAAGTGAAATCCAAAATCGATTCCGGAAACTTTTTGGCAAACCAAAATTTCATTGTCACTAGTCAAACTTGTATGCAAGTTGCCTTTTAAAACTCGACTTTGACAAATCATTTTTTCAGAGACCAACCAAACCATCATTTTTAAGCCCCCAAAATAATGAAAAGTGAAATCCAAAATCGATTTCGGAAACTTTTTGGCAATCCAAAATTTCATTGTCACTAGTCAAACTTGTATGCAAGTTGCCTTTTAAAACTCGACTTTGACAAATCATTTTTTCAGAGACCAACCAAACCATCATTTTTGAGCCCCCAAAATAATGAAAAGTGAAATCCAAAATCGATTTCGGAAACTTATTGGCAAACCAACGTTTCATTGTCACTAGTCAAACTTGTATGCAAGTTGCCTTTTAAAACTCGACTTTGACAAATCATTTTTTCAGAGACCAACCAAACCATCATTTTTAAGCCCCCAAAATAATGAAAAGTGAAATCCAAAATCGATTTCGGAAACTTTTTGGCAATCCAAAATTTCATTGTCACTAGTCAAACTTGTATGCAAGTTGCCTTTTAAAACTCGACTTTGACAAATCATTTTTTCAGAGACCAACCAAACCATCATTTTTAAGCCCCCAAAATAATGAAAAGTGAAATCCAAAATCGATTTCGGAAACTTTTTGGCAATCTAAAATTTCATTGTCACTAGTCAAACTTGTATGCAAGTTGCCTTTTAAAACTCGACTTTGACAAATCATTTTTTCAGAGACCAACCAAACCATCATTTTTAAGCCCCCAAAATAATGAAAAGTGAAATCCAAAATCGATTCCGGAAACTTTTTGGCAAACCAAAATTTCATTGTCACTAGTCAAACTTGTATGCAAGTTGCCTTTTAAAACTCGACTTTGACAAATCATTTTTTCAGAGACCAACCAAACCATCATTTTTAAGCCCCCAAAATAATGAAAAGTGAAATCCAAAATCGATTTCGGAAACTTTTTGGCAATCCAAAATTTCATTGTCACTAGTCAAACTTGTATGCAAGTTGCCTTTTAAAACTCGACTTTGACAAATCATTTTTTCAGAGACCAACCAAACCATCATTTTTAAGCCCCCAAAATAATGAAAAGTGAAATCCAAAATCGATTTCGGAAACTTTTTGGCAATCAAAAATTTCATTGTCACTAGTCAAAATTGTATGCAAGTTGCCTTTTAAAACTCGACTTTGACAAATAATTTTTTCAGAGACCAACCAAACCATCATTTTTAAGCCCCCAAAATAATGAAAAGTGAAATCCAAAATCGATTCCGGAAACTTTTTGGCAAACCAAAATTTCATTGTCACTAGTCAAACTTGTATGCAAGTTGCCTTTTAAAACTCGACTTTGACAAATCATTTTTTCAGAGACCAACCAAACCATCATTTTTAAGCCCCCAAAATAATGAAAAGTGAAATCCAAAATCGATTTCGGAAACTTTTTGGCAATCCAAAATTTCATTGTCACTAGTCAAACTTGTATGCAAGTTGCCTTTTAAAACTCGACTTTGACAAATCATTTTTTCAGAGACCAACCAAACCATCATTTTTAAGCCCCCAAAATAATGAAAAGTGAAATCCAAAATCGATTTCGGAAACTTTTTGGCAATCTAAAATTTCATTGTCACTAGTCAAACTTGTATGCAAGTTGCCTTTTAAAACTCGACTTTGACAAATCATTTTTTCATAAACTCACCAAAACATCATTTTTGAGCCCCCAAAATAATGAAAAGTGAAATCCAAAATCGATTTCGGAAACTTATTGGCAAACTAACGTTTCATTGTCACTAGTCAAACTTGTACGCAAGTTGCCTTTTAAAACTCGATTTTGACAAATCATTTTTTCAGAGACCAACCAAACCATCATTTTTGAGCCCCCAAAATAATGAAAAGTGGAATCCAAAATCGATTTCGGAAACTTTTTGGCAAACCGCAATTTCATTGTCACTAGTCAAACTTGTATGCAAGTTGCCTTCTAAAACTCGACTTTGACAAATCATTTTTTCAGAGACCAACCAAAACATCATTTTTGAGCCCCCAAAATAATGAAAACTGAAATCCAAAATCGATTTCGGAAACTTTTTGGCAATCCAAAATTTCATTGTCACTAGTCAAACTTGTATGCAAGTTGCCTTTTAAAACTCGACTTTGACAAATCATTTTTTCAGAGACCAACCAAACCATCATTTTTAAGCCCCCAAAATAATGAAAAGTGAAATCCAAAATCGATTTCGGAAACTTTTTGGCAATCTAAAATTTCATTGTCACTAGTCAAACTTGTATGCAAGTTGCCTTTTAAAACTCGACTTTGACAAATCATTTTTTCATAAACTCACCAAAACATCATTTTTGAGCCCCCAAAATAATGAAAAGTGAAATCCAAAATCGATTTCGGAAACTTATTGGCAAACCAACGTTTCATTGTCACTAGTCAAACTTGTACGCAAGTTGCCTTTTAAAACTCGATTTTGACAAATCATTTTTTCAGAGACCAACCAAACCATCATTTTTGAGCCCCCAAAATAATGAAAAGTGGAATCCAAAATCGATTTCGGAAACTTTTTGGCAAACCGCAATTTCATTGTCACTAGTCAAACTTGTATGCAAGTTGCCTTTTCAAACTCGACTTTGACAAATCACTTTTTCAGAGACCAACCAAACCATCATTTTTAAGCCCCCAAAATAATGAAAAGTGAAATCCAAAATCGATTTCGGAAACTTTTTGGCAAACCAAAATTTCATTGTCACTAGTCAAACTTGTATGCAAGTTGCCTTTTAAAACTCGACTTTGACAAATCATTTTTTCAGAGACCAACCAAAACATCATTTTTTGAGCCCCCAAAATAATGAAAAGTGAAATCCAAAATCGATTTCGGAAACTTTTTGGCAATCCAAAATTTCATTGTCACTAGTCAAAATTGTATGCAAGTTGCCTTCTAAAACTCGACTTTGACAAATCATTTTTTCAGAGACCAACCAAAACATCATTTTTGAGCCCCCAAAATAATGAAAACTGAAATCCAAAATCGATTTCGGAAACTTTTTGGCAATCCAAAATTTCATTGTCACTAGTCAAACTTGTATGCAAGTTGCCTTTTCAAACTCGACTTTGACAAATCACTTTTTCAGAGACCAACCAAACCATCATTTTTAAGCCCCCAAAATAATGAAAAGTGAAATCCAAAATCGATTCCGGAAACTTTTTGGCAATCCAAAATTTCATTGTCACTAGTCAAACTTGTATGCAAGTTGCCTTTTAAAACTCGACTTTGACAAATCATTTTTTCAGAGACCAACCAAACCATCATTTTTAAGCCCCCAAAATAATGAAAAGTGAAATCCAAAATCGATTTCGGAAACTTTTTGGCAAACCAAAACTTCATTGTCACTAGTCAAACTTGTATGCAAGTTGCCTTTTAAAACTCGACTTTGACAAATCATTTTTTCAGAGACCAACCAAACCATCATTTTTAAGCCCCCAAAATAATGAAAAGTGAAATCCAAAATCGATTTCGGAAACTTTTTGGCAATCCAAAATTTCATTGTCACTAGTCAAACTTGTATGCAAGTTGCCTTTTAAAACTCGACTTTGACAAATCATTTTTTCAGAGACCAACCAAACCATCATTTTTAAGCCCCCAAAATAATGAAAAGTGAAATCCAAAATCGATTTCGGAAACTTTTCGGCAAACCAAAATTTCATAGTCACTAGTCAAACTTGTATGCAAGTTGCCTTTTAAAACTCGACTGTGACAAATCATTTTTTCAGAGACCAACCAAAACATCATTTTTTGAGCCCCCAAAATAATGAAAAGTGAAATCCAAAATCGATTTCGGAAACTTTTTGGCAATCCAAAATTTCATTGTCACTAGTCAAACTTGTATGCAAGTTGCCTTTTAAAACTCGACTTTGACAAATAATTTTTTCAGAGACCAACCAAACCATCATTTTTAAGCCCCCAAAATAATGAAAAGTGAAATCCAAAATCGATTTCGGAAACTTATTGGCAAACCAACGTTTCATTGTCACTAGTCAAACTTGTATGCAAGTTGCCTTTTAAAACTCGACTTTGACAAATCATTTTTTCAGAGACCAACCAAACCATCATTTTTAAGCCCCCAAAATAATGAAAAGTGAAATCCAAAATCGATTTCGGAAACTTTTTGGCAATCCAAAATTTCATTGTCACTAGTCAAACTTGTATGCAAGTTGCCTTTTAAAACTCGACTTTGACAAATCATTTTTTCAGAGACCAACCAAACCATCATTTTTAAGCCCCCAAAATAATGAAAAGTGAAATCCAAAATCGATTTCGGAAACTTTTTGGCAAACCAAAACTTCACTGTCACTAGTCAAACTTGTATGCAAGTTGCCTTTTAAAACTCGACTTTGACAAATCATTTTTTCAGAGACCAACCAAAACATCATTTTTTGAGCCCCCAAAATAATGAAAAGTGAAATCCAAAATCGATTTCGGAAACTTTTTGGCAATCCAAAATTTCATTGTCACTAGTCAAAATTGTATGCAAGTTGCCTTTTAAAACTCGACTTTGACAAATAATTTTTTCAGAGACCAACCAAACCATCATTTTTAAGCCCCCAAAATAATGAAAAGTGAAATCCAAAATCGATTCCGGAAACTTTTTGGCAAACCAAAATTTCATTGTCACTAGTCAAACTTGTATGCAAGTTGCCTTTTAAAACTCGACTTTGACAAATCATTTTTTCAGAGACCAACCAAACCATCATTTTTAAGCCCCCAAAATAATGAAAAGTGAAATCCAAAATCGATTTCGGAAACTTTTTGGCAATCCAAAATTTCATTGTCACTAGTCAAACTTGTATGCAAGTTGCCTTTTAAAACTCGACTTTGACAAATCATTTTTTCAGAGACCAACCAAACCATCATTTTTAAGCCCCCAAAATAATGAAAAGTGAAATCCAAAATCGATTTCGGAAACTTTTTGGCAATCCAAAATTTCATTGTCACTAGTCAAAATTGTATGCAAGTTGCCTTTTAAAACTCGACTTTGACAAATCATTTTTTCAGAGACCAACCAAACCATCATTTTTAAGCCCCCAAAATAATGAAAAGTGAAATCCAAAATCGATTCCGGAAACTTTTTGGCAAACCAAAATTTCATTGTCACTAGTCAAACTTGTATGCAAGTTGCCTTTTAAAACTCGACTTTGACAAATCATTTTTTCAGAGACCAACCAAACCATCATTTTTAAGCCCCCAAAATAATGAAAAGTGAAATCCTAAATCGATTTCGGAAACTTTTTGGCAATCCAAAATTTCATTGTCACTAGTCAAACTTGTATGCAAGTCGCCTTTTAAAACTCGACTTTGACAAATCATTTTTTCAGAGACCAACCAAACCATCATTTTTAAGCCCCCAAAATAATGAAAAGTGAAATCCAAAATCGATTTCGGAAACTTTTTGGCAATCTAAAATTTCATTGTCACTAGTCAAACTTGTATGCAAGTTGCCTTTTAAAACTCGACTTTGACAAATCATTTTTTCAGAGACCAACCAAACCATCATTTTTAAGCCCCCAAAATAATGAAAAGTGAAATCCAAAATCGATTCCGGAAACTTTTTGGCAAACCAAAATTTCATTGTCACTAGTCAAACTTGTATGCAAGTTGCCTTTTAAAACTCGACTTTGACAAATCATTTTTTCAGAGACCAACCAAACCATCATTTTTAAGCCCCCAAAATAATGAAAAGTGAAATCCTAAATCGATTTCGGAAACTTTTTGGCAATCCAAAATTTCATTGTCACTAGTCAAACTTGTATGCAAGTTGCCTTTTAAAACTCGACTTTGACAAATCATTTTTTCAGAGACCAACCAAACCATCATTTTTAAGCCCCCAAAATAATGAAAAGTGAAATCCAAAATCGATTTCGGAAACTTTTTGGCAATCCAAAATTTCATTGTCACTAGTCAAAATTGTATGCAAGTTGCCTTTTAAAACTCGACTTTGACAAATAATTTTTTCAGAGACCAACCAAACCATCATTTTTAAGCCCCCAAAATAATGAAAAGTGAAATCCAAAATCGATTCCGGAAACTTTTTGGCAAACCAAAATTTCATTGTCACTAGTCAAACTTGTATGCAAGTTGCCTTTTAAAACTCGACTTTGACAAATCATTTTTTCAGAGACCAACCAAACCATCATTTTTAAGCCCCCAAAATAATGAAAAGTGAAATCCTAAATCGATTTCGGAAACTTTTTGGCAATCCAAAATTTCATTGTCACTAGTCAAACTTGTATGCAAGTTGCCTTTTAAAACTCGACTTTGACAAATCATTTTTTCAGAGACCAACCAAACCATCATTTTTAAGCCCCCAAAATAATGAAAAGTGAAATCCAAAATCGATTTCGGAAACTTTTTGGCAATCTAAAATTTCATTGTCACTAGTCAAACTTGTATGCAAGTTGCCTTTTAAAACTCGACTTTGACAAATCATTTTTTCAGAGACCAACCAAACCATCATTTTTAAGCCCCCAATATAATGAAAAGTGAAATCCAAAATCGATTCCGGAAACTTTTTGGCAAACCAAAATTTCATTGTCACTAGTCAAACTTGTATGCAAGTTGCCTTTTAAAACTCGACTTTGACAAATCATTTTTTCAGAGACCAACCAAACCATCATTTTTAAGCCCCCAAAATAATGAAAAGTGAAATCCTAAATCGATTTCGGAAACTTTTTGGCAATCCAAAATTTCATTGTCACTAGTCAAACTTGTATGCAAGTTGCCTTTTAAAACTCGACTTTGACAAATCATTTTTTCAGAGACCAACCAAACCATCATTTTTAAGCCCCCAAAATAATGAAAAGTGAAATCCAAAATCGATTTCGGAAACTTTTTGGCAATCCAAAATTTCATTGTCACTAGTCAAAATTGTATGCAAGTTGCCTTTTAAAACTCGACTTTGACAAATAATTTTTTCAGAGACCAACCAAACCATCATTTTTAAGCCCCCAAAATAATGAAAAGTGAAATCCAAAATCGATTCCGGAAACTTTTTGGCAAACCAAAATTTCATTGTCACTAGTCAAACTTGTATGCAAGTTGCCTTTTAAAACTCGACTTTGACAAATCATTTTTTCAGAGACCAACCAAACCATCATTTTTAAGCCCCCAAAATAATGAAAAGTGAAATCCAAAATCGATTTCGGAAACTTTTTGGCAATCTAAAATTTCATTGTCACTAGTCAAACTTGTATGCAAGTTGCCTTTTACAATTCGACTTTGACAAATCATTTTTTCAGAGACCAACCAAACCATCATTTTTAAGCCCCCAAAATAATGAAAAGTGAAATCCAAAATCGATTCCGGAAACTTTTTGGCAAACCAAAATTTCATTGTCACTAGTCAAACTTGTATGCAAGTTGCCTTTTAAAACTCGACTTTGACAAATCATTTTTTCATAAACTCACCAAAACATCATTTTTGAGCCCCCAAAATAATGAAAAGTGAAATCCAAAATCGATTTCGGAAACTTATTGGCAAACCAACGTTTCATTGTCACTAGTCAAACTTGTATGCAAGTTGCCTTTTAAAACTCGACTTTGACAAATCATTTTTTCAGAGACCAACCAAACCATCATTTTTAAGCCCCCAAAATAATGAAAAGTGAAATCCAAAATCGATTTCGGAAACTTTTTGGCAATCCAAAATTTCATTGTCACTAGTCAAACTTGTATGCAAGTTGCCTTTTAAAACTCGACTTTGACAAATCATTTTTTCAGAGACCAACCAAACCATCATTTTTAAGCCCCCAAAATAATGAAAAGTGAAATCCAAAATCGATTTCGGAAACTTTTTGGCAATCTAAAATTTCATTGTCACTAGTCAAACTTGTATGCAAGTTGCCTTTTAAAACTCGACTTTGACAAATCATTTTTTCAGAGACCAACCAAACCATCATTTTTAAGCCCCCAAAATAATGAAAAGTGAAATCCAAAATCGATTCCGGAAACTTTTTGGCAAACCAAAATTTCATTGTCACTAGTCAAACTTGTATGCAAGTTGCCTTTTAAAACTCGACTTTGACAAATCATTTTTTCAGAGACCAACCAAACCATCATTTTTAAGCCCCCAAAATAATGAAAAGTGAAATCCAAAATCGATTTCGGAAACTTTTTGGCAATCCAAAATTTCATTGTCACTAGTCAAACTTGTATGCAAGTTGCCTTTTAAAACTCGACTTTGACAAATCATTTTTTCAGAGACCAACCAAACCATCATTTTTAAGCCCCCAAAATAATGAAAAGTGAAATCCAAAATCGATTTCGGAAACTTTTTGGCAATCTAAAATTTCATTGTCACTAGTCAAAATTGTATGCAAGTTGCCTTTTAAAACTCGACTTTGACAAATAATTTTTTCAGAGACCAACCAAACCATCATTTTTAAGCCCCCAAAATAATGAAAAGTGAAATCCAAAATCGATTCCGGAAACTTTTTGGCAAACCAAAATTTCATTGTCACTAGTCAAACTTGTATGCAAGTTGCCTTTTAAAACTCGACTTTGACAAATCATTTTTTCAGAGACCAACCAAACCATCATTTTTAAGCCCCCAAAATAATGAAAAGTGAAATCCAAAATCGATTTCGGAAACTTTTTGGCAATCCAAAATTTCATTGTCACTAGTCAAACTTGTATGCAAGTTGCCTTTTAAAACTCGACTTTGACAAATCATTTTTTCAGAGACCAACCAAAACATCATTTTTGAGCCCCCAAAATAATGAAAAGTGAAATCCAAAATCGATTTCGGAAACTTTTTGGCAATCTAAAATTTCATTGTCACTAGTCAAACTTGTATGCAAGTTGCCTTTTAAAACTCGACTTTGACAAATCATTTTTTCATAAACTCACCAAAACATCATTTTTGAGCCCCCAAAATAATGAAAAGTGAAATCCAAAATCGATTTCGGAAACTTATTGGCAAACCAACGTTTCATTGTCACTAGTCAAACTTGTACGCAAGTTGCCTTTTAAAACTCGATTTTGACAAATCATTTTTTCAGAGACCAACCAAACCATCATTTTTGAGCCCCCAAAATAATGAAAAGTGGAATCCAAAATCGATTTCGGAAACTTTTTGGCAAACCAAAATTTCATTGTCACTAGTCAAACTTGTATGCAAGTTGCCTTTTAAAACTCGACTTTGACAAATCACTTTTTCAGAGACCAACCAAACCATCATTTTTAAGCCCCCAAAAAAATGAAAAGTTCGATCCAAAATCGATTTCAGAAACTTTTTGATAAACCAAAATTTCATTGTCACTAGTCAAACTTGTATGCAAGTTGCCTTTTAAAACTCGACTTTGACAAATCATTTTTTCAGAGACCAACCAAAACATCATTTTTGAGCCCCCAAAATAATGAAAAGTGAAATCCAAAATCGATTTCGGAAACTTTTTGGCAAACCAAAATTTTATTGTCACTAGTCAAACTTGTATGCAAGTTGCCTTTTAAAACTCGACTTTGACAAATCATTTTTTCAGAGACCAACCAAACCATCATTTTTGAGCCCCCAAAATAATGAAAAGTGAAATCCAAAATCGATTTCGGAAACTTTTTGGCAAACCAAAATTTCATTGTCACTAGTCAAACTTGTATACAAGTTGCCTTTTAAACTCGACTTTGACAAATCATTTTTTCAGAGACCAACCAAAACATCATTTTTAAGCCCCCAAAATAATGAAAAGTGAAATCCAAAATCGATTTCGGAAACTTTTTGGCAATCCAAAATTTCATTGTCACTAGTCAAACTTGTATGCAAGTTGCCTTTTAAAACTCGACTTTGACAAATCATTTTTTCAGAGACCAACCAAACCATCATTTTTAAGCCCCCAAAATAATGAAAAGTGAAATCCAAAATCGATTTCGGAAACTTTTTGGCAATCTAAAATTTCATTGTCACTAGTCAAACTTGTATGCAAGTTGCCTTTTAAAACTCGACTTTGACAAATCATTTTTTCATAAACTCACCAAAACATCATTTTTGAGCCCCCAAAATAATGAAAAGTGAAATCCAAAATCGATTTCGGAAACTTATTGGCAAACCAACGTTTCATTGTCACTAGTCAAACTTGTACGCAAGTTGCCTTTTAAAACTCGATTTTGACAAATCATTTTTTCAGAGACCAACCAAACCATCATTTTTGAGCCCCCAAAATAATGAAAAGTGGAATCCAAAATCGATTTCGGAAACTTTTTGGCAAACCGCAATTTCATTGTCACTAGTCAAACTTGTATGCAAGTTGCCTTTTCAAACTCGACTTTGACAAATCACTTTTTCAGAGACCAACCAAACCATCATTTTTAAGCCCCCAAAATAATGAAAAGTGAAATCCAAAATCGATTTCGGAAACTTTTTGGCAAACCGCAATTTCATTGTCACTAGTCAAACTTGTATGCAAGTTGCCTTTTAAAACTCGACTTTGACAAATCACTTTTTCAGAGACCAACCAAACCATCATTTTTAAGCCCCCAAAAAAATGAAAAGTTCGATCCAAAATCGATTTCAGAAACTTTTTGATAAACCAAAATTTCATTGTCACTAGTCAAACTTGTATGCAAGTTGCCTTTTAAAACTCGACTTTGACAAATCATTTTTTCAGAGACCAACCAAAACATCATTTTTGAGCCCCCAAAATAATGAAAAGTGAAATCCAAAATCGATTTCGGAAACTTTTTGGCAAACCAAAATTTTATTGTCACTAGTCAAACTTGTATGCAAGTTGCCTTCTAAAACTCGACTTTGACAAATCATTTTTTCAGAGACCAACCAAAACATCATTTTTGAGCCCCCAAAATAATGAAAACTGAAATCCAAAATCGATTTCGGAAACTTTTTGGCAATCCAAAATTTCATTGTCACTAGTCAAACTTGTATGCAAGTTGCCTTTTAAAACTCGACTTTGACAAATCATTTTTTCAGAGACCAACCAAAACATCATTTTTTGAGCCCCCAAAATAATGAAAACTGAAATCCAAAATCGATTTCGGAAACTTTTTGGCAATCCAAAATTTCATTGTCACTAGTCAAAATTGTATGCAAGTTGCCTTCTAAAACTCGACTTTGACAAATCATTTTTTCAGAGACCAACCAAAACATCATTTTTGAGCCCCCAAAATAATGAAAACTGAAATCCAAAATCGATTTCGGAAACTTTTTGGCAATCTAAAATTTCATTGTCACTAGTCAAACTTGTATGCAAGTTGCCTTTTAAAACTCGACTTTGACAAATCATTTTTTCATAAACTCACCAAAACATCATTTTTGAGCCCCCAAAATAATGAAAAGTGAAATCCAAAATCGATTTCGGAAACTTATTGGCAAACCAACGTTTCATTGTCACTAGTCAAACTTGTACGCAAGTTGCCTTTTAAAACTCGATTTTGACAAATCATTTTTTCAGAGACCAACCAAACCATCATTTTTGAGCCCCCAAAATAATGAAAAGTGGAATCCAAAATCGATTTCGGAAACTTTTTGGCAAACCGCAATTTCATTGTCACTAGTCAAACTTGTATGCAAGTTGCCTTTTCAAACTCGACTTTGACAAATCACTTTTTCAGAGACCAACCAAACCATCATTTTTAAGCCCCCAAAATAATGAAAAGTGAAATCCAAAATCGATTCCGGAAACTTTTTGGCAAACCAAAATTTCATTGTCACTAGTCATACTTGTATGCAAGTTGCCTTTTAAAACTCGACTTTGACAAATCATTTTTTCAGAGACCAACCAAAACATCATTTTTTGAGCCCCCAAAATAATGAAAAGTGAAATCCAAAATCGATTTCGGAAACTTTTTGGCAATCCAAAATTTCATTGTCACTAGTCAAAATTGTATGCAAGTTGCCTTCTAAAACTCGACTTTGACAAATCATTTTTTCAGAGACCAACCAAAACATCATTTTTGAGCCCCCAAAATAATGAAAACTGAAATCCAAAATCGATTTCGGAAACTTTTTGGCAATCCAAAATTTCATTGTCACTAGTCAAACTTGTATGCAAGTTGCCTTTTCAAACTCGACTTTGACAAATCACTTTTTCAGAGACCAACCAAACCATCATTTTTAAGCCCCCAAAATAATGAAAAGTGAAATCCAAAATCGATTCCGGAAACTTTTTGGCAATCCAAAATTTCATTGTCACTAGTCAAACTTGTATGCAAGTTGCCTTTTAAAACTCGACTTTGACAAATCATTTTTTCAGAGACCAACCAAACCATCATTTTTAAGCCCCCAAAATAATGAAAAGTGAAATCCAAAATCGATTTCGGAAACTTTTTGGCAAACCAAAACTTCATTGTCACTAGTCAAACTTGTATGCAAGTTGCCTTTTAAAACTCGACTTTGACAAATCATTTTTTCAGAGACCAACCAAACCATCATTTTTAAGCCCCCAAAATAATGAAAAGTGAAATCCAAAATCGATTTCGGAAACTTTTTGGCAATCCAAAATTTCATTGTCACTAGTCAAACTTGTATGCAAGTTGCCTTTTAAAACTCGACTTTGACAAATCATTTTTTCAGAGACCAACCAAACCATCATTCTTAAGCCCCCAAAATAATGAAAAGTGAAATCCAAAATCGATTTCGGAAACTTTTCGGCAAACCAAAATTTCATAGTCACTAGTCAAACTTGTATGCAAGTTGCCTTTTAAAACTCGACTGTGACAAATCATTTTTTCAGAGACCAACCAAAACATCATTTTTTGAGCCCCCAAAATAATGAAAAGTGAAATCCAAAATCGATTTCGGAAACTTTTTGGCAATCCAAAATTTCATTGTCACTAGTCAAACTTGTATGCAAGTTGCCTTTTAAAACTCGACTTTGACAAATAATTTTTTCAGAGACCAACCAAACCATCATTTTTAAGCCCCCAAAATAATGAAAAGTGAAATCCAAAATCGATTTCGGAAACTTATTGGCAAACCAACGTTTCATTGTCACTAGTCAAACTTGTATGCAAGTTGCCTTTTAAAACTCGACTTTGACAAATCATTTTTTCAGAGACCAACCAAACCATCATTTTTAAGCCCCCAAAATAATGAAAAGTGAAATCCAAAATCGATTTCGGAAACTTTTTGGCAATCCAAAATTTCATTGTCACTAGTCAAACTTGTATGCAAGTTGCCTTTTAAAACTCGACTTTGACAAATCATTTTTTCAGAGACCAACCAAACCATCATTTTTGAGCCCCCAAAATAATGAAAAGTGAAATCCAAAATCGATTTCGGAAACTTTTTGGCAAACCAAAACTTCACTGTCACTAGTCAAACTTGTATGCAAGTTGCCTTTTAAAACTCGACTTTGACAAATCATTTTTTCAGAGACCAACCAAAACATCATTTTTTGAGCCCCCAAAATAATGAAAAGTGAAATCCAAAATCGATTTCGGAAACTTTTTGGCAAACCAAAATTTTATTGTCACTAGTCAAACTTGTATGCAAGTTGCCTTTTAAAACTCGACTTTGACAAATCATTTTTTCAGAGACCAACCAAACCATCATTTTTAAGCCCCCAAAATAATGAAAAGTGAAATCCAAAATCGATTTCGGAAACTTTTTGGCAATCCAAAATTTCATTGTCACTAGTCAAACTTGTATGCAAGTTGCCTTTTAAAACTCGACTTTGACAAATCATTTTTTCAGAGACCAACCAAACCATCATTTTTAAGCCCCCAAAATAATGAAAAGTGAAATCCAAAATCGATTTCGGAAACTTTTTGGCAATCTAAAATTTCATTGTCACTAGTCAAACTTGTATGCAAGTTGCCTTTTAAAACTCGACTTTGACAAATCATTTTTTCATAAACTCACCAAAACATCATTTTTGAGCCCCCAAAATAATGAAAAGTGAAATCCAAAATCGATTTCGGAAACTTATTGGCAAACCAACGTTTCATTGTCACTAGTCAAACTTGTATGCAAGTTGCCTTTTAAAACTCGACTTTGACAAATCATTTTTTCAGAGACCAACCAAACCATCATTTTTAAGCCCCCAAAATAATGAAAAGTGAAATCCAAAATCGATTTCGGAAACTTTTTGGCAATCCAAAATTTCATTGTCACTAGTCAAACTTGTATGCAAGTTGCCTTTTAAAACTCGACTTTGACAAATCATTTTTTCAGAGACCAACCAAACCATCATTTTTAAGCCCCCAAAATAATGAAAAGTGAAATCCAAAATCGATTTCGGAAACTTTTTGGCAATCTAAAATTTCATTGTCACTAGTCAAACTTGTATGCAAGTTGCCTTTTAAAACTCGACTTTGACAAATCATTTTTTCAGAGACCAACCAAACCATCATTTTTAAGCCCCCAAAATAATGAAAAGTGAAATCCAAAATCGATTCCGGAAACTTTTTGGCAAACCAAAATTTCATTGTCACTAGTCAAACTTGTATGCAAGTTGCCTTTTAAAACTCGACTTTGACAAATCATTTTTTCAGAGACCAACCAAACCATCATTTTTAAGCCCCCAAAATAATGAAAAGTGAAATCCAAAATCGATTTCGGAAACTTTTTGGCAATCCAAAATTTCATTGTCACTAGTCAAACTTGTATGCAAGTTGCCTTTTAAAACTCGACTTTGACAAATCATTTTTTCAGAGACCAACCAAACCATCATTTTTAGGCCCCCAAAATAATGAAAAGTGAAATCCAAAATCGATTTCGGAAACTTTTTGGCAATCTAAAATTTCATTGTCACTAGTCAAAATTGTATGCAAGTTGCCTTTTAAAACTCGAATTGACAAATAATTTTTTCAGAGACCAACCAAACCATCATTTTTAAGCCCCCAAAATAATGAAAAGTGAAATCCAAAATCGATTCCGGAAACTTTTTGGCAAACCAAAATTTCATTGTCACTAGTCAAACTTGTATGCAAGTTGCCTTTTAAAACTCGACTTTGACAAATCATTTTTTCAGAGACCAACCAAACCATCATTTTTAAGCCCCCAAAATAATGAAAAGTGAAATCCAAAATCGATTTCGGAAACTTTTTGGCAATCCAAAATTTCATTGTCACTAGTCAAACTTGTATGCAAGTTGCCTTTTAAAACTCGACTTTGACAAATCATTTTTTCAGAGACCAACCAAACCATCATTTTTAAGCCCCCAAAATAATGAAAAGTGAAATCCAAAATCGATTTCGGAAACTTTTTGGCAATCTAAAATTTCATTGTCACTAGTCAAACTTGTATGCAAGTTGCCTTTTAAAACTCGACTTTGACAAATCATTTTTTCATAAACTCACCAAAACATCATTTTTGAGCCCCCAAAATAATGAAAAGTGAAATCCAAAATCGATTTCGGAAACTTATTGGCAAACCAACGTTTCATTGTCACTAGTCAAACTTGTACGCAAGTTGCCTTTTAAAACTCGATTTTGACAAATCATTTTTTCAGAGACCAACCAAACCATCATTTTTGAGCCCCCAAAATAATGAAAAGTGGAATCCAAAATCGATTTCGGAAACTTTTTGGCAAACCGCAATTTCATTGTCACTAGTCAAACTTGTATGCAAGTTGCCTTCTAAAACTCGACTTTGACAAATCATTTTTTCAGAGACCAACCAAAACATCATTTTTGAGCCCCCAAAATAATGAAAACTGAAATCCAAAATCGATTTCGGAAACTTTTTGGCAATCCAAAATTTCATTGTCACTAGTCAAACTTGTATGCAAGTTGCCTTTTAAAACTCGACTTTGACAAATCATTTTTTCAGAGACCAACCAAAACATCATTTTTTGAGCCCCCAAAATAATGAAAACTGAAATCCAAAATCGATTTCGGAAACTTTTTGGCAATCCAAAATTTCATTGTCACTAGTCAAAATTGTATGCAAGTTGCCTTCTAAAACTCGACTTTGACAAATCATTTTTTCAGAGACCAACCAAAACATCATTTTTGAGCCCCCAAAATAATGAAAACTGAAATCCAAAATCGATTTCGGAAACTTTTTGGCAATCTAAAATTTCATTGTCACTAGTCAAACTTGTATGCAAGTTGCCTTTTAAAACTCGACTTTGACAAATCATTTTTTCATAAACTCACCAAAACATCATTTTTGAGCCCCCAAAATAATGAAAAGTGAAATCCAAAATCGATTTCGGAAACTTATTGGCAAACCAACGTTTCATTGTCACTAGTCAAACTTGTACGCAAGTTGCCTTTTAAAACTCGATTTTGACAAATCATTTTTTCAGAGACCAACCAAACCATCATTTTTGAGCCCCCAAAATAATGAAAAGTGGAATCCAAAATCGATTTCGGAAACTTTTTGGCAAACCGCAATTTCATTGTCACTAGTCAAACTTGTATGCAAGTTGCCTTTTCAAACTCGACTTTGACAAATCACTTTTTCAGAGACCAACCAAACCATCATTTTTAAGCCCCCAAAATAATGAAAAGTGAAATCCAAAATCGATTCCGGAAACTTTTTGGCAAACCAAAATTTCATTGTCACTAGTCATACTTGTATGCAAGTTGCCTTTTAAAACTCGACTTTGACAAATCATTTTTTCAGAGACCAACCAAAACATCATTTTTTGAGCCCCCAAAATAATGAAAAGTGAAATCCAAAATCGATTTCGGAAACTTTTTGGCAATCCAAAATTTCATTGTCACTAGTCAAAATTGTATGCAAGTTGCCTTCTAAAACTCGACTTTGACAAATCATTTTTTCAGAGACCAACCAAAACATCATTTTTGAGCCCCCAAAATAATGAAAACTGAAATCCAAAATCGATTTCGGAAACTTTTTGGCAATCCAAAATTTCATTGTCACTAGTCAAACTTGTATGCAAGTTGCCTTTTCAAACTCGACTTTGACAAATCACTTTTTCAGAGACCAACCAAACCATCATTTTTAAGCCCCCAAAATAATGAAAAGTGAAATCCAAAATCGATTCCGGAAACTTTTTGGCAATCCAAAATTTCATTGTCACTAGTCAAACTTGTATGCAAGTTGCCTTTTAAAACTCGACTTTGACAAATCATTTTTTCAGAGACCAACCAAACCATCATTTTTAAGCCCCCAAAATAATGAAAAGTGAAATCCAAAATCGATTTCGGAAACTTTTTGGCAAACCAAAACTTCATTGTCACTAGTCAAACTTGTATGCAAGTTGCCTTTTAAAACTCGACTTTGACAAATCATTTTTTCAGAGACCAACCAAACCATCATTTTTAAGCCCCCAAAATAATGAAAAGTGAAATCCAAAATCGATTTCGGAAACTTTTTGGCAATCCAAAATTTCATTGTCACTAGTCAAACTTGTATGCAAGTTGCCTTTTAAAACTCGACTTTGACAAATCATTTTTTCAGAGACCAACCAAACCATCATTCTTAAGCCCCCAAAATAATGAAAAGTGAAATCCAAAATCGATTTCGGAAACTTTTCGGCAAACCAAAATTTCATAGTCACTAGTCAAACTTGTATGCAAGTTGCCTTTTAAAACTCGACTGTGACAAATCATTTTTTCAGAGACCAACCAAAACATCATTTTTTGAGCCCCCAAAATAATGAAAAGTGAAATCCAAAATCGATTTCGGAAACTTTTTGGCAATCCAAAATTTCATTGTCACTAGTCAAACTTGTATGCAAGTTGCCTTTTAAAACTCGACTTTGACAAATAATTTTTTCAGAGACCAACCAAACCATCATTTTTAAGCCCCCAAAATAATGAAAAGTGAAATCCAAAATCGATTTCGGAAACTTATTGGCAAACCAACGTTTCATTGTCACTAGTCAAACTTGTATGCAAGTTGCCTTTTAAAACTCGACTTTGACAAATCATTTTTTCAGAGACCAACCAAACCATCATTTTTAAGCCCCCAAAATAATGAAAAGTGAAATCCAAAATCGATTTCGGAAACTTTTTGGCAATCCAAAATTTCATTGTCACTAGTCAAACTTGTATGCAAGTTGCCTTTTAAAACTCGACTTTGACAAATCATTTTTTCAGAGACCAACCAAACCATCATTTTTGAGCCCCCAAAATAATGAAAAGTGAAATCCAAAATCGATTTCGGAAACTTTTTGGCAAACCAAAACTTCACTGTCACTAGTCAAACTTGTATGCAAGTTGCCTTTTAAAACTCGACTTTGACAAATCATTTTTTCAGAGACCAACCAAAACATCATTTTTTGAGCCCCCAAAATAATGAAAAGTGAAATCCAAAATCGATTTCGGAAACTTTTTGGCAAACCAAAATTTCATTGTCACTAGTCAAACTTGTATGCAAGTTGCCTTTTAAAACTCGACTTTGACAAATCATTTTTTCAGAGACCAACCAAACCATCATTTTTAAGCCCCCAAAATAATGAAAAGTGAAATCCAAAATCGATTTCGGAAACTTTTTGGCAATCCAAAATTTCATTGTCACTAGTCAAACTTGTATGCAAGTTGCCTTTTAAAACTCGACTTTGACAAATCATTTTTTCAGAGACCAACCAAACCATCATTTTTAAGCCCCCAAAATAATGAAAAGTGAAATCCAAAATCGATTTCGGAAACTTTTTGGCAATCTAAAATTTCATTGTCACTAGTCAAACTTGTATGCAAGTTGCCTTTTAAAACTCGACTTTGACAAATCATTTTTTCATAAACTCACCAAAACATCATTTTTGAGCCCCCAAAATAATGAAAAGTGAAATCCAAAATCGATTTCGGAAACTTTTTGGCAATCCAAAATTTCATTGTCACTAGTCAAACTTGTATGCAAGTTGCCTTTTAAAACTCGACTTTGACAAATCATTTTTTCAGAGACCAACCAAACCATCATTTTTAAGCCCCCAAAATAATGAAAAGTGAAATCCAAAATCGATTTCGGAAACTTTTTGGCAATCCAAAATTTCATTGTCACTAGTCAAACTTGTATGCAAGTTGCCTTTTAAAACTCGACTTTGACAAATCATTTTTTCAGAGACCAACCAAACCATCATTTTTGAGCCCCCAAAATAATGAAAAGTGAAATCCAAAATCGATTTCGGAAACTTTTTGGCAAACCAAAACTTCACTGTCACTAGTCAAACTAGTATGCAAGTTGCCTTTTAAAACTCGACTTTGACAAATCATTTTTTCAGAGACCAACCAAAACATCATTTTTTGAGCCCCCCAAAATAATGAAAAGTGAAATCCAAAATCGATTTCGGAAACTTTTTGGCAAACCAAAATTTTATTGTCACTAGTCAAACTTGTATGCAAGTTGCCTTTTAAAACTCGACTTTGACAAATCATTTTTTCAGAGACCAACCAAACCATCATTTTTAAGCCCCCAAAATAATGAAAAGTGAAATCCAAAATCGATTTCGGAAACTTTTTGGCAATCCAAAATTTCATTGTCACTAGTCAAACTTGTATGCAAGTTGCCTTTTAAAACTCGACTTTGACAAATCATTTTTTCAGAGACCAACCAAACCATCATTTTTAAGCCCCCAAAATAATGAAAAGTGAAATCCAAAATCGATTTCGGAAACTTTTTGGCAATCTAAAATTTCATTGTCACTAGTCAAACTTGTATGCAAGTTGCCTTTTAAAACTCGACTTTGACAAATCATTTTTTCAGAGACCAACCAAACCATCATTTTTAAGCCCCCAAAATAATGAAAAGTGAAATCCAAAATCGATTCCGGAAACTTTTTGGCAAACCAAAATTTCATTGTCACTAGTCAAACTTGTATGCAAGTTGCCTTTTAAAACTCGACTTTGACAAATCATTTTTTCAGAGACCAACCAAACCATCATTTTTAAGCCCCCAAAATAATGAAAAGTGAAATCCAAAATCGATTTCGGAAACTTTTTGGCAAACCAAAATTTCATTGTCACTAGTCAAACTTGTATGCAAGTTGCCTTTTAAAACTCGACTTTGACAAATCATTTTTTCAGAGACCAACCAAACCATCATTTTTAAGCCCCCAAAATAATGAAAAGTGAAATCCAAAATCGATTTCGGAAACTTTTTGGCAATCTAAAATTTCATTGTCACTAGTCAAAATTGTATGCAAGTTGCCTTTTAAAACTCGAATTGACAAATAATTTTTTCAGAGACCAACCAAACCATCATTTTTAAGCCCCCAAAATAATGAAAAGTGAAATCCAAAATCGATTCCGGAAACTTTTTGGCAAACCAAAATTTCATTGTCACTAGTCAAACTTGTATGCAAGTTGCCTTTTAAAACTCGACTTTGACAAATCATTTTTTCAGAGACCAACCAAACCATCATTTTTAAGCCCCCAAAATAATGAAAAGTGAAATCCAAAATCGATTTCGGAAACTTTTTGGCAATCCAAAATTTCATTGTCACTAGTCAAACTTGTATGCAAGTTGCCTTTTAAAACTCGACTTTGACAAATCATTTTTTCAGAGACCAACCAAACCATCATTTTTAAGCCCCCAAAATAATGAAAAGTGAAATCCAAAATCGATTTCGGAAACTTTTTGGCAATCTAAAATTTCATTGTCACTAGTCAAACTTGTATGCAAGTTGCCTTTTAAAACTCGACTTTGACAAATCATTTTTTCATAAACTCACCAAAACATCATTTTTGAGCCCCCAAAATAATGAAAAGTGAAATCCAAAATCGATTTCGGAAACTTATTGGCAAACCAACGTTTCATTGTCACTAGTCAAACTTGTACGCAAGTTGCCTTTTAAAACTCGATTTTGACAAATCATTTTTTCAGAGACCAACCAAACCATCATTTTTGAGCCCCCAAAATAATGAAAAGTGGAATCCAAAATCGATTTCGGAAACTTTTTGGCAAACCAAAATTTCATTGTCACTAGTCAAACTTGTATGCAAGTTGCCTTTTAAAACTCGACTTTGACAAATCACTTTTTCAGAGACCAACCAAACCATCATTTTTAAGCCCCCAAAAAAATGAAAAGTTCGATCCAAAATCGATTTCAGAAACTTTTTGATAAACCAAAATTTCATTGTCACTAGTCAAACTTGTATGCAAGTTGCCTTTTAAAACTCGACTTTGACAAATCATTTTTTCAGAGACCAACCAAAACATCATTTTTGAGCCCCCAAAATAATGAAAAGTGAAATCCAAAATCGATTTCGGAAACTTTTTGGCAAACCAAAATTTTATTGTCACTAGTCAAACTTGTATGCAAGTTGCCTTTTAAAACTCGACTTTGACAAATCATTTTTTCAGAGACCAACCAAAACATCATTTTTAAGCCCCCAAAATAATGAAAAGTGAAATCCAAAATCGATTTCGGAAACTTTTTGGCAATCCAAAATTTCATTGTCACTAGTCAAACTTGTATGCAAGTTGCCTTTTAAAACTCGACTTTGACAAATCATTTTTTCAGAGACCAACCAAACCATCATTTTTAAGCCCCCAAAATAATGAAAAGTGAAATCCAAAATCGATTTCGGAAACTTTTTGGCAATCTAAAATTTCATTGTCACTAGTCAAACTTGTATGCAAGTTGCCTTTTAAAACTCGACTTTGACAAATCATTTTTTCATAAACTCACCAAAACATCATTTTTGAGCCCCCAAAATAATGAAAACTGAAATCCAAAATCGATTTCGGAAACTTATTGGCAAACCAACGTTTCATTGTCACTAGTCAAACTTGTACGCAAGTTGCCTTTTAAAACTCGATTTTGACAAATCATTTTTTCAGAGACCAACCAAACCATCATTTTTGAGCCCCCAAAATAATGAAAAGTGGAATCCAAAATCGATTTCGGAAACTTTTTGGCAAACCGCAATTTCATTGTCACTAGTCAAACTTGTATGCAAGTTGCCTTCTAAAACTCGACTTTGACAAATCATTTTTTCAGAGACCAACCAAAACATCATTTTTGAGCCCCCAAAATAATGAAAACTGAAATCCAAAATCGATTTCGGAAACTTTTTGGCAATCCAAAATTTCATTGTCACTAGTCAAACTTGTATGCAAGTTGCCTTTTAAAACTCGACTTTGACAAATCATTTTTTCAGAGACCAACCAAAACATCATTTTTTGAGCCCCCAAAATAATGAAAAGTGAAATCCAAAATCGATTTCGGAAACTTTTTGGCAATCCAAAATTTCATTGTCACTAGTCAAAATTGTATGCAAGTTGCCTTCTAAAACTCGACTTTGACAAATCATTTTTTCAGAGACCAACCAAAACATCATTTTTGAGCCCCCAAAATAATGAAAACTGAAATCCAAAATCGATTTCGGAAACTTTTTGGCAATCTAAAATTTCATTGTCACTAGTCAAACTTGTATGCAAGTTGCCTTTTAAAACTCGACTTTGACAAATCATTTTTTCATAAACTCACCAAAACATCATTTTTGAGCCCCCAAAATAATGAAAAGTGAAATCCAAAATCGATTTCGGAAACTTATTGGCAAACCAACGTTTCATTGTCACTAGTCAAACTTGTACGCAAGTTGCCTTTTAAAACTCGATTTTGACAAATCATTTTTTCAGAGACCAACCAAACCATCATTTTTGAGCCCCCAAAATAATGAAAAGTGGAATCCAAAATCGATTTCGGAAACTTTTTGGCAAACCGCAATTTCATTGTCACTAGTCAAACTTGTATGCAAGTTGCCTTTTCAAACTCGACTTTGACAAATCACTTTTTCAGAGACCAACCAAACCATCATTTTTAAGCCCCCAAAATAATGAAAAGTGAAATCCAAAATCGATTTCGGAAACTTTTTGGCAAACCAAAATTTCATTGTCACTAGTCAAACTTGTATGCAAGTTGCCTTTTAAAACTCGACTTTGACAAATCATTTTTTCAGAGACCAACCAAACCATCATTTTTAAGCCCCCAAAATAATGAAAAGTGAAATCCAAAATCGATTTCGGAAACTTTTTGGCAATCTAAAATTTCATTGTCACTAGTCAAACTTGTATGCAAGTTGCCTTTTAAAACTCGACTTTGACAAATCATTTTTTCATAAACTCACCAAAACATCATTTTTGAGCCCCCAAAATAATGAAAAGTGAAATCCAAAATCGATTTCGGAAACTTATTGGCAAACCAACGTTTCATTGTCACTAGTCAAACTTGTACGCAAGTTGCCTTTTAAAACTCGATTTTGACAAATCATTTTTTCAGAGACCAACCAAACCATCATTTTTGAGCCCCCAAAATAATGAAAAGTGGAATCCAAAATCGATTTCGGAAACTTTTTGGCAAACCGCAATTTCATTGTCACTAGTCAAACTTGTATGCAAGTTGCCTTCTAAAACTCGACTTTGACAAATCATTTTTTCAGAGACCAACCAAAACATCATTTTTGAGCCCCCAAAATAATGAAAACTGAAATCCAAAATCGATTTCGGAAACTTTTTGGCAATCCAAAATTTCATTGTCACTAGTCAAACTTGTATGCAAGTTGCCTTTTAAAACTCGACTTTGACAAATCATTTTTTCAGAGACCAACCAAAACATCATTTTTTGAGCCCCCAAAATAATGAAAACTGAAATCCAAAATCGATTTCGGAAACTTTTTGGCAATCCAAAATTTCATTGTCACTAGTCAAAATTGTATGCAAGTTGCCTTCTAAAACTCGACTTTGACAAATCATTTTTTCAGAGACCAACCAAAACATCATTTTTGAGCCCCCAAAATAATGAAAACTGAAATCCAAAATCGATTTCGGAAACTTTTTGGCAATCTAAAATTTCATTGTCACTAGTCAAACTTGTATGCAAGTTGCCTTTTAAAACTCGACTTTGACAAATCATTTTTTCATAAACTCACCAAAACATCATTTTTGAGCCCCCAAAATAATGAAAAGTGAAATCCAAAATCGATTTCGGAAACTTATTGGCAAACCAACGTTTCATTGTCACTAGTCAAACTTGTACGCAAGTTGCCTTTTAAAACTCGATTTTGACAAATCATTTTTTCAGAGACCAACCAAACCATCATTTTTGAGCCCCCAAAATAATGAAAAGTGGAATCCAAAATCGATTTCGGAAACTTTTTGGCAAACCGCAATTTCATTGTCACTAGTCAAACTTGTATGCAAGTTGCCTTTTCAAACTCGACTTTGACAAATCACTTTTTCAGAGACCAACCAAACCATCATTTTTAAGCCCCCAAAATAATGAAAAGTGAAATCCAAAATCGATTCCGGAAACTTTTTGGCAAACCAAAATTTCATTGTCACTAGTCATACTTGTATGCAAGTTGCCTTTTAAAACTCGACTTTGACAAATCATTTTTTCAGAGACCAACCAAAACATCATTTTTTGAGCCCCCAAAATAATGAAAAGTGAAATCCAAAATCGATTTCGGAAACTTTTTGGCAATCCAAAATTTCATTGTCACTAGTCAAAATTGTATGCAAGTTGCCTTCTAAAACTCGACTTTGACAAATCATTTTTTCAGAGACCAACCAAAACATCATTTTTGAGCCCCCAAAATAATGAAAACTGAAATCCAAAATCGATTTCGGAAACTTTTTGGCAATCCAAAATTTCATTGTCACTAGTCAAACTTGTATGCAAGTTGCCTTTTCAAACTCGACTTTGACAAATCACTTTTTCAGAGACCAACCAAACCATCATTTTTAAGCCCCCAAAATAATGAAAAGTGAAATCCAAAATCGATTCCGGAAACTTTTTGGCAATCCAAAATTTCATTGTCACTAGTCAAACTTGTATGCAAGTTGCCTTTTAAAACTCGACTTTGACAAATCATTTTTTCAGAGACCAACCAAACCATCATTTTTAAGCCCCCAAAATAATGAAAAGTGAAATCCAAAATCGATTTCGGAAACTTTTTGGCAAACCAAAACTTCATTGTCACTAGTCAAACTTGTATGCAAGTTGCCTTTTAAAACTCGACTTTGACAAATCATTTTTTCAGAGACCAACCAAACCATCATTTTTAAGCCCCCAAAATAATGAAAAGTGAAATCCAAAATCGATTTCGGAAACTTTTTGGCAATCCAAAATTTCATTGTCACTAGTCAAACTTGTATGCAAGTTGCCTTTTAAAACTCGACTTTGACAAATCATTTTTTCAGAGACCAACCAAACCATCATTTTTAAGCCCCCAAAATAATGAAAAGTGAAATCCAAAATCGATTTCGGAAACTTTTCGGCAAACCAAAATTTCATAGTCACTAGTCAAACTTGTATGCAAGTTGCCTTTTAAAACTCGACTGTGACAAATCATTTTTTCAGAGACCAACCAAAACATCATTTTTTGAGCCCCCAAAATAATGAAAAGTGAAATCCAAAATCGATTTCGGAAACTTTTTGGCAATCCAAAATTTCATTGTCACTAGTCAAACTTGTATGCAAGTTGCCTTTTAAAACTCGACTTTGACAAATAATTTTTTCAGAGACCAACCAAACCATCATTTTTAAGCCCCCAAAATAATGAAAAGTGAAATCCAAAATCGATTTCGGAAACTTATTGGCAAACCAACGTTTCATTGTCACTAGTCAAACTTGTATGCAAGTTGCCTTTTAAAACTCGACTTTGACAAATCATTTTTTCAGAGACCAACCAAACCATCATTTTTAAGCCCCCAAAATAATGAAAAGTGAAATCCAAAATCGATTTCGGAAACTTTTTGGCAATCCAAAATTTCATTGTCACTAGTCAAACTTGTATGCAAGTTGCCTTTTAAAACTCGACTTTGACAAATCATTTTTTCAGAGACCAACCAAACCATCATTTTTGAGCCCCCAAAATAATGAAAAGTGAAATCCAAAATCGATTTCGGAAACTTTTTGGCAAACCAAAACTTCACTGTCACTAGTCAAACTTGTATGCAAGTTGCCTTTTAAAACTCGACTTTGACAAATCATTTTTTCAGAGACCAACCAAAACATCATTTTTTGAGCCCCCAAAATAATGAAAAGTGAAATCCAAAATCGATTTCGGAAACTTTTTGGCAAACCAAAATTTCATTGTCACTAGTCAAACTTGTATGCAAGTTGCCTTTTAAAACTCGACTTTGACAAATCATTTTTTCAGAGACCAACCAAACCATCATTTTTAAGCCCCCAAAATAATGAAAAGTGAAATCCAAAATCGATTTCGGAAACTTTTTGGCAATCCAAAATTTCATTGTCACTAGTCAAACTTGTATGCAAGTTGCCTTTTAAAACTCGACTTTGACAAATCATTTTTTCAGAGACCAACCAAACCATCATTTTTAAGCCCCCAAAATAATGAAAAGTGAAATCCAAAATCGATTTCGGAAACTTTTTGGCAATCTAAAATTTCATTGTCACTAGTCAAACTTGTATGCAAGTTGCCTTTTAAAACTCGACTTTGACAAATCATTTTTTCATAAACTCACCAAAACATCATTTTTGAGCCCCCAAAATAATGAAAAGTGAAATCCAAAATCGATTTCGGAAACTTATTGGCAAACCAACGTTTCATTGTCACTAGTCAAACTTGTATGCAAGTTGCCTTTTAAAACTCGACTTTGACAAATCATTTTTTCAGAGACCAACCAAACCATCATTTTTAAGCCCCCAAAATAATGAAAAGTGAAATCCAAAATCGATTTCGGAAACTTTTTGGCAATCCAAAATTTCATTGTCACTAGTCAAACTTGTATGCAAGTTGCCTTTTAAAACTCGACTTTGACAAATCATTTTTTCAGAGACCAACCAAACCATCATTTTTAAGCCCCCAAAATAATGAAAAGTGAAATCCAAAATCGATTTCGGAAACTTTTTGGCAATCTAAAATTTCATTGTCACTAGTCAAACTTGTATGCAAGTTGCCTTTTAAAACTCGACTTTGACAAATCATTTTTTCAGAGACCAACCAAACCATCATTTTTAAGCCCCCAAAATAATGAAAAGTGAAATCCAAAATCGATTCCGGAAACTTTTTGGCAAACCAAAATTTCATTGTCACTAGTCAAACTTGTATGCAAGTTGCCTTTTAAAACTCGACTTTGACAAATCATTTTTTCAGAGACCAACCAAACCATCATTTTTAAGCCCCCAAAATAATGAAAAGTGAAATCCAAAATCGATTTCGGAAACTTTTTGGCAATCCAAAATTTCATTGTCACTAGTCAAACTTGTATGCAAGTTGCCTTTTAAAACTCGACTTTGACAAATCATTTTTTCAGAGACCAACCAAACCATCATTTTTAAGCCCCCAAAATAATGAAAAGTGAAATCCAAAATCGATTCCGGAAACTTTTTGGCAATCCAAAATTTCATTGTCACTAGTCAAACTTGTATGCAAGTTGCCTTTTAAAACTCGACTTTGACAAATCATTTTTTCAGAGACCAACCAAACCATCATTTTTAAGCCCCCAAAATAATGAAAAGTGAAATCCAAAATCGATTTCGGAAACTTTTTGGCAAACCAAAACTTCATTGTCACTAGTCAAACTTGTATGCAAGTTGCCTTTTAAAACTCGACTTTGACAAATCATTTTTTCAGAGACCAACCAAACCATCATTTTTAAGCCCCCAAAATAATGAAAAGTGAAATCCAAAATCGATTTCGGAAACTTTTTGGCAATCTAAAATTTCATTGTCACTAGTCAAACTTGTATGCAAGTTGCCTTTTAAAACTCGACTTTGACAAATCATTTTTTCATAAACTCACCAAAACATCATTTTTGAGCCCCCAAAATAATGAAAAGTGAAATCCAAAATCGATTTCGGAAACTTATTGGCAAACCAACGTTTCATTGTCACTAGTCAAACTTGTACGCAAGTTGCCTTTTAAAACTCGATTTTGACAAATCATTTTTTCAGAGACCAACCAAACCATCATTTTTGAGCCCCCAAAATAATGAAAAGTGGAATCCAAAATCGATTTCGGAAACTTTTTGGCAAACCAAAATTTCATTGTCACTAGTCAAACTTGTATGCAAGTTGCCTTTTAAAACTCGACTTTGACAAATCACTTTTTCAGAGACCAACCAAACCATCATTTTTAAGCCCCCAAAAAAATGAAAAGTTCGATCCAAAATCGATTTCAGAAACTTTTTGATAAACCAAAATTTCATTGTCACTAGTCAAACTTGTATGCAAGTTGCCTTTTAAAACTCGACTTTGACAAATCATTTTTTCAGAGACCAACCAAAACATCATTTTTGAGCCCCCAAAATAATGAAAAGTGAAATCCAAAATCGATTTCGGAAACTTTTTGGCAAACCAAAATTTTATTGTCACTAGTCAAACTTGTATGCAAGTTGCCTTTTAAAACTCGACTTTGACAAATCATTTTTTCAGAGACCAACCAAAACATCATTTTTAAGCCCCCAAAATAATGAAAAGTGAAATCCAAAATCGATTTCGGAAACTTTTTGGCAATCCAAAATTTCATTGTCACTAGTCAAACTTGTATGCAAGTTGCCTTTTAAAACTCGACTTTGACAAATCATTTTTTCAGAGACCAACCAAACCATCATTTTTAAGCCCCCAAAATAATGAAAAGTGAAATCCAAAATCGATTTCGGAAACTTTTTGGCAATCTAAAATTTCATTGTCACTAGTCAAACTTGTATGCAAGTTGCCTTTTAAAACTCGACTTTGACAAATCATTTTTTCATAAACTCACCAAAACATCATTTTTGAGCCCCCAAAATAATGAAAACTGAAATCCAAAATCGATTTCGGAAACTTATTGGCAAACCAACGTTTCATTGTCACTAGTCAAACTTGTACGCAAGTTGCCTTTTAAAACTCGATTTTGACAAATCATTTTTTCAGAGACCAACCAAACCATCATTTTTGAGCCCCCAAAATAATGAAAAGTGGAATCCAAAATCGATTTCGGAAACTTTTTGGCAAACCGCAATTTCATTGTCACTAGTCAAACTTGTATGCAAGTTGCCTTCTAAAACTCGACTTTGACAAATCATTTTTTCAGAGACCAACCAAAACATCATTTTTGAGCCCCCAAAATAATGAAAACTGAAATCCAAAATCGATTTCGGAAACTTTTTGGCAATCCAAAATTTCATTGTCACTAGTCAAACTTGTATGCAAGTTGCCTTTTAAAACTCGACTTTGACAAATCATTTTTTCAGAGACCAACCAAAACATCATTTTTTGAGCCCCCAAAATAATGAAAAGTGAAATCCAAAATCGATTTCGGAAACTTTTTGGCAATCCAAAATTTCATTGTCACTAGTCAAAATTGTATGCAAGTTGCCTTCTAAAACTCGACTTTGACAAATCATTTTTTCAGAGACCAACCAAAACATCATTTTTGAGCCCCCAAAATAATGAAAACTGAAATCCAAAATCGATTTCGGAAACTTTTTGGCAATCTAAAATTTCATTGTCACTAGTCAAACTTGTATGCAAGTTGCCTTTTAAAACTCGACTTTGACAAATCATTTTTTCATAAACTCACCAAAACATCATTTTTGAGCCCCCAAAATAATGAAAAGTGAAATCCAAAATCGATTTCGGAAACTTATTGGCAAACCAACGTTTCATTGTCACTAGTCAAACTTGTACGCAAGTTGCCTTTTAAAACTCGATTTTGACAAATCATTTTTTCAGAGACCAACCAAACCATCATTTTTGAGCCCCCAAAATAATGAAAAGTGGAATCCAAAATCGATTTCGGAAACTTTTTGGCAAACCGCAATTTCATTGTCACTAGTCAAACTTGTATGCAAGTTGCCTTTTCAAACTCGACTTTGACAAATCACTTTTTCAGAGACCAACCAAACCATCATTTTTAAGCCCCCAAAATAATGAAAAGTGAAATCCAAAATCGATTCCGGAAACTTTTTGGCAAACCAAAATTTCATTGTCACTAGTCAAACTTGTATGCAAGTTGCCTTTTAAAACTCGACTTTGACAAATCATTTTTTCAGAGACCAACCAAAACATCATTTTTGAGCCCCCAAAATAATGAAAAGTGAAATCCAAAATCGATTTCGGAAACTTTTTGGCAATCCAAAATTTCATTGTCACTAGTCAAAATTGTATGCAAGTTGCCTTCTAAAACTCGACTTTGACAAATCATTTTTTCAGAGACCAACCAAAACATCATTTTTGAGCCCCCAAAATAATGAAAACTGAAATCCAAAATCGATTTCGGAAACTTTTTGGCAATCCAAAATTTCATTGTCACTAGTCAAACTTGTATGCAAGTTGCCTTTTCAAACTCGACTTTGACAAATCACTTTTTCAGAGACCAACCAAACCATCATTTTTAAGCCCCCAAAATAATGAAAAGTGAAATCCAAAATCGATTCCGGAAACTTTTTGGCAATCCAAAATTTCATTGTCACTAGTCAAACTTGTATGCAAGTTGCCTTTTAAAACTCGACTTTGACAAATCATTTTTTCAGAGACCAACCAAACCATCATTTTTAAGCCCCCAAAATAATGAAAAGTGAAATCCAAAATCGATTTCGGAAACTTTTTGGCAAACCAAAACTTCATTGTCACTAGTCAAACTTGTATGCAAGTTGCCTTTTAAAACTCGACTTTGACAAATCATTTTTTCAGAGACCAACCAAACCATCATTTTTAAGCCCCCAAAATAATGAAAAGTGAAATCCAAAATCGATTTCGGAAACTTTTTGGCAATCCAAAATTTCATTGTCACTAGTCAAACTTGTATGCAAGTTGCCTTTTAAAACTCGACTTTGACAAATCATTTTTTCAGAGACCAACCAAACCATCATTTTTAAGCCCCCAAAATAATGAAAAGTGAAATCCAAAATCGATTTCGGAAACTTTTCGGCAAACCAAAATTTCATAGTCACTAGTCAAACTTGTATGCAAGTTGCCTTTTAAAACTCGACTGTGACAAATCATTTTTTCAGAGACCAACCAAAACATCATTTTTTGAGCCCCCAAAATAATGAAAAGTGAAATCCTAAATCGATTTCGGAAACTTTTTGGCAATCCAAAATTTCATTGTCACTAGTCAAACTTGTATGCAAGTTGCCTTTTAAAACTCGACTTTGACAAATAATTTTTTCAGAGACCAACCAAACCATCATTTTTAAGCCCCCAAAATAATGAAAAGTGAAATCCAAAATCGATTTCGGAAACTTATTGGCAAACCAACGTTTCATTGTCACTAGTCAAACTTGTATGCAAGTTGCCTTTTAAAACTCGACTTTGACAAATCATTTTTTCAGAGACCAACCAAACCATCATTTTTAAGCCCCCAAAATAATGAAAAGTGAAATCCAAAATCGATTTCGGAAACTTTTTGGCAATCCAAAATTTCATTGTCACTAGTCAAACTTGTATGCAAGTTGCCTTTTAAAACTCGACTTTGACAAATCATTTTTTCAGAGACCAACCAAACCATCATTTTTGAGCCCCCAAAATAATGAAAAGTGAAATCCAAAATCGATTTCGGAAACTTTTTGGCAAACCAAAACTTCACTGTCACTAGTCAAACTTGTATGCAAGTTGCCTTTTAAAACTCGACTTTGACAAATCATTTTTTTCAGAGACCAACCAAAACATCATTTTTTGAGCCCCCAAAATAATGAAAAGTGAAATCCAAAATCGATTTCGGAAACTTTTTGGCAATCCAAAATTTCATTGTCACTAGTCAAAATTGTATGCAAGTTGCCTTTTAAAACTCGACTTTGACAAATAATTTTTTCAGAGACCAACCAAACCATCATTTTTAAGCCCCCAAAATAATGAAAAGTGAAATCCAAAATCGATTCCGGAAACTTTTTGGCAAACCAAAATTTCATTGTCACTAGTCAAACTTGTATGCAAGTTGCCTTTTAAAACTCGACTTTGACAAATCATTTTTTCAGAGACCAACCAAACCATCATTTTTAAGCCCCCAAAATAATGAAAAGTGAAATCCAAAATCGATTTCGGAAACTTTTTGGCAATCCAAAATTTCATTGTCACTAGTCAAACTTGTATGCAAGTTGCCTTTTAAAACTCGACTTTGACAAATCATTTTTTCAGAGACCAACCAAACCATCATTTTTAAGCCCCCAAAATCATGAAAAGTGAAATCCAAAATCGATTTCGGAAACTTTTTGGCAATCCAAAATTTCATTGTCACTAGTCAAAATTGTATGCAAGTTGCCTTTTAAAACTCGACTTTGACAAATAATTTTTTCAGAGACCAACCAAACCATCATTTTTAAGCCCCCAAAATAATGAAAAGTGAAATCCAAAATCGATTTCGGAAACTTTTTGGCAATCTAAAATTTCATTGTCACTAGTCAAACTTGTATGCAAGTTGCCTTTTAAAACTCGACTTTGACAAATCATTTTTTCAGAGACCAACCAAACCATCATTTTTGAGCCCCCAAAATAATGAAAAGTGAAATCCAAAATCGATTTCGGAAACTTTTTGGCAAACCAACATTTCATTGTCACTAGTCAAACTTGTATGCAAGTTGCCTTTTAAAACTCGACTTTGACAAATCATTTTTTCAGAGACCAACCAAACCATCATTTTTAAGCCCCCAAAATAATGAAAAGTGAAATCCAAAATCGATTTCGGAAACTTTTTGGCAAACCAAAATTTCATTGTCACTAGTCAAACTTGTATGCAAGTTGCCTTTTAAAACTCGACTTTGACAAATCATTTTTTCATAAACTCACCAAAACATCATTTTTGAGCCCCCAAAATAATGAAAAGTGAAATCCAAAATCGATTTCGGAAACTTATTGGCAAACCAACGTTTCATTGTCACTAGTCAAACTTGTATGCAAGTTGCCTTTCAAAACTCGACTTTGACAAATCATTTTTTCAGAGACCAACCAAACCATCATTTTTAAGCCCCCAAAATAATGAAAAGTGAAATCCAAAATCGATTTCGGAAACTTTTTGGCAATCTAAAATTTCATTGTCACTAGTCAAACTTGTATGCAAGTTGCCTTTTAAAACTCGACTTTGACAAATCATTTTTTCAGAGACCAACCAAACCATCATTTTTAAGCCCCCAAAATAATGAAAAGTGAAATCCAAAATCGATTTCGGAAACTTTTTGGCAATCTAAAATTTCATTGTCACTAGTCAAACTTGTATGCAAGTTGCCTTTTAAAACTCGACTTTGACAAATCATTTTTTCAGAGACCAACCAAACCATCATTTTTGAGCCCCCAAAATAATGAAAAGTGAAATCCAAAATCGATTTCGGAAACTTTTTGGCAATCTAAAATTTCATTGTCACTAGTCAAACTTGTATGCAAGTTGCCTTTTAAAACTCGACTTTGACAAATAATTTTTTCAGAGACCAACCAAACCATCATTTTTAAGCCCCCAAAATAATGAAAAGTGAAATCCAAAATCGATTTCGGAAACTTTTTGGCAATCTAAAATTTCATTGTCACTAGTCAAACTTGTATGCAAGTTGCCTTTTAAAACTCGACTTTGACAAATCATTTTTTCAGAGACCAACCAAACCATCATTTTTGAGCCCCCAAAATAATGAAAAGTGAAATCCAAAATCGATTTCGGAAACTTTTTGGCAAACCAACATTTCATTGTCACTAGTCAAACTTGTATGCAAGTTGCCTTTTAAAACTCGACTTTGACAAATCATTTTTTCAGAGACCAACCAAACCATCATTTTTAAGCCCCCAAAATAATGAAAAGTGAAATCCAAAATCGATTTCGGAAACTTTTTGGCAAACCAAAATTTCATTGTCACTAGTCAAACTTGTATGCAAGTTGCCTTTTAAAACTCGACTTTGACAAATCATTTTTTCATAAACTCACCAAAACATCATTTTTGAGCCCCCAAAATAATGAAAAGTGAAATCCAAAATCGATTTCGGAAACTTATTGGCAAACCAACGTTTCATTGTCACTAGTCAAACTTGTATGCAAGTTGCCTTTTAAAACTCGACTTTGACAAATCATTTTTTCAGAGACCAACCAAACCATCATTTTTAAGCCCCCAAAATAATGAAAAGTGAAATCCAAAATCGATTTCGGAAACTTTTTGGCAATCTAAAATTTCATTGTCACTAGTCAAACTTGTATGCAAGTTGCCTTTTAAAACTCGACTTTGACAAATCATTTTTTCAGAGACCAACCAAACCATCATTTTTAAGCCCCCAAAATAATGAAAAGTGAAATCCAAAATCGATTTCGGAAACTTTTTGGCAATCTAAAATTTCATTGTCACTAGTCAAACTTGTATGCAAGTTGCCTTTTAAAACTCGACTTTGACAAATCATTTTTTCAGAGACCAACCAAACCATCATTTTTAAGCCCCCAAAATAATGAAAAGTGAAATCCAAAATCGATTTCGGAAACTTTTTGGCAAACCAACATTTCATTGTCACTAGTCAAACTTGTATGCAAGTTGCCTTTTAAAACTCGACTTTGACAAATCATTTTTTCAGAGACCAACCAAACCATCATTTTTAAGCCCCCAAAATAATGAAAAGTGAAATCCAAAATCGATTTCGGAAACTTTTTGGCAAACCAAAATTTCATTGTCACTAGTCAAACTTGTATGCAAGTTGCCTTTTAAAACTCGACTTTGACAAATCATTTTTTCATAAACTCACCAAAACATCATTTTTGAGCCCCCAAAATAATGAAAAGTGAAATCCAAAATCGATTTCGGAAACTTATTGGCAAACCAACGTTTCATTGTCACTAGTCAAACTTGTATGCAAGTTGCCTTTTAAAACTCGACTTTGACAAATCATTTTTTCAGAGACCAACCAAACCATCATTTTTAAGCCCCCAAAATAATGAAAAGTGAAATCCAAAATCGATTTCGGAAACTTTTTGGCAAACCAACATTTCAATGTCACTAGTCAAACTTGTATGCAAGTTGCCTTTTAAAACTCGACTTTGACAAATCTTTTTTTCAGAGACCAACCAAAACATCATTTTTAAGCTCCCAAAATAATGAAAAGTGAAATCCAAAATCGATTTCGGAAACTTTTTGGCAATCTAAAATTTCATTGTCACTAGTCAAACTTGTATGCAAGTTGCCTTTTAAAACTCGACTTTGACAAATCATTTTTTCAGAGACCAACCAAACCATCATTTTTAAGCCCCCAAAATAATGGAAAGTTCGATCCAAAATCGATTTCGGAAACTTTTTTCAATCCAAAATTTCATTGTCACTAGTCAAACTTGTATGCAAGCTGGCTTTTAAAACTCGACTTTGACAAATCATTTTTTCAGAGACCAACCAAACCATCATTTTTAAGCCCCCAAAATAATGAAAAGTGAAATCCAAAATCGATTTCGGAAACTTTTTGGCAATCTAAAATTTCATTGTCACTAGTCAAACTTGTATGCAAGTTGCCTTTTAAAACTCGACTTTGACAAATCATTTTTTCAGAGACCAACCAAACCATCATTTTTAAGCCCCCAAAATAATGAAAAGTGAAATCCAAAATCGATTTCGGAAACTTTTTGGCAATCTAAAATTTCATTGTCACTAGTCAAACTTGTATGCAAGTTGCCTTTTAAAACTCGACTTTGACAAATAATTTTTTCAGAGACCAACCAAACCATCATTTTTAAGCCCCCAAAATAATGAAAAGTGAAATCCAAAATCGATTTCGGAAACTTTTTGGCAATCTAAAATTTCATTGTCACTAGTCAAACTTGTATGCAAGTTGCCTTTTAAAACTCGACTTTGACAAATCATTTTTTCAGAGACCAACCAAACCATCATTTTTGAGCCCCCAAAATAATGAAAAGTGAAATCCAAAATCGATTTCGGAAACTTTTTGGCAAACCAACATTTCATTGTCACTAGTCAAACTTGTATGCAAGTTGCCTTTTAAAACTCGACTTTGACAAATCATTTTTTCAGAGACCAACCAAACCATCATTTTTAAGCCCCCAAAATAATGAAAAGTGAAATCCAAAATCGATTTCGGAAACTTTTTGGCAATCTAAAATTTCATTGTCACTAGTCAAACTTGTATGCAAGTTGCCTTTTAAAACTCGACTTTGACAAATCATTTTTTCAGAGACCAACCAAACCATCATTTTTAAGCCCCCAAAATAATGAAAAGTGAAATCCAAAATCGATTTCGGAAACTTTTTGGCAAACCAAAATTTCATTGTCACTAGTCAAACTTGTATGCAAGTTGCCTTTTAAAACTCGACTTTGACAAATCATTTTTTCATAAACTCAAAAAAACATCGTTTTTGAGCCCCCAAAATAATGAAAAGTGAAATCCAAAATCGATTTCGGAAACTTATTGGCAAACCAACGTTTCATTGTCACTAGTCAAACTTGTATGCAAGTTGCCTTTTAAAACTCGACTTTGACAAATCATTTTTTCAGAGACCAACCAAACCATCATTTTTAAGCCCCCAAAATAATGAAAAGTGAAATCCAAAATCGATTTCGGAAACTTTTTGGCAATCTAAAATTTCATTGTCACTAGTCAAACTTGTATGCAAGTTGCCTTTTAAAACTCGACTTTGACAAATCATTTTTTCAGAGACCAACCAAACCATCATTTTTAAGCCCCCAAAATAATGAAAAGTGAAATCCAAAATCGATTCCGGAAACTTTTTGGCAAACCAAAATTTCATTGTCACTAGTCAAACTTGTATGCAAGTTGCCTTTTAAAACTCGACTTTGACAAATCATTTTTTCAGAGACCAACCAAACCATCATTTTTAAGCCCCCAAAATAATGAAAAGTGAAATCCAAAATCGATTTCGGAAACTTTTTGGCAATCCAAAATTTCATTGTCACTAGTCAAACTTGTATGCAAGTTGCCTTTTAAAACTCGACTTTGACAAATCATTTTTTCAGAGACCAACCAAACCATCATTTTTAAGCCCCCAAAATAATGAAAAGTGAAATCCAAAATCGATTTCGGAAACTTTTTGGCAATCTAAAATTTCATTGTCACTAGTCAAAATTGTATGCAAGTTGCCTTTTAAAACTCGACTTTGACAAATAATTTTTTCAGAGACCAACCAAACCATCATTTTTAAGCCCCCAAAATAATGAAAAGTGAAATCCAAAATCGATTCCGGAAACTTTTTGGCAAACCAAAATTTCATTGTCACTAGTCAAACTTGTATGCAAGTTGCCTTTTAAAACTCGACTTTGACAAATCATTTTTTCAGAGACCAACCAAACCATCATTTTTAAGCCCCCAAAATAATGAAAAGTGAAATCCAAAATCGATTTCGGAAACTTTTTGGCAATCCAAAATTTCATTGTCACTAGTCAAACTTGTATGCAAGTTGCCTTTTAAAACTCGACTTTGACAAATCATTTTTTCAGAGACCAACCAAACCATCATTTTTAAGCCCCCAAAATAATGAAAAGTGAAATCCAAAATCGATTTCGGAAACTTTTTGGCAAACCAAAATTTCATTGTCACTAGTCAAACTTGTATGCAAGTTGCCTTTTAAAACTCGACTTTGACAAATCATTTTTTCAGAGACCAACCAAAACATCATTTTTGAGCCCCCAAAATAATGAAAAGTGAAATCCAAAATCGATTTCGGAAACTTTTTGGCAAACCAAAATTTTATTGTCACTAGTCAAACTTGTATGCAAGTTGCCTTTTAAAACTCGACTTTGACAAATCATTTTTTCAGAGACCAACCAAAACATCATTTTTAAGCCCCCAAAATAATGAAAAGTGAAATCCAAAATCAATTTCGGAAACTTTTTGGCAATCCAAAATTTCATTGTCACTAGTCAAACTTGTATGCAAGTTGCCTTTTAAAACTCGACTTTGACAAATCATTTTTTCATAAACTCACCAAAACATCATTTTTGAGCCCCCAAAATAATGAAAAGTGAAATCCAAAATCGATTTCGGAAACTTATTGGCAAACCAACGTTTCATTGTCACTAGTCAAACTTGTACGCAAGTTGCCTTTTAAAACTCGATTTTGACAAATCATTTTTTCAGAGACCAACCAAACCATCATTTTTGAGCCCCCAAAATAATGAAAAGTGGAATCCAAAATCGATTTCGGAAACTTTTTGGCAAACCAAAATTTCATTGTCACTAGTCAAACTTGTATGCAAGTTGCCTTTTAAAACTCGACTTTGACAAATCACTTTTTCAGAGACCAACCAAACCATCATTTTTAAGCCCCCAAAAAAATGAAAAGTTCGATCCAAAATCGATTTCAGAAACTTTTTGGCAAACCAAAATTTCATTGTCACTAGTCAAACTTGTATGCAAGTTGCCTTTTAAAACTCGACTTTGACAAATCATTTTTTCAGAGACCAACCAAAACATCATTTTTGAGCCCCCAAAATAATGAAAAGTGAAATCCAAAATCGATTTCGGAAACTTTTTGGCAAACCAAAATTTTATTGTCACTAGTCAAACTTGTATGCAAGTTGCCTTTTAAAACTCGACTTTGACAAATCATTTTTTCAGAGACCAACCAAAACATCATTTTTAAGCCCCCAAAATAATGAAAAGTGAAATCCAAAATCAATTTCGGAAACTTTTTGGCAATCTAAAATTTCATTGTCACTAGTCAAACTTGTATGCAAGTTGCCTTTTAAAACTCGACTTTGACAAATCATTTTTTCAGAGACCAACCAAACCATCATTTTTGAGCCCCCAAAATAATGAAAAGTGAAATCCAAAATCGATTTCGGAAACTTATTGGCAAACCAACGTTTCATTGTCACTAGTCAAACTTGTACGCAAGTTGCCTTTTAAAACTCGATTTTGACAAATCATTTTTTCAGAGACCAACCAAACCATCATTTTTGAGCCCCCAAAATAATGAAAAGTGGAATCCAAAATCGATTTCGGAAACTTTTTGGCAAACCAAAATTTCATTGTCACTAGTCAAACTTGTATGCAAGTTGCCTTTTCAAACTCGACTTTGACAAATCATTTTTTCAGAGACCAACCAAACCATCATTTTTAAGCCCCCAAAATAATGAAAAGTGAAATCCAAAATCGATTTCGGAAACTTTTTGGCAAACCAAAATTTCATTGTCACTAGTCAAACTTGTTTGCAAGTTGCCTTTTGAAACTCGACTTTGACAAATCATTTTTTCAGAGACCAACCAAACCATCATTTTTAAGCCCCCAAAATAATGAAAAGTGAAATCCAAAATCGATTTCGGAAACTTTTTGGCAAACCAAAATTTCATTGTCACTAGTCAAACTTGTATGCAAGTTGCCTTTTAAAACTCGACTTTGACAAATCATATTTTCAGAGACCAACCAAATCATCATTTTTAAGCCCCCAAAATAATGAAAAGTGAAATCCAAAATCGATTTCGGAAACTTATTGGCAAACCAACGTTTCATTGTCACTAGTCAAACTTGTACGCAAGTTGCCTTTTAAAACTCGATTTTGACAAATCATTTTTTCAGAGACCAACCAAACCATCATTTTTGAGCCCCCAAAATAATGAAAAGTGGAATCCAAAATCGATTTCGGAAACTTTTTGGCAAACCAAAATTTCATTGTCACTAGTCAAACTTGTATGCAAGTTGCCTTTTCAAACTCGACTTTGACAAATCATTTTTTCAGAGACCAACCAAATCATCATTTTTAAGCCCCCAAAATAATGAAAAGTGAAATCCAAAATCGATTTCGGAAACTTTTTGGCAAACCAAAATTTCATTGTCACTAGTCAAACTTGTATGCAAGTTGCCTTTTAAAACTCGACTTTGACAAATCATATTTTCAGAGACCAACCAAAACATCATTTTTAAGCCCCCAAAATAATGAAAAGTGAAATCCAAAATCAATTTCGGAAACTTTTTGGCAATCTAAAATTTCATTGTCACTAGTCAAACTTGTATGCAAGTTGCCTTTTAAAACTCGACTTTGACAAATCATTTTTTCAGAGACCAACCAAACCATCATTTTTGAGCCCCCAAAATAATGAAAAGTGAAATCCAAAATCGATTTCGGAAACTTATTGGCAAACCAACGTTTCATTGTCACTAGTCAAACTTGTACGCAAGTTGCCTTTTAAAACTCGATTTTGACAAATCATTTTTTCAGAGACCAACCAAACCATCATTTTTGAGCCCCCAAAATAATGAAAAGTGGAATCCAAAATCGATTTCGGAAACTTTTTGGCAAACCAAAATTTCATTGTCACTAGTCAAACTTGTATGCAAGTTGCCTTTTCAAACTCGACTTTGACAAATCATTTTTTCAGAGACCAACCAAACCATCATTTTTAAGCCCCCAAAATAATGAAAAGTGAAATCCAAAATCGATTTCGGAAACTTTTTGGCAAACCAAAATTTCATTGTCACTAGTCAAACTTGTTTGCAAGTTGCCTTTTGAAACTCGACTTTGACAAATCATTTTTTCAGAGACCAACCAAACCATCATTTTTGAGCCCCCAAAATAATGAAAAGTGGAATCCAAAATCGATTTCGGAAACTTTTTGGCAAACCAAAATTTCATTGTCACTAGTCAAACTTGTATGCAAGTTGCCTTTTAAAACTCGACTTTGACAAATCATTTTTTAAGAGACCAACCAAATCATCATTTTTAAGCCCCCAAAATAATGAAAAGTGAAATCCAAAATCGATTTCGGAAACTTTTTGGCAATCCAAAATTTCATTGTCACTAGTCAAACTTGTATGCAAGTTGCCTTTTAAAACTCGACTTTGACAAATCATATTTTCAGAGACCAACCAAATCATCATTTTTAAGCCCCCAAAATAATGAAAAGTGAAATCCAAAATCGATTTCGGAAACTTTTTGGCAAACCAAAGTTTCATTGTCACTAGTCAAACTTGTACGCAAGTTGCCTTTTAAAACTCGATTTTGACAAATCATTTTTTCAGAGACCAACCAATACATCATTTTTAAGCCCCCAAAATAATGAAAAGTGAAATCCAAAATCGATTTCGGAAACTTTTTGGCAATCCAAAATTTCATTGTCACTAGTCAAACTTGTATGCAAGTTGCCTTTTAAAACTCGACTTTGACAAATCATATTTTCAGAGACCAACCAAATCATCATTTTTAAGCCCCCAAAATAATGAAAAGTGAAATCCAAAATCGATTTCGGAAACTTTTTGGCAAACCAAAGTTTCATTGTCACTAGTCAAACTTGTATGCAAGTTGCCTTTTAAAACTCGACTTTGACAAATCATTTTTTCAGAGACCAACCAATACATCATTTTTAAGCCCCCAAAATAATGAAAAGTGAAATCCAAAATCGATTTCGGAAACTTTTTGGCAATCCAAAATTTCATTGTCACTAGTCAAACTTGTATGCAAGTTGCCTTTTAAAACTCGACTTTGACAAATCATATTTTCAGAGACCAACCAAATCATCATTTTTAAGCCCCCAAAATAATGAAAAGTGAAATCCAAAATCGATTTCGGAAACTTTTTGGCAAACCAAAGTTTCATTGTCACTAGTCAAACTTGTATGCAAGTTGCCTTTTAAAACTCGACTTTGACAAATCATTTTTTTAGACACCAACCAAAACATCATTTTTTAGCCCCCAAAATAATGAAAAGTAAAATCTAAAATCGATTTCGGAAACTATTATGCAAACCAAAATTTCAAAGTTACTAGTCAAACTTGTATGCAAGTTGCCTTTTAAAACTCGACTTTGACAAATCATTTTTTCAGAGACCAACCACATCATCATTTTTAAGCCCCCAAAATAATGAAAAGTGAAATCCAAAATCGATTTCGGAAACTTTTTGGCAATCCAAAATTTCATTGTCACTAGTCAAACTTGTATGCAAGTTGCCTTTTAAAACTCGACTTTGACAAATCATATTTTCAGAGACCAACCAAATCATCATTTTTAAGCCCCCAAAATAATGAAAAGTGAAATCCAAAATCGATTTCGGAAACTTTTTGGCAAACCAAAGTTTCATTGTCACTAGTCAAACTTGTATGCAAGTTGCCTTTTAAAACTCGACTTTGACAAATCATTTTTTCAGAGACCAACCAATACATCATTTTTAAGCCCCCAAAATAATGAAAAGTGAAATCCAAAATCGATTTCGGAAACTTTTTGGCAATCCAAAATTTCATTGTCACTAGTCAAACTTGTATGCAAGTTGCCTTTTAAAACTCGACTTTGACAAATCATATTTTCAGAGACCAACCAAAACATCATTTTTGAGCCCCCAAAATAATGAAAAGTGAAATCCAAAATCGATTTCGGAAACTTTTTGGCAAACCAAAATTTCAAAGTAACTAGTCAAACTTATATGCAAGTTGCCTTTTAAAACTCGACTTTGACAAATCATTTTTTTAGACACCAACCAAAACATCATTTTTTAGCCCCCAAAATAATGAAAAGTAAAATCTAAAATCGATTTCGGAAACTATTATGCAAACCAAAATTTCAAAGTTACTAGTCAAACTTGTATGCAAGTTGCCTTTTAAAACTCGACTTTGACAAATCATTTTTTCAGAGACCAACCAAATCATCATTTTTAAGCCCCCAAAATAATGAAAAGTGAAATCCAAAATCGATTTCGGAAACTTTTTGGCAAACCAAAGTTTCATTGTCACTAGTCAAACTTGTATGCAAGTTGCCTTTTAAAACTCGACTTTGACAAATCATTTTTTCAGAGACCAACTAAACTATCATTTTCGAGCCCCCAAAATAATGAAAAGTGAAATCCAAAATCGATTTCGGAAACTTTTTGGCAAACCAAAATTTCATTGTCACTAGTCAAACTTGTATGCAAGTTGCCTTTTAAAACTCGACTTTGACAAATCATTTTTTCAGAGACCAACCAAAACATCATTTTTGAGCCCCCAAAATAATGAAAAGTGAAATCCAAAATCGATTTCGGAAACTTATTGGCAAACCAACGTTTCATTGTCACTAGTCAAACTTGTACGCAAGTTGCCTTTTAAAACTCGACTTTGACAAATCATTTTTTCAGAGACCAACCAAACCATCATTTTTAAGCCCCCAAAATAATGAAAAGTGAAATCCAAAATCGATTTCGGAAACTTTTTGGCAATCCAAAATTTCATTGTCACTAGTCAAACTTGTATGCAAGTTGCCTTTTAAAACTCGACTTTGACAAATCATTTTTTCAGAGACCAACCAAACCATCATTTTTGAGCCCCCAAAATAATGAAAAGTGAAATCCAAAATCGATTTCGGAAACTTATTGGCAAACCAACGTTTCATTGTCACTAGTCAAACTTGTACGCAAGTTGCCTTTTAAAACTCGATTTTGACAAATCATTTTTTCAGAGACCAACCAAACCATCATTTTTGAGCCCCCAAAATAATGAAAAGTGGAATCCAAAATCGATTTCGGAAACTTTTTGGCAAACCGCAATTTCATTGTCACTAGTCAAACTTGTATGCAAGTTGCCTTTTAAAACTCGACTTTGACAAATCATTTTTTCAGAGACCAACCAAATCATCATTTTTAAGCCCCCAAAATAATGAAAAGTGAAATCCAAAATCGATTTCGGAAACTTTTTGGCAATCCAAAATTTCATTGTCACTAGTCAAACTTGTATGCAAGTTGCCTTTTAAAACTCGACTTTGACAAATCATTTTTTCAGAGACCAACCAAAACATCATTTTTGAGCCCCCAAAAAAATGAAAAGTTCGATCCAAAATCGATTTCAGAAACTTTTTGGCAATCCAAAATTTCATTGTCACTAGTCAAACTTGTATGCAAGTTGCCTTTTAAAACTCGACTTTGACAAATCTTTTTTTCAGAGACCAACCAAACCATCATTTTAAGCCCCCAAAATAATGAAAAGTGAAATCCAAAATCGATTTCGGAAACTTTTTGGCAAACAAAAATTTCATTGTCACTAGTCAAACTTGTATGCAAGTTGCCTTTTAAAACTCGACTTTGACTAATCATTTTTTCAGAGACCAACCAAACCATCATTTTAAGCCCCCAAAATAATGAAAAGTGAAATCCAAAATCGATTCCGGAAACTTTTTGGCAAACCAAAATTTCATTGTCACTAGTCAAACTTGTATGCAAGTTGCCTTTTAAAACTCGACTTTGACAAATCATTTTTTCAGAGACCAACCAAAACATCATTTTTGAGCCCCCAAAAAAATGAAAAGTTCGATCCAAAATCGATTTCAGAAACTTTTTGGCAATCCAAAATTTCATTGTCACTAGTCAAACTTGTATGCAAGTTGCCTTTTAAAACTCGACTTTGACAAATCTTTTTTTCAGAGACCAACCAAACCATCATTTTAAGCCCCCAAAATAATGAAAAGTGAAATCCAAAATCGATTCCGGAAACTTTTTGGCAAACCAAAATTTCATTGTCACTAGTCAAACTTGTATGCAAGTTGCCTTTTAAAACTCGACTTTGACAAATCATTTTTTCAGAGACCAACCAAACCATCATTTTTGAGCCCCCAAAATAATGAAAAGTGAAATCCAAAATCGATTCCGGAAACTTTTTGGCAAACCAAAATTTCATTGTCACTAGTCAAACTTGTATGCAAGTTGCCTTTCAAAACTCGACTTTGACAAATCATTTTTTCAGAGACCAACCAAAACATCATTTTTGAGCCCCCAAAAAAATGAAAAGTGAAATCCAAAATCGATTTCAGAAACTTTTTGGCAATCCAAAATTTCATTGTCACTAGTCAAACTTGTATGCAAGTTGCCTTTTAAAACTCGACTTTGACAAATCTTTTTTTCAGAGACCAACCAAACCATCATTTTAAGCCCCCAAAATAATGAAAAGTGAAATCCAAAATCGATTCCGGAAACTTTTTGGCAAACCAAAATTTCATTGTCACTAGTCAAACTTGTATGCAAGTTGCCTTTCAAAACTCGACTTTGACAAATCATTTTTTCAGAGACCAACCAAAGCATCATTTTTGAGCCCCCAAAATAATGAAAAGTGAAATCCAAAATCGATTTCAGAAACTTTTTGGCAATCCAAAATTTCATTGTCACTAGTCAAACTTGTATGCAAGTTGCCTTTTAAAACTCGACTTTGACAAATCATTTTTTCAGAGACCAACCAAAACATCATTTTTGAGCCCCCAAAAAAATGAAAAGTTCGATCCAAAATCGATTTCAGAAACTTTTTGGCAAACCAAAATTTCATTGTCACTAGTCAAACTTGTATGCAAGTTGCCTTTTAAAACTCGACTTTGACAAATCTTTTTTTCAGAGACCAACCAAACCATCATTTTAAGCCCCCAAAATAATGAAAAGTGAAATCCAAAATCGATTCCGGAAACTTTTTGGCAAACCAAAATTTCATTGTCACTAGTCAAACTTGTATGCAAGTTGCCTTTCAAAACTCGACTTTGACAAATCATTTTTTCAGAGACCAACCAAAGCATCATTTTTGAGCCCCCAAAATAATGAAAAGTGAAATCCAAAATCGATTCCGGAAACTTTTTGGCAAACCAAAATTTCATTGTCACTAGTCAAACTTGTATGCAAGTTGCCTTTCAAAACTCGACTTTGACAAATCATTTTTTCAGAGACCAACCAAAACATCATTTTTGAGCCCCCAAAAAAATGAAAAGTTCGATCCAAAATCGATTTCAGAAACTTTTTGGCAATCCAAAATTTCATTGTCACTAGTCAAACTTGTATGCAAGTTGCCTTTTAAAACTCGACTTTGACAAATCTTTTTTTCAGAGACCAACCAAACCATCATTTTAAGCCCCCAAAATAATGAAAAGTGAAATCCAAAATCGATTCCGGAAACTTTTTGGCAAACCAAAATTTCATTGTCACTAGTCAAACTTGTATGCAAGTTGCCTTTTAAAACTCGACTTTGACAAATCATTTTTTCAGAGACCAACCAAACCATCATTTTAAGCCCCCAAAATAATGAAAAGTGAAATCCAAAATCGATTCCGGAAACTTTTTGGCAAACCAAAATTTCATTGTCACTAGTCAAACTTGTATGCAAGTTGCCTTTTAAAACTCGACTTTGACAAATCATTTTTTCAGAGACCAACCAAAACATCATTTTTGAGCCCCCAAAAAAATGAAAAGTTCGATCCAAAATCGATTTCAGAAACTTTTTGGCAATCCAAAATTTCATTGTCACTAGTCAAACTTGTATGCAAGTTGCCTTTTAAAACTCGACTTTGACAAATCTTTTTTTCAGAGACCAACCAAACCATCATTTTAAGCCCCCAAAATAATGAAAAGTGAAATCCAAAATCGATTTCGGAAACTTTTTGGCAAACCAAAATTTCATTGTCACTAGTCAAACTTGTATGCAAGTTGCCTTTTAAAACTCGACTTTGACAAATCTTTTTTTCAGAGACCAACCAAACCATCATTTTAAGCCCCCAAAATAATGAAAAGTGAAATCCAAAATCGATTCCGGAAACTTTTTGGCAAACCAAAATTTTATTGTCACTAGTCAAACTTGTATGCAAGTTGCCTTTCAAAACTCGACTTTGACAAATCATTTTTTCAGAGACCAACCAAAGCATCATTTTTGAGCCCCCAAAATAATGAAAAGTGAAATCCAAAATCGATTTCGGAAACTTTTTGGCAATCCAAAATTTCATTGTCACTAGTCAAACTTGTATGCAAGTTGCCTTTTAAAACTCGACTTTGACAAATCATTTTTTCAGAGACCAACCAAAACATCATTTTTGAGCCCCCAAAAAAATGAAAAGTTCGATCCAAAATCGATTTCAGAAACTTTTTGGCAATCCAAAATTTCATTGTCACTAGTCAAACTTGTATGCAAGTTGCCTTTTAAAACTCGACTTTGACAAATCATTTTTTCAGAGACCAACCAAACCATCATTTTAAGCCCCCAAAATAATGAAAAGTGAAATCCAAAATCGATTCCGGAAACTTTTTGGCAAACCAAAATTTCATTGTCACTAGTCAAACTTGTATGCAAGTTGCCTTTTAAAACTCGACTTTGACAAATCATTTTTTCAGAGACCAACCAAACCATCATTTTTAAGCCCCCAAAAAAATGAAAAGTTCGATCCAAAATCGATTTCAGAAACTTTTTGGCAAACCAAAAATTCATTGTCACTAGTCAAACTTGTATGCAAGTTGCCTTTTAAAACTCGACTTTGACAAATCTTTTTTTCAGAGACCAACCAAACCATCATTTTAAGCCCCCAAAATAATGAAAAGTGAAATCCAAAATCGATTCCGGAAACTTTTTGGCAAACCAAAATTTCATTGTCACTAGTCAAACTTGTATGCAAGTTGCCTTTCAAAACTCGACTTTGACAAATCATTTTTTCAGAGACCAACCAAAGCATCATTTTTGAGCCCCCAAAATAATGAAAAGTTCGATCCAAAATCGATTTCAGAAACTTTTTGGCAATCCAAAATTTCATTGTCACTAGTCAAACTTGTATGCAAGTTGCCTTTTAAAACTCGACTTTGACAAATCTTTTTTTCAGAGACCAACCAAACCATCATTTTAAGCCCCCAAAATAATGAAAAGTGAAATCCAAAATCGATTCCGGAAACTTTTTGGCAAACCAAAATTTCATTGTCACTAGTCAAACTTGTATGCAAGTTGCCTTTTAAAACTCGACTTTGACAAATCATTTTTTCAGAGACCAACCAAAGCATCATTTTTGAGCCCCCAAAATAATGAAAAGTGAAATCCAAAATCGATTCCGGAAACTTTTTGGCAAACCAAAATTTCATTGTCACTAGTCAAACTTGTATGCAAGTTGCCTTTTAAAACTCGACTTTGACAAATCATTTTTTCAGAGACCAACCAAAACATCATTTTTAAGCCTCCAAAATAATGAAAAGTGAAATCCAAAATCGATTTCGGAAACTTTTTTCAATCCAAAAATTTCATTGTCACCAGTCAAACTTGTATGCAAGTTGCCTTTTAAAACTCGACTTTGACAAATCATTTTTTCAGAGACCAACCAAAACATCATTTTTAAGCCCCCAAAATAATGAAAAGTGAAATCCAAAATCGATTTCAGAAACTTTTTGGCAAACCAAAATTTCATTGTCACTAGTCAAACTTGTATGCAAGTTGCCTTTTAAAACTCGACTTTGACAAATCTTTTTTTCAGAGACCAACCAAACCATCATTTTAAGCCCCCAAAATAATGAAAAGTGAAATCCAAAATCGATTCCGGAAACTTTCTGGCAAACCAAAATTTCATTGTCACTAGTCAAACTTGTATGCAAGCTGGCTTTTAAAACTCGACTTTGACAAATCATTTTTTCAGAGACCAACCAAAGCATCATTTTTGAGCCCCCAAAATAATGAAAAGTGAAATCCAAAATCGATTTCGGAAACTTTTTGGCAAACCAAAATTTCATTGGCACTAGTCAAACTTGTATGCAAGTTGCCTTTTAAAACTCGACTTTGACAAATCAATTTTTCAGAGACCCACCTAAACATCATTTTAAAGCCCCCAAAATAATGAAAAGTGAAATCCAAAATCGATTTCGGAAACTTTTTGGCAAACCAAAATTTCATTGTCACTAGTCAAACTTGTATGCAAGTTGCCTTCTAAAACTCGACTTTGACAAATCATTTTTGCAGAGACCAACCAAAACATCATTTTTGAGCCCCCAAAATAATGAAAACTGAAATCCAAAATCGATTTCGGAAACTTTTTGGCAAACCAAAATTTCATTGGCACTAGTCAAACTTGTATGCAAGTTGCCTTCTAAAACTCGACTTTGACAAATCATTTTTGCAGAGACCAACCAAAACATCATTTTTGAGCCCCCAAAATAATGAAAACTGAAATCCAAAATCGATTTCGGAAACTTTTTGGCAATCCAAAATTTCATTGTCACTAGTCAAACTTGTATGCAAGTTGCCTTTTAAAACTCGACTTTGACAAATCATTTTTTCAGAGACCAACCAAAACATCATTTTAAAGCCCCCAAAATAATGAAAAGTGAAATCCAAAATCGATTTCGGAAACTTTTTGGCAAACCAAAATTTCATTGGCACTAGTCAAACTTGTATGCAAGTTGCCTTTTAAAACTCGACTTTGACAAATCAATTTTTCAGAGACCCACCTAAACATCATTTTAAAGCCCCCAAAATAATGAAAAGTGAAATCCAAAATCGATTTCGGAAACTTTTTGGCAAACCAAAATTTCATTGTCACTAGTCAAACTTGTATGCAAGTTGCCTTCTAAAACTCGACTTTGACAAATCATTTTTGCAGAGACCAACCAAAACATCATTTTTGAGCCCCCAAAATAATGAAAACTGAAATCCAAAATCGATTTCGGAAACTTTTTGGCAAACCAAAATTTCATTGGCACTAGTCAAACTTGTATGCAAGTTGCCTTTTAAAACTCGACTTTGACAAATCATTTTTTCAGAGACCAACCAAAACATTATTTTAAAGCCCCCAAAATAATGAAAAGTGAAATCCAAAATCGATTTCGGAAACTTTTTGGCAAACCAAAATTTCATTGTCACTAGTCAAACTTGTATGCAAGATGCCTTCTAAAACTCGACTTTGACAAATCATTTTTGCAGAGACCAACCAAAACATCATTTTTGAGCCCCCAAAATAATGAAAACTGAAATCCAAAATCGATTTCGGAAACTTTTTGGCAATCCAAAATTTCATTGTCACTAGTCAAACTTGTATGCAAGTTGCCTTCTAAAACTCGACTTTGACAAATCATTTTTGCAGAGACCAACCAAAACATCATTTTTGAGCCCCCAAAATAATGAAAACTGAAATCCAAAATCGATTTCGGAAACTTTTTGGCAAACCAAAATTTCATTGGCACTAGTCAAACTTGTATGCAAGTTGCCTTCTAAAACTCGACTTTGACAAATCATTTTTGCAGAGACCAACCAAAACATCATTTTTGAGCCCCCAAAATAATGAAAACTGAAATCCAAAATCGATTTCGGAAACTTTTTGGCAATCCAAAATTTCATTGTCACTAGTCAAACTTGTATGCAAGTTGCCTTCTAAAACTCGACTTTGACAAATCATTTTTGCAGAGACCAACCAAACCATCATTTTTAAGCCCCCAAAATAATGAAAAGTGAAATCCAAAATCGATTTCGGAAACTTTTTGGCAAACCAAAATTTCATTGTCACTAGTCAAACTTGTATGCAAGTTGCCGTTTAAAACTCGACTTTGACAAATCATTTTTTCAGAGACCAACCAAACCATCATTTTAAAGCCCCCAAAATAATGAAAAGTGAAATCCAAAATCGATTTCGGAAACTTTTTGGCAAACCAAAATTTCATTGGCACTAGTCAAACTTGTATGCAAGTTGCCTTTTAAAACTCGACTTTGACAAATCAATTTTTCAGAGACCCACCTAAACATCATTTTAAAGCCCCCAAAATAATGAAAAGTGAAATCCAAAATCGATTTCGGAAACTTTTTGGCAATCCAAAATTTCATTGTCACTAGTCAAACTTGTATGCAAGTTACCTTTTAAAACTCGACTTTGACAAATCATTTTTTCAGAGACCAACCAAACCATCATTTTTGAGCCCCCAAAATAATGAAAAGGTCGATCCAAAATCGTTTTCGGAAACTTTTTGGCAAACCAAAATTTCATTGTCACTAGTCAAACTTGTATGCAAGTTGCCTTTTAAAACTCGACTTTGACAAATCATTTTTTCAGAGACCAACCAAAACATCATTTTAAAGCCCCCAAAATAATGACAATTGAAATCCAAAATCGATTTCGGAAACTTTTTGGCAAACCAAAATTTCATTGTCACTAGTCAAACTTGTATGCAAGTTGCCTTTTAAAACTCGACTTTGACAAATCATTTTTTCAGAGACCAACCAAACCATCATTTTTAAGCCCCCAAAATAATGAAAAGTGAAATCCAAAATCGATTTCGGAAACTTTTTGGCAAACCAAAATTTCATTGTCACTAGTCAAACTTGTATGCAAGTTGCCTTTTAAAACTCGACTTTGACAAATCATTTTTTCAGAGACCAACCAAACCATCATTTTTAAGCCCCCAAAATAATGAAAAGGTCGATCCAAAATCGTTTTCGGAAACTTTTTGGCAAACCAAAATTTCATTGTCACTAGTCAAACTTGTATGCAAGTTGCCTTTTAAAACTCGACTTTGACAAATCATTTTTTCAGAGACCAACCAAAACATCATTTTAAAGCCCCCAAAATAATGAAAAGTGAAATCCAAAATCGATTTCGGAAACTTTTTGGCAAACCAAAATTTCATTGTCACTAGTCAAACTTGTATGCAAGTTGCCTTTTAAAACTCGACTTTGACAAATCATTTTTTCAGAGACCAACCAAACCATCATTTTTAAGCCCCCAAAATAATGAAAAGTGAAATCCAAAATCGATTTCGGAAACTTTTTGGCAAACCAAAATTTCATTGTCACTAGTCAAACTTGTATGCAAGTTGCCTTTTAAAACTCGACTTTGACAAATCATTTTTTCAGAGACCAACCAAACCATCATTTTTAAGCCCCCAAAATAATGAAAAGGTCGATCCAAAATCGTTTTCGGAAACTTTTTGGCAAACCAAAATTTCATTGTCACTAGTCAAACTTGTATGCAAGTTGCCTTTTAAAACTCGACTTTGACAAATCATTTTTTCAGAGACCAACCAAACCATCATTTTTAAGCCCCCAAAATAATGAAAAGTGAAATCCAAAATCGATTTCGGAAACTTTTTGGCAAACCAAAATTTCATTGTCACTAGTCAAACTTGTATGCAAGTTGCCTTTTAAAACTCGACTTTGACAAATCATTTTTTCAGAGACCAACCAAACCATCATTTTTAGGCCCCCAAAATAATGAAAAGTTCGATCCAAAATCGATTTCGGAAACTTTTTGGCAAACCAAAATTTCATTGTCACTAGTCAAACTTGTATGCAAGTTGCCTTCTAAAACTCGACTTTGACAAATCGTTTTTTCAGAGACCAACCAAAACATCATTTTTGAGCCCCCAAAATAATGAAAAGTGAAATCCAAAATCGATTTCGGAAACTTTTTGGCAATCCAAAATTTCATTGTCACTAGTCAAACTTGGATGCAAGTTGCCCTTTAAAACTCGACTTTGACAAATCTTTTTTTCAGAGACCAACCAAAACATCATTTTTAAGCCCCCAAAATAATGAAAAGTGAAATCCAAGATCGATTTCGGAAACTTTTTGGCAATCCAAAATTTCATTGTCACTAGTCAAACTTGTATGCAAGTTGCCTTTTAAAACTCGACTTTGACAAATCATTTTTTCAGAGACCAACCAAAACATCATTTTAAAGCCCCCAAAATAATGAAAAGTGAAATCCAAAATCGATTTCGGAAACTTTTTGGCAACCAAAATTTCATTGGCACTAGTCAAACTTGTATGCAAGTTGCCTTTTAAAACTCGACTTTGACAAATCAATTTTTCAGAGACCCACCTAAACATCATTTTAAAGCCCCCAAAATAATGAAAAGTGAAATCCAAAATCGATTTCGGAAACTTTTTGGCAAACCAAAATTTCATTGTCACTAGTCAAACTTGTATGCAAGTTGCCTTCTAAAACTCGACTTTGACAAATCATTTTTGCAGAGACCAACCAAAACATCATTTTTGAGCCCCCAAAATAATGAAAACTGAAATCCAAAATCGATTTCGGAAACTTTTTGGCAAACCAAAATTTCATTGGCACTAGTCAAACTTGTATGCAAGTTGCCTTTTAAAACTCGACTTTGACAAATCATTTTTTCAGAGACCAACCAAAACATTATTTTAAAGCCCCCAAAATAATGAAAAGTGAAATCCAAAATCGATTTCGGAAACTTTTTGGCAAACCAAAATTTCATTGTCACTAGTCAAACTTGTATGCAAGATGCCTTCTAAAACTCGACTTTGACAAATCATTTTTGCAGAGACCAACCAAAACATCATTTTTGAGCCCCCAAAATAATGAAAACTGAAATCCAAAATCGATTTCGGAAACTTTTTGGCAATCCAAAATTTCATTGTCACTAGTCAAACTTGTATGCAAGTTGCCTTCTAAAACTCGACTTTGACAAATCATTTTTGCAGAGACCAACCAAAACATCATTTTTGAGCCCCCAAAATAATGAAAACTGAAATCCAAAATCGATTTCGGAAACTTTTTGGCAAACCAAAATTTCATTGTCACTAGTCAAACTTGTATGCAAGTTGCCTTCTAAAACTCGACTTTGACAAATCATTTTTGCAGAGACCAACCAAAACATCATTTTTGAGCCCCCAAAATAATGAAAACTGAAATCCAAAATCGATTTCGGAAACTTTTTGGCAATCCAAAATTTCATTGTCACTAGTCAAACTTGTATGCAAGTTGCCTTCTAAAACTCGACTTTGACAAATCATTTTTGCAGAGACCAACCAAAACATCATTTTTGAGCCCCCAAAATAATGAAAACTGAAATCCAAAATCGATTTCGGAAACTTTTTGGCAAACCAAAATTTCATTGGCACTAGTCAAACTTGTATGCAAGTTGCCTTTTAAAACTCGACTTTGACAAATCATTTTTTCAGAGACCAACCAAAACATCATTTTAAAGCCCCCAAAATAATGAAAAGTGAAATCCAAAATCGATTTCGGAAACTTTTTGGCAAACCAAAATTTCATTGGCACTAGTCAAACTTGTATGCAAGTTGCCTTTTAAAACTCGACTTTGACAAATCAATTTTTCAGAGACCCACCTAAACATCATTTTAAAGCCCCCAAAATAATGAAAAGTGAAATCCAAAATCGATTTCGGAAACTTTTTGGCAATCCAAAATTTCATTGTCACTAGTCAAACTTGTATGCAAGTTACCTTTTAAAACTCGACTTTGACAAATCATTTTTTCAGAGACCAACCAAACCATCATTTTTGAGCCCCCAAAATAATGAAAAGGTCGATCCAAAATCGTTTTCGGAAACTTTTTGGCAAACCAAAATTTCATTGTCACTAGTCAAACTTGTATGCAAGTTGCCTTTTAAAACTCGACTTTGACAAATCATTTTTTCAGAGACCAACCAAAACATCATTTTAAAGCCCCCAAAATAATGACAAGTGAAATCCAAAATCGATTTCGGAAACTTTTTGGCAAACCAAAATTTCATTGTCACTAGTCAAACTTGTATGCAAGTTGCCTTTTAAAACTCGACTTTGACAAATCATTTTTTCAGAGACCAACCAAACCATCATTTTTAAGCCCCCAAAATAATGAAAAGTGAAATCCAAAATCGATTTCGGAAACTTTTTGGCAAACCAAAATTTCATTGTCACTAGTCAAACTTGTATGCAAGTTGCCTTTTAAAACTCGACTTTGACAAATCATTTTTTCAGAGACCAACCAAACCATCATTTTTAAGCCCCCAAAATAATGAAAAGGTCGATCCAAAATCGTTTTCGGAAACTTTTTGGCAAACCAAAATTTCATTGTCACTAGTCAAACTTGTATGCAAGTTGCCTTTTAAAACTCGACTTTGACAAATCATTTTTTCAGAGACCAACCAAAACATCATTTTAAAGCCCCCAAAATAATGAAAAGTGAAATCCAAAATCGATTTCGGAAACTTTTTGGCAAACCAAAATTTCATTGTCACTAGTCAAACTTGTATGCAAGTTGCCTTTTAAAACTCGACTTTGACAAATCATTTTTTCAGAGACCAACCAAACCATCATTTTTAAGCCCCCAAAATAATGAAAAGTGAAATCCAAAATCGATTTCGGAAACTTTTTGGCAAACCAAAATTTCATTGTCACTAGTCAAACTTGTATGCAAGTTGCCTTTTAAAACTCGACTTTGACAAATCATTTTTTCAGAGACCAACCAAACCATCATTTTTAAGCCCCCAAAATAATGAAAAGGTCGATCCAAAATCGTTTTCGGAAACTTTTTGGCAAACCAAAATTTCATTGTCACTAGTCAAACTTGTATGCAAGTTGCCTTTTAAAACTCGACTTTGACAAATCATTTTTTCAGAGACCAACCAAACCATCATTTTTAAGCCCCCAAAATAATGAAAAGTGAAATCCAAAATCGATTTCGGAAACTTTTTGGCAAACCAAAATTTCATTGTCACTAGTCAAACTTGTATGCAAGTTGCCTTTTAAAACTCGACTTTGACAAATCATTTTTTCAGAGACCAACCAAACCATCATTTTAAAGCCCCCAAAATAATGAAAAGTGAAATCCAAAATCGATTTCGGAAACTTTTTGGCAAACCAAAATTTCATTGTCACTAGTCAAACTTGTTTGCAAGTTGCCTTTTAAAACTCGACTTTGACAAATCATTTTTTCAGAGACCAACCAAACCATCATTTTTAAGCCCCCAAAATAATGAAAAGTGAAATCCAAAATCGATTTCGGAAACTTTTTGGCAAACCAAAATTTCATTGTCACTAATCAAACTTGTATGCAAGTTGCCTTTTAAAACTCGACTTTGACAAATCATTTTTTCAGAGACCAACCAAACCATCATTTTTAAGCCCCCAAAATAATGAAAAGTGAAATCCAGAATCGATTTCGGAAACTTTTTGGCAAACCAAAATTTCATTGTCACTAGTCAAACTTGTTTGCAAGTTGCCTTTTAAAACTCGACTTTGACAAATCATTTTTTCAGAGACCAACCAAACCATCATTTTTAAGCCCCCAAAATAATGAAAAGTGAAATCCAAAATCGATTTCGGAAACTTTTTGGCAAACCAAAATTTCATTGTCACTAATCAAACTTGTATGCAAGTTGCCTTTTAAAACTCGACTTTGACAAATCATTTTTTCAGAGACCAACCAAACCATCATTTTTAAGCCCCCAAAATAATGAAAAGTGAAATCCAAAATCGATTTCGGAAACTTTTTGGCAAACCAAAATTTCATTGTCACTAGTCAAACTTGTATGCAAGTTGCCTTTTAAAACTCGACTTTGACAAATCATTTTTTCAGAGACCAACCAAACCATCATTTTTAAGCCCCCAAAATAATGAAAAGGTCGATCCAAAATCGTTTTCGGAAACTTTTTGGCAAACCAAAATTTCATTGTCACTAGTCAAACTTGTATGCAAGTTGCCTTTTAAAACTCGACTTTGACAAATCATTTTTTCAGAGACCAACCAAAACATCATTTTAAAGCCCCCAAAATAATGAAAAGTGAAATCCAAAATCGATTTCGGAAACTTTTTGGCAAACCAAAATTTCATTGTCACTAGTCAAACTTGTATGCAAGTTGCCTTCTAAAACTCGACTTTGACAAATCATTTTTTCAGAGACCCACCTAAACATCATTTTAAAGCCCCCAAAATAATGAAAAGTGAAATCCAAAATCGATTTCGGAAACTTTTTGGCAAACCAAAATTTCATTGTCACTAGTCAAACTTGTATGCAAGTTGCCTTCTAAAACTCGACTTTGACAAATCATTTTTGCAGAGACCAACCAAACCATCATTTTTAAGCCCCCAAAATAATGAAAAGGTCGATCCAAAATCGTTTTCGGAAACTTTTTGGCAAACCAAAATTTCATTGTCACTAGTCAAACTTGTATGCAAGTTGCCTTTTAAAACTCGACTTTGACAAATCATTTTTTCAGAGACCCACCTAAACATCATTTTAAAGCCCCCAAAATAATGAAAACTGAAATCCAAAATCGATTTCGGAAACTTTTTGGCAAACCAAAATTTCATTGTCACTAGTCAAACTTGTATGCAAGTTGCCTTTTAAAACTCGACTTTGACAAATCATTTTTTCAGAGACCCACCTAAACATCATTTTAAAGCCCCCAAAACAATGAAAAGTGAAATCCAAAATCGATTTCGGAAACTTTTTGGCAAACCAAAATTTCATTGGCACTAGTCAAACTTGTATGCAAGTTGCCTTTTAAAACTCGACTTTGACAAATCATTTTTTCAGAGACCAACCAAACCATCATTTTTAAGCCCCCAAAATAATGAAAAGTGAAATCCAAAATCGATTTCGGAAACTTTTTGGCAAACCAAAATTTCATTGTCACTAGTCAAACTTGTATGCAAGTTGCCTTTTAAAACTCGACTTTGACAAATCATTTTTTCAGAGACCAACCAAACCATCATTTTTAAGCCCCCAAAATAATGAAAAGTGAAATCCAAAATCGATTTCGGAAACTTTTTGGCAAACCAAAATTTCATTGTCACTAGTCAAACTTGTATGCAAGTTGCCTTTTAAAACTCGACTTTGACAAATCATTTTTTCAGAGACCAACCAAACCATCATTTTTAAGCCCCCAAAATAATGAAAAGTGAAATCCAAAATCGATTTCGGAAACTTTTTGGCAAACCAAAATTTCATTGTCACTAGTCAAACTTGTATGCAAGTTGCCTTTTAAAACTCGACTTTGACAAATCATTTTTTCAGAGACCAACCAAACCATCATTTTTAAGCCCCCAAAATAATGAAAAGGTCGATCCAAAATCGTTTTCGGAAACTTTTTGGCAAACCAAAATTTCATTGTCACTAGTCAAACTTGTATGCAAGTTGCCTTCTAAAACTCGACTTTGACAAATCATTTTTTCAGAGACCAACCAAACCATCATTTTTAAGCCCCCAAAATAATGAAAAGTGAAATCCAAAATCGATTTCGGAAACTTTTTGGCAAACCAAAATTTCATTGTCACTAGTCAAACTTGTATGCAAGTTGCCTTTTAAAACTCGACTTTGACAAATCATTTTTTCAGAGACCAACCAAACCATCATTTTAAAGCCCCCAAAATAATGAAAAGTGAAATCCAAAATCGATTTCGGAAACTTTTTGGCAAACCAAAATTTCATTGTCACTAGTCAAACTTGTTTGCAAGTTGCCTTTTAAAACTCGACTTTGACAAATCATTTTTTCAGAGACCAACCAAACCATCATTTTTAAGCCCCCAAAATAATGAAAAGGTCGATCCAAAATCGTTTTCGGAAACTTTTTGGCAAACCAAAATTTCATTGTCACTAGTCAAACTTGTATGCAAGTTGCCTTTTAAAACTCGACTTTGACAAATCATTTTTTCAGAGACCAACCAAACCATCATTTTTAAGCCCCCAAAATAATGAAAAGTGAAATCCAAAATCGATTTCGGAAACTTTTTGGCAAACCAAAATTTCATTGTCACTAGTCAAACTTGTATGCAAGTTGCCTTTTAAAACTCGACTTTGACAAATCATTTTTTCAGAGACCAACCAAAACATCATTTTTGAGTACCCAAAATAATGAAAAGTAAAATCCAAAATCGATTTCGGAAACTTTTTTGCAAACCATAATTTCATTGTCACTAGTCAAACTTGTATGCAAGTTGCCTTTTAAAACTCGACTTTGACAAATCATTTTTTCAGAGACCAACCAAACCATCATTTTTAAGCCCCCAAAATAATGAAAAGTGAAATCCAAAATCGATTTCGGAAACTTTTTGGCAAACCAAAATTTCATTGTCACTAGTCAAACTTGTATGCAAGTTGCCTTTTAAAACTCGACTTTGACAAATCATTTTTTCAGAGACCAACCAAACCATCATTTTTAAGCCCCCAAAATAATGAAAAGGTCGATCCAAAATCGTTTTCGGAAACTTTTTGGCAATCCAAAATTTCATTGTCACTAGTCAAACTTGTATGCAAGTTGCCTTTTAAAACTCGACTTTGACAAATCATTTTTTCAGAGACCCACCTAAACATCATTTTAAAGCCCCCAAAATAATGAAAAGTGAAATCCAAAATCGATTTCGGAAACTTTTTGGCAAACCAAAATTTCATTGTCACTAGTCAAACTTGTATGCAAGTTGCCTTTTAAAACTCGACTTTGACAAATCATTTTTTCAGAGACCAACCAAACCATCATTTTTAAGCCCCCAAAATAATGAAAAGTGAAATCCAAAATCGATTTCGGAAACTTTTTGGCAAACCAAAATTTCATTGTCACTAGTCAAACTTGTATGCAAGTTGCCTTTTAAAACTCGACTTTGACAAATCATTTTTTCAGAGACCAACCAAACCATCATTTTTAAGCCCCCAAAATAATGAAAAGGTCGATCCAAAATCGTTTTCGGAAACTTTTTGGCAAACCAAAATTTCATTGTCACTAGTCAAACTTGTATGCAAGTTGCCTTTTAAAACTCGACTTTGACAAATCATTTTTTCAGAGACCAACCAAAACATCATTTTAAAGCCCCCAAAATAATGAAAAGTGAAATCTAAAATCGATTTCGGAAACTTTTTGGCAAACCAAAATTTCATTGTCACTAGTCAAACTTGTATGCAAGTTGCCTTTTAAAACTCGACTTTGACAAATCATTTTTTCAGAGACCAACCAAAACATCATTTTAAAGCCCCCAAAATAATGAAAAGTGAAATCCAAAATCGATTTCGGAAACTTTTTGGCAATCCAAAATTTCATTGTCACTAGTCAAACTTGTATGCAAGTTGCCTTTTAAAACTCGACTTTGACAAATCATTTTTTCAGAGACCCACCTAAACATCATTTTTGAGCCCCCAAAATAATGAAAACTGAAATCCAAAATCGATTTCGGAAACTTTTTGGCAAACCAAAATTTCATTGGCACTAGTCAAACTTGTATGCAAGTTGCCTTTTAAAACTCGACTTTGACAAATCATTTTTTCAGAGACCCACCTAAACATCATTTTAAAGCCCCCAAAATAATGAAAAGTGAAATCCAAAATCGATTTCGGAAACTTTTTGGCAAACCAAAATTTCATTGTCACTAGTCAAACTTGTATGCAAGTTGCCTTCTAAAACTCGACTTTGACAAATCATTTTTGCAGAGACCAACCAAACCATCATTTTTAAGCCCCCAAAATAATGAAAAGGTCGATCCAAAATCGTTTTCGGAAACTTTTTGGCAATCCAAAATTTCATTGTCACTAGTCAAACTTGTATGCAAGTTGCCTTTTAAAACTCGACTTTGACAAATCATTTTTTCAGAGACCAACCAAAACATCATTTTAAAGCCCCCAAAATAATGAAAAGTGAAATCCAAAATCGATTTCGGAAACTTTTTGGCAATCCAAAATTTCATTGTCACTAGTCAAACTTGTATGCAAGTTGCCTTTTAAAACTCGACTTTGACAAATCATTTTTTCAGAGACCCACTTAAACATCATTTTAAAGCCCCCAAAATAATGAAAACTGAAATCCAAAATCGATTTCGGAAACTTTTTGGCAATCCAAAATTTCATTGTCACTAGTCAAACTTGTATGCAAGTTGCCTTTTAAAACTCGACTTTGACAAATAATTTTTTCAGAGACCCACCTAAACATCATTTTAAAGCCCCCAAAATAATGAAAAGTGAAATCCAAAATCGATTTCGGAAACTTTTTGGCAAACCAAAATTTCATTGTCACTAGTCAAACTTGTATGCAAGTTGCCTTCTAAAACTCGACTTTGACAAATCATTTTTGCAGAGACCAACCAAACCATCATTTTTAAGCCCCCAAAATAATGAAAAGTGAAATCCAAAATCGTTTTCGGAAACTTTTTGGCAAACCAAAATTTCATTGTCACTAGTCAAACTTGTATGCAAGTTGCCTTTTAAAACTCGACTTTGACAAATCATTTTTTCAGATACCAACCAAAACATCATTTTAAAGCCCCCAAAATAATGAAAACTGAAATCCAAAATCGATTTCGGAAACTTTTTGGCAATCCAAAATTTCATTGTCACTAGTCAAACTTGTATGCAAGTTGCCTTTTAAAACTCGACTTTGACAAATCATTTTTTCAGAGACCCACCTAAACATCATTTTTAAGCCCCCAAAATAATGAAAAGTGAAATCCAAAATCGATTTCGGAAACTTTTTGGCAAACCAAAATTTCATTGTCACTAGTCAAACTTGTATGCAAGTTGCCTTCTAAAACTCGACTTTGACAAATCATTTTTGCAGAGACCAACCAAACCATCATTTTTAAGCCCCCAAAATAATGAAAAGGTCGATCCAAAATCGTTTTCGGAAACTTTTTGGCAAACCAAAATTTCATTGTCACTAGTCAAACTTGTATGCAAGTTGCCTTTTAAAACTCGACTTTGACAAATCATTTTTTCAGATACCAACCAAAACATCATTTTAAAGCCCCCAAAATAATGAAAAGTGAAATCCAAAATCGATTTCGGAAACTTTTTGGCAAACCAAAATTTCATTGGCACTAGTCAAACTTGTATGCAAGTTGCCTTTTAAAACTCGACTTTGACAAATCATTTTTTCAGAGACCCACCTAAACATCATTTTTAAGCCCCCAAAATAATGAAAAGTGAAATCCAAAATCGATTTCGGAAACTTTTTGGCAAACCAAAATTTCATTGTCACTAGTCAAACTTGTATGCAAGTTGCCTTCTAAAACTCGACTTTGACAAATCATTTTTGCAGAGACCAACCAAACCATCATTTTTAAGCCCCCAAAATAATGAAAAGGTCGATCCAAAATCGTTTTCGGAAACTTTTTGGCAAACCAAAATTTCATTGTCACTAGTCAAACTTGTATGCAAGTTGCCTTTTAAAACTCGACTTTGACAAATCATTTTTTCAGAGACCAACCAAAACATCATTTTAAAGCCCCCAAAATAATGAAAAGTGAAATCCAAAATCGATTTCGGAAACTTTTTGGCAATCCAAAATTTCATTGTCACTAGTCAAACTTGTATGCAAGTTGCCTTTTAAAACTCGACTTTGACAAATCATTTTTTCAGAGACCCACCTAAACATCATTTTAAAGCCCCCAAAATAATGAAAACTGAAATCCAAAATCGATTTCGGAAACTTTTTGGCAATCCAAAATTTCATTGTCACTAGTCAAACTTGTATGCAAGTTGCCTTTTAAAACTCGACTTTGACAAATCATTTTTTCAGAGACCCACCTAAACATCATTTTAAAGCCCCCAAAATAATGAAAAGTGAAATCCAAAATCGATTTTGGAAACTTTTTGGCAAACCAAAATTTCATTGGCACTAGTCAAACTTGTATGCAAGTTGCCTTCTAAAACTCGACTTTGACAAATCATTTTTGCAGAGACCAACCAAAACATCATTTTTGAGCCCCCAAAATAATGAAAACTGAAATCCAAAATCGATTTCGGAAACTTTTTGGCAATCCAAAATTTCATTGTCACTAGTCAAACTTGTATGCAAGTTGCCTTTTAAAACTCGACTTTGACAAATCATTTTTTCAGAGACCAACCAAACCATCATTTTTAAGCCCCCAAAATAAGGAAAAATGCAATCCAAAATTGATTTCGGAAAACTTTTTGGCAAACCAAAATTTCATTGTCACTAGTCAAACTTGGATGCAAGTTGCCTTTTAAACCTCGACTTTGACAAATAATTTTTTCAGAGACCAGCCAAACCATCATTTTTAAGCCCCCAAAATAATGAAAAGTTCGATTCAAAATCGATTTCGGAAACTTTTTGGCAAACCAAAATTTGATTGTCACTAGTCAAACTGGTATGCAAGTTGCCTTCTAAAACTCGACTTTGACAAATCATTTTTTCAGAGACCAACCAAAACATCATTTTAAAGCCCCCAAAATAATGAAAAGTGAAATCCAAAATCGATTTCGGAAACTTTTTGGCAAACCAAAATTTCATTGTCACTAGTCAAACTTGTATGCAAGTTGCCTTTTAAAACTCGACTTTGACAAATCATTTTTTCAGAGACCAACCAAACCATCATTTTTAAGCCCCCAAAATAATGAAAAGGTCGATCCAAAATCGTTTTCGGAAACTTTTTGGCAAACCAAAATTTCATTGTCACTAGTCAAACTTGTATGCAAGTTGCCTTTTAAAACTCGACTTTGACAAATCATTTTTTCAGAGACCAACCAAACCATCATTTTTAAGCCCCCAAAATTATGAAAAGTGAAATCCAAAATCGATTTCGGAAACTTTTTGGCAAACCAAAATTTCATTGTCACTAGTCAAACTTGTATGCAAGTTGCCTTTTAAAACTCGACTTTGACAAATCATTTTTTCAGAGACCAACCAAACCATCATTTTAAAGCCCCCAAAATAATGAAAAGTGAAATCCAAAATCGATTTCGGAAACTTTTTGGCAAACCAAAATTTCATTGTCACTAGTCAAACTTGTTTGCAAGTTGCCTTTTAAAACTCGACTTTGACAAATCATTTTTTCAGAGACCAACCAAACCATCATTTTTAAGCCCCCAAAATAATGAAAAGGTTGATCCAAAATCGTTTTCGGAAACTTTTTGGCAAACCAAAATTTCATTGTCACTAGTCAAACTTGTATGCAAGTTGCCTTTTAAAACTCGACTTTGACAAATCATTTTTTCAGAGACCAACCAAACCATCATTTTTAAGCCCCCAAAATAATGAAAAGTGAAATCCAAAATCGATTTCGGAAACTTTTTGGCAAACCAAAATTTCATTGTCACTAGTCAAACTTGTATGCAAGTTGCCTTTTAAAACTCGACTTTGACAAATCATTTTTTCAGAGACCAACCAAACCATCATTTTAAAGCCCCCAAAATAATGAAAAGTGAAATCCAAAATCGATTTCGGAAACTTTTTGGCAAACCAAAATTTCATTGTCACTAGTCAAACTTGTTTGCAAGTTGCCTTTTAAAACTCGACTTTGACAAATCATTTTTTCAGAGACCAACCAAACCATCATTTTAAAGCCCCCAAAATAATGAAAAGTGAAATCCAAAATCGATTTCGGAAACTTTTTGGCAAACCAAAATTTCATTGTCACTAGTCAAACTTGTATGCAAGTTGCCTTTTAAAACTCGACTTTGACAAATCATTTTTTCAGAGACCCACCTAAACATCATTTTAAAGCCCCCAAAATAATGAAAAGTGAAATCCAAAATCGATTTCGGAAACTTTTTGGCAAACCAAAATTTCATTGTCACTAGTCAAACTTGTATGCAAGTTGCCTTTTAAAACTCGACTTTGACAAATCATTTTTTCAGAGACCAACCAAACCATCATTTTTAAGCCCCCAAAATAATGAAAAGGTTGATCCAAAATCGTTTTCGGAAACTTTTTGGCAAACCAAAATTTCATTGTCACTAGTCAAACTTGTATGCAAGTTGCCTTTTAAAACTCGACTTTGACAAATCATTTTTTCAGAGACCAACCAAACCATCATTTTAAAGCCCCCAAAATAATGAAAAGGTTGATCCAAAATCGTTTTCGGAAACTTTTTGGCAAACCAAAATTTCATTGTCACTAGTCAAACTTGTATGCAAGTTGCCTTTTAAAACTCGACTTTGACAAATCATTTTTTCAGAGACCAACCAAACCATCATTTTAAAGCCCCCAAAATAATGAAAAGTGAAATCCAAAATCGATTTCGGAAACTTTTTGGCAAACCAAAATTTCATTGTCACTAGTCAAACTTGTATGCAAGTTGCCTTTTAAAACTCGACTTTGACAAATCATTTTTTCAGAGACCAACCAAACCATCATTTTAAAGCCCCCAAAATAATGAAAAGTGAAATCCAAAATCGATTTCGGAAACTTTTTGGCAAACCAAAATTTCATTGTCACTAGTCAAACTTGTATGCAAGTTGCCTTTTAAAACTCGACTTTGACAAATCATTTTTTCAGAGACCAACCAAAACATCATTTTTGAGCCCCCAAAATAATGAAAAGTGAAATCCAAAATCGATTTCGGAAACTTTTTGGCAAACCAAAATTTCATTGTCACTAGTCAAACTTGTATGCAAGTTGCCTTCTAAAACTCGACTTTGACAAATCATTTTTGCAGAGACCAACCAAAACATCATTTTTGAGCCCCCAAAATAATGAAAAGTGAAATCCAAAATCGATTTCGGAAACTTTTTGGCAATCCAAAATTTCATTGTCACTAGTCAAACTTGTATGCAAGTTGCCTTTTAAAACTCGACTTTGACAAATCATTTTTTCAGAGACCCACCTAAACATCATTTTAAAGCCCCCAAAATAATGAAAAGTGAAATCCAAAATCGATTTCGGAAACTTTTTGGCAAACCAAAATTTCATTGTCACTAGTCAAACTTGTATGCAAGTTGCCTTCTAAAACTCGACTTTGACAAATCATTTTTTCAGAGACCCACCTAAACATCATTTTAAAGCCCCCAAAATAATGAAAAGTGAAATCCAAAATCGATTTCGGAAACTTTTTGGCAAACCAAAATTTCATTGTCACTAGTCAAACTTGTATGCAAGTTGCCTTTTAAAACTCGACTTTGACAAATCATTTTTTCAGAGACCAACCAAACCATCATTTTTAAGCCCCCAAAATAATGAAAAGGTTGATCCAAAATCGTTTTCGGAAACTTTTTGGCAAACCAAAATTTCATTGTCACTAGTCAAACTTGTATGCAAGTTGCCTTTTAAAACTCGACTTTGACAAATCATTTTTTCAGAGACCAACCAAACCATCATTTTAAAGCCCCCAAAATAATGAAAAGTGAAATCCAAAATCGATTTCGGAAACTTTTTGGCAAACCAAAATTTCATTGTCACTAGTCAAACTTGTTTGCAAGTTGCCTTTTAAAACTCGACTTTGACAAATCATTTTTTCAGAGACCAACCAAACCATCATTTTAAAGCCCCCAAAATAATGAAAAGTGAAATCCAAAATCGATTTCGGAAACTTTTTGGCAAACCAAAATTTCATTGTCACTAGTCAAACTTGTATGCAAGTTGCCTTTTAAAACTCGACTTTGACAAATCATTTTTTCAGAGACCAACCAAACCATCATTTTAAAGCCCCCAAAATAATGAAAAGTGAAATCCAAAATCGATTTCGGAAACTTTTTGGCAAACCAAAATTTCATTGTCACTAGTCAAACTTGTATGCAAGTTGCCTTTTAAAACTCGACTTTGACAAATCATTTTTTCAGAGACCAACCAAAACATCATTTTTGAGCCCCCAAAATAATGAAAAGTGAAATCCAAAATCGATTTCGGAAACTTTTTGGCAAACCAAAATTTCATTGTCACTAGTCAAACTTGTATGCAAGTTGCCTTCTAAAACTCGACTTTGACAAATCATTTTTGCAGAGACCAACCAAAACATCATTTTTGAGCCCCCAAAATAATGAAAAGTGAAATCCAAAATCGATTTCGGAAACTTTTTGGCAATCCAAAATTTCATTGTCACTAGTCAAACTTGTATGCAAGTTGCCTTTTAAAACTCGACTTTGACAAATCATTTTTTCAGAGACCCACCTAAACATCATTTTAAAGCCCCCAAAATAATGAAAAGTGAAATCCAAAATCGATTTCGGAAACTTTTTGGCAAACCAAAATTTCATTGTCACTAGTCAAACTTGTATGCAAGTTGCCTTCTAAAACTCGACTTTGACAAATCATTTTTGCAGAGACCAACCAAACCATCATTTTTAAGCCCCCAAAATAATGAAAAGGTCGATCCAAAATCGTTTTCGGAAACTTTTTGGCAAACCAAAATTTCATTGTCACTAGTCAAACTTGTATGCAAGTTGCCTTTTAAAACTCGACTTTGACAAATCATTTTTTCAGAGACCAACCAAAACATCATTTTAAAGCCCCCAAAATAATGAAAAGTGAAATCCAAAATCGATTTCGGAAACTTTTTGGCAATCCAAAATTTCATTGTCACTAGTCAAACTTGTATGCAAGTTGCCTTTTAAAACTCGACTTTGACAAATCATTTTTTCAGAGACCCACCTAAACATCATTTTAAAGCCCCCAAAATAATGAAAAGTGAAATCCAAAATCGATTTCGGAAACTTTTTGGCAAACCAAAATTTCATTGGCACTAGTCAAACTTGTATGCAAGTTGCCTTTTAAAACTCGACTTTGACAAATCATTTTTTCAGAGACCCACCTAAACATCATTTTAAAGCCCCCAAAATAATGAAAAGTGAAATCCAAAATCGATTTCGGAAACTTTTTGGCAAACCAAAATTTCATTGTCACTGGTCAAACTTGTATGCAAGTTGCCTTCTAAAACTCGACTTTGACAAATCATTTTTGCAGAGACCAACCAAACCATCATTTTTAAGCCCCCAAAATAATGAAAAGGTCGATCCAAAATCGTTTTCGGAAACTTTTTGACAATCCAAAATTTCATTGTCACTTGTCAAACTTGTATGCAAGTTGCCTTCTAAAACTCGACTTTGACAAATCATTTTTGCAGAGACCAACCAAAACATAATTTTTGAGCCCCCAAATAATGAAAAGTGAAATCCAAAATCGATTTCGGAAACGTTTTGGCAATCCAAAATTTCATTGTCACTAGTCAAACTTGTATGCAAGTTGCCTTTTAAAACTCGACTTTGACAAATCATTTTTTCAGAGACCAACCAAAACATCATTTTAAAGCCCCCAAAATAATGAAAAGTGCAATCCAAAATCGATTTCGGAAACTTTTTGGCAATCCAAAATTTCATTGTCACTTGTCAAACTTGTATGCAAGTTGCCTTTTAAAACTCGACTTTGACAAATCATTTTTTCAGAGACCAACCAAAACATCATTTTTAAGCCCCCAAAATAATGAAAAGTGAAATCCAAAATCGATTTCGGAAACTTTTTGGCAAACCAAAATTTCATTGTCACTAGTCAAACTTGTATGCAAGTTGCCTTTTAAAATTCGACTTTGACAAATCATTTTTTCAGAGACCAACCAAAACATCATTTTTAAGCCCCCAAAATAATGAAAAGTGAAATCCAAAATCGATTTCGGAAACTTTTTGGCAAACCAAAATTTCATTGTCACTGGTCAAACTTGTATGCAAGTTGCCTTCTAAAACTCGACTTTGACAAATCATTTTTGCAGAGACCAACCAAACCATCATTTTTAAGCCCCCAAAATAATGAAAAGGTCGATCCAAAATCGTTTTCGGAAACTTTTTGACAATCCAAAATTTCATTGTCACTTGTCAAACTTGTATGCAAGTTGCCTTCTAAAACTCGACTTTGACAAATCATTTTTGCAGAGACCAACCAAAACATAATTTTTGAGCCCCCAAATAATGAAAAGTGAAATCCAAAATCGATTTCGGAAACGTTTTGGCAATCCAAAATTTCATTGTCACTAGTCAAACTTGTATGCAAGTTGCCTTTTAAAACTCGACTTTGACAAATCATTTTTTCAGAGACCAACCAAAACATCATTTTAAAGCCCCCAAAATAATGAAAAGTGCAATCCAAAATCGATTTCGGAAACTTTTTGGCAATCCAAAATTTCATTGTCACTTGTCAAACTTGTATGCAAGTTGCCTTTTAAAACTCGACTTTGACAAATCATTTTTTCAGAGACCAACCAAAACATCATTTTTAAGCCCCCAAAATAATGAAAAGTGAAATCCAAAATCGATTTCGGAAACTTTTTGGCAAACCAAAATTTCATTGTCACTAGTCAAACTTGTATGCAAGTTGCCTTTTAAAATTCGACTTTGACAAATCATTTTTTCAGAGACCAACCAAAACATCATTTTTAAGCCCCCAAAATAATGAAAAGGGAATTCCAAAATCGATTTCGGAAACTTTTTGGCAAACCAAAATTTTATTGTCACTAGCCAAACTTGTATGCAAGTTGCCTTCTAAAACTCGACTTTGACAAATCATTTTTGCAGAGACCAACCAAAACATAATTTTTGAGCCCCCAAATAATGAAAAGTGAAATCCAAAATCGATTTCGGAAACGTTTTGGCAATCCAAAATTTCATTGTCACTAGTCAAACTTGTATGCAAGTTGCCTTTTAAAACTCGATTTTGACAAATCATTTTTTCAGAGACCAACCAAAACATCATTTTTGAGCCCCCAAAATAATGAAAACTGAAATCCAAAATCGATTTCGGAAACTTTTTGGCAATCCAAAATTTCATTTTCACTTGTCAAACTTGTATGCAAGTTGCCTTTTAAAACTCAACTTTGACAAATCATTTTTTCAGAGACCAACCAAAACATCATTTTTAAGCCCCCAAAATAATGAAAAGTGAAATCCAAAATCGATTTCGGAAACTTTTTGGCAAACCAAAATTTCATTGTCACTAGTCAAACTTGTATGCAAGTTGCCTTTTAAAATTTGACTTTGACAAATCATTTTTTCAGAGACCAACCAAAACATCATTTTTAAGCCCCCAAAATAATGAAAAGGGAATTCCAAAATCGATTTCGGAAACTTTTTGGCAAACCAAAATTTTATTGTCACTAGCCAAACTTGTATGCAAGTTGCCTTTTAAAACTCGACTTTGACAAATCATTTTTTCAGAGACCCACTTAAACATCCTTTTAAAGCCCCCAAAATAATGAAAACTGAAATCCAAAATCGATTTCGGAAACTTTTTGGCAATCCAAAATTTCATTGTCACTAGTCAAACTTGTATGCAAGTTGCCTTTTAAAACTCGACTTTGACAAATCATTTTTTCAGAGACCCACCTAAACATCATTTTAAAGCCCCCAAAATAATGAAAAGTGAAATCCAAAATCGATTTCGGAAACTTTTTGGCAAACCAAAATTTCATTGTCACTAGTCAAACTTGTATGCAAGTTGCCTTCTAAAACTCGACTTTGACAAATCATTTTTGCAGAGACCAACCAAACCATCATTTTTAAGCCCCCAAAATAATGAAAAGGTCGATCCAAAATCGTTTTCGGAAACTTTTTGGCAAACCAAAATTTCATTGTCACTAGTCAAACTTGTATGCAAGTTGCCTTTTAAAACTCGACTTTGACAAATCATTTTTTCAGATACCAACCAAAACATCATTTTAAAGCCCCCAAAATAATGAAAAGTGAAATCCAAAATCGATTTCGGAAACTTTTTGACAAACCAAAATTTCATTGTAACTAGTCAAACTTGGATGCAAGTTGCCTTTTAAAACTCGACTTTGACAAATCATTTTTTCAGAGACCAACCAAAACATCATTTTTAAGCCCCCAAAATAATGAAAAGTGAAATCCAAAATCGATTTCGGAAACTTTTTGGCAATCCAAAATTTCATTGTCACTAGTCAAACTTGTATGCAAGTTGCCTTTTAAAACTCGACTTTGACAAATCATTTTTTCAGAGACCCACCTAAACATCATTTTAAAGCCCCCAAAATAATGAAAAGTGAAATCCAAAATCGATTTCGGAAACTTTTTGGCAAACCAAAATTTCATTGGCACTAGTCAAACTTGTATGCAAGTTGCCTTTTAAAACTCGACTTTGACAAATCATTTTTGCAGAGACCCACCTAAACATCATTTTTAAGCCCCCAAAATAATGAAAAGTGAAATCCAAAATCGATTTCGGAAACTTTTTGGCAAACCAAAATTTCATTGTCACTAGTCAAACTTGTATGCAAGTTGCCTTCTAAAACTCGACTTTGACAAATCATTTTTGCAGAGACCAATCAAACCATCATTTTTAAGCCCCCAAAATAATGAAAAGGTCGATCCAAAATCGTTTTCGGAAACTTTTTGGCAAACCAAAATTTCATTGTCACTAGTCAAACTTGTATGCAAGTTGCCTTTTAAAACTCGACTTTGACAAATCATTTTTTCAGAGACCAACCAAAACATCATTTTAAAGCCCCCAAAATAATGAAAAGTGAAATCCAAAATCGATTTCGGAAACTTTTTGGCAATCCAAAATTTCATTGTCACTAGTCAAACTTGTATGCAAGTTGCCTTTTAAAACTCGACTTTGACAAATCATTTTTTCAGAGACCCACCTAAACATCATTTTAAAGCCCCCAAAATAATGAAAACTGAAATCCAAAATCGATTTCGGAAACTTTTTGGCAATCCAAAATTTCATTGTCACTAGTCAAACTTGTATGCAAGTTGCCTTTTAAAACTCGACTTTGACAAATCATTTTTTCAGAGACCCACCTTAACATCATTTTAAAGCCCCCAAAATAATGAAAAGTGAAATCCAAAATCGATTTCGGAAACTTTTTGGCAAACCAAAATTTCATTGGCACTATTCAAACTTGTATGCAAGTTGCCTTTTAAAACTTGACTTTGACAAATCATTTTTTCAGAGACCAACCAAACCATCATTTTTAAGCCCCCAAAATAATGAAAAGGTCGATCCAAAATCGTTTTCGGAACCTTTTTGGCAAACCAAAATTTCATTGTCACTAGTCAAACTTGTATGCAAGTTGCCTTTTAAAACTCGACTTTGACAAATCATTTTTTCAGAGACCAACCAAAACATCATTTTAAAGCCCCCAAAATAATGAAAAGTGAAATCCAAAATCGATTTCGGAAACTTTTTGGCAAACCAAAATTTCATTGGCACTAGTTAAACTTGTATGCAAGTTGCCTTTTAAAACTCGACTTTGACAAATCAATTTTTCAGAGACCCACCTAAACATCATTTTAAAGCCCCCAAAATAATGAAAAGTGAAATCCAAAATCGATTTCGGAAACTTTTTGGCAAACCAAAATTTCATTGTCACTAGTCAAACTTGTATGCAAGTTGCCTTCTAAAACTCGACTTTGACAAATCATTTTTGCAGAGACCAACCAAAACATCATTTTTGAGCCCCCAAAATAATGAAAACTGAAATCCAAAATCGATTTCGGAAACTTTTTGGCAATCCAAAATTTCATTGTCACTAGTCAAACTTGTATGCAAGTTGCCTTTTAAAACTCGACTTTGACAAATCATTTTTTCAGAGACCAACTAAAACATCATTTTAAAGCCCCCAAAATAATGAAAAGTGAAATCCAAAATCGATTTCGGAAACTTTTTGGCAAACCAAAATTTCATTGGCACTAGTCAAACTTGTATGCAAGTTGCCTTCTAAAACTCGACTTTGACAAATCATTTTTGCAGAGACCAACCAAAACATCATTTTTGAGCCCCCAAAATAATGAAAACTGAAATCCAAAATCGATTTCGGAAACTTTTTGGCAATCCAAAATTTCATTGTCACTAGTCAAACTTGGATGCAAGTTGCCTTTTTAAACTCGACTTTGACAAATCATTTTTTCAGAGACCAACCAAAACATCATTTTAAAGCCCCCAAAATAATGAAAAGTGAAATCCAAAATCGATTTTGGAAACTTTTTGGCAAACCAAAATTTCATTGGCACTAGTCAAACTTGTATGCAAGTTGCCTTTTAAAACTCGACTTTGACAAATCATTTTTTCAGAGACCAGCCAAACCATCATTTTTAAGCCCCCAAAATAATGAAAAGTGAAATCCAAAATCGATTTCGGAAACTTTTTGGCAAACCAAAATTTCATTGGCACTAGTCAAACTTGTATGCAAGTTGCCTTTTAAAACTCGACTTTGACAAATCATTTTTTCAGAGACCAGCCAAACCATCATTTTTAAGCCCCCAAAATAATGAAAAGTTCGATCCAAAATCGATTTCGGAAACTTTTTGGCAAACCAAAATTTCATTGTCACTAGTCAAACTTGTATGCAAGTTGCCTTTTAAAACTCGACTTTGACAAATCATTTTTTCAGAGACCAGCCAAACCATCATTTTTAAGCCCCCAAAATAATGAAAAGTGAAATCCAAAATCGATTTCGGAAACTTTTTGGCAATCCAAAATTTCATTGTCACTAGTCAAACTTGTATGCAAGTTGCCTTTTAAAACTCGACTTTGACAAATCATTTTTTCAGAGACCAACCAAAACATCATTTTTGAGCCCCCAAAATAATGAAAATTTAAATCCAAAACCGATTTCGGAAACTTTTTGGCAAACCAAAATTTCATTGTCACTAGTCAAACTTGTATGCAAGTTGCCTTTTAAAACTCGACTTTGACAAATCATTTTTTCAGAGACCAGCCAAACCATCATTTTTAAGCCCACAAAATAATGAAAAGTTCGATCCAAAATCGATTTCGGAAACTTTTTGGCAAACCAAAATTTGATTGTCACTAGTCAAACTTGTATGCAAAATGCCTTTTATAACTCGACTTTGACAAATCATTTTTTCAGAGACCAACCAAAACATCATTTTTGAGCCCCCAAAATAATGAAAAGTGAAATCCAAAATCGATTTCGGAAACTTTTTGGCAAACCAAAATTTCATTGTCACTAGTCAAACTTGTATGCAAGTTGCCTTTTAAAACTCGACTTTGACAAATCATTTTTTCAGAGACCAACCAAAACATCATTTTAAAGCCCCCAAAATAATGAAAAGTGAAATCCAAAATCGATTTCGGAAACTTTTTGGCAATCCAAAATTTCATTGTCACTAGTCAAACTTGTATGCAAGTTGCCTTTTAAAACTCGACTTTGACAAATCATTTTTTCAGAGACCAACCAAAACATCATTTTTGAGCCCCCAAAATAATGAAAAGTAAAATCCAAAATCGATTTCGGAAACTTTTTGGCAAACCAAAATTTCATTGTCACTAGTCAAACTTGTATGCAAGTTGCCTTTTAAAACTCGACTTTGACAAATCATTTTTTCAGAGACCAACCAAAATATCATTTTTAAGCCCCCAAAATAATGAAAAGTGAAATCCAAAATCGATTTCGGAAACTTTTTGGCAAAACAAAATTTCATTGTCACTAGTCAAACTTGTATGCAAGTTGCCTTTTAAAACTCGACTTTGACAAATCATTTTTTCAGAGACCAACCAAAACATCATTTTTGAGCCCCCAAAATAATGAAAAGTAAAATCCAAAATCGATTTCGGAAACTTTTTGGCAAACCAAAATTTCATTGTCACTAGTCAAACTTGTATGCAAGTTGCCTTTTAAAACTCGACTTTGACAAATCATTTTTTCAGAGACCAACCAAAATATCATTTTTAAGCCCCCAAAATAATGAAAAGTGAAATCCAAAATCGATTTCGGAAACTTTTTGGCAAAACAAAATTTCATTGTCACTAGTCAAACTTGTATGCAAGTTGCCTTTTAAAACTCGACTTTGGCAAATCATTTTTTCAGAGACCAACCAAACCATCATTTTAAAGCCCCCAAAATAATGAAATCTGAAATCCAAAATCGATTTCGGAAACTTTTTGGCAAACCAAAATTTCATTGTCACTAGTCAAACTTGTATGCAAGTTGCCTTTTAAAACTCGACTTTGACAAATCATTTTTTCAGAGACCAACCAAAATATCATTTTAAAGCCCCCAAAATAATGAAGAGTTAAATCCAAAATCGATTTCGGAAACTTTTTGGCAACCCAAAATTTCATTGGCACTAGTCAAACTTGTATGCAAGTTGCCTTTTCAAACTCGACTTTGACAAATCATTTTTTCAGAGACCAACCAAAACATCATTTTTAAGCCCCCAAAATAATGAAAAGTTCGATCCAAAATCGATTTCGGAAACTTTTTGGCAATCCAAAATTTCATTGTCACTAGTCAAACTTGTATGCAAGTTGCCTTTTAAAACTCGACTTTGACAAATCATTTTTTCAGAGACCAACCAAAATATCATTTTTAAGCCCCCAAAATAATGAAAAGTGAAATCCAAAATCTATTTCGGAAACTTTTTGGCAAACCAAAATTTCATTGTCACTAGTCAAACTAGTATGCAAGTTGCCTTTTAAAACTCGACTTTGACGAATCATTTTTTCAGAGACCAACCAAACATCATTTTTGAGCCCCCAAAATAATGAAAAGTAAAATCCAAAATCGATTTCGGAAACTTTTTGGCAAACCAAAATTTCATTGTCACTAGTCAAACTAGTATGCAAGTTGCCTTTTAAAACTCGACTTTGACAAATCATTTTTTCAGAGACCAACCAAAACATCATTTTTAAGCCCCCAAAGTTATGAAAAGTGAAATCCAAAATCGATTTCGGAAACTTTTTGACAAACCAAAATTTCATTGTCACTAGTCAAACTTGTATGCAAGTTGCCTTTTAAAACTCGACTTTGACAAATCATTTTTTCAGAGACCAACCAAAACATCATTTTAAAGCCCCCAAAATAATGAAAAGTGAAATCCAAAATCGATTTCGGAAACTTTTTGGCAAACCAAAATTTCATTGTCACTAGTCAAACTTGTATGCAAGTTGCCTTTTAAAACTCGACTTTGACAAATCATTTTTTCAGAGACCAACCAAAATATCATTTTTAAGCCCCCAAAGTTATGAAAAGTGAAATCCAAAATCGATTTCGGAAACTTTTTGGCAAACCAAAATTTCATTGTCACTAGTCAAACTTGTATGCAAGTTGCCTTTTAAAACTCGACTTTGACAAATCATTTTTTCAGAGACCAACCAAAATATCATTTTAAAGCCCCCAAAATAATGAAGAGTTAAATCCAAAATCGATTTCGGAAACTTTTTGGCAACCCAAAATTTCATTGGCACTAGTCAAACTTGTATGCAAGTTGCCTTTTCAAACTCGACTTTGACAAATCATTTTTTCAGAGACCAACCAAAACATCATTTTTAAGCCCCCAAAATAATGAAAAGTTCGATCCAAAATCGATTTCGGAAACTTTTTGGCAATCCAAAATTTCATTGTCACTAGTCAAACTTGTATGCAAGTTGCCTTTTAAAACTCGACTTTGACAAATCATTTTTTCAGAGACCAACCAAAATATCATTTTTAAGCCCCCAAAATAATGAAAAGTGAAATCCAAAATCTATTTCGGAAACTTTTTGGCAAACCAAAATTTCATTGTCACTAGTCAAACTAGTATGCAAGTTGCCTTTTAAAACTCGACTTTGACGAATCATTTTTTCAGAGACCAACCAAACATCATTTTTGAGCCCCCAAAATAATGAAAAGTAAAATCCAAAATCGATTTCGGAAACTTTTTGGCAAACCAAAATTTCATTGTCACTAGTCAAACTAGTATGCAAGTTGCCTTTTAAAACTCGACTTTGACAAATCATTTTTTCAGAGACCAACCAAAACATCATTTTTAAGCCCCCAAAGTTATGAAAAGTGAAATCCAAAATCGATTTCGGAAACTTTTTGACAAACCAAAATTTCATTGTCACTAGTCAAACTTGTATGCAAGTTGCCTTTTAAAACTCGACTTTGACAAATCATTTTTTCAGAGACCAACCAAAACATCATTTTAAAGCCCCCAAAATAATGAAAAGTGAAATCCAAAATCGATTTCGGAAACTTTTTGGCAAACCAAAATTTCATTGTCACTAGTCAAACTTGTATGCAAGTTGCCTTTTAAAACTCGACTTTGACAAATCATTTTTTCAGAGACCAACCAAAACATCATTTTTAAGCCCCCAAAGTTATGAAAAGTGAAATCCAAAATCGATTTCGGAAACTTTTTGGCAAACCAAAATTTCATTGTCACTAGTCAAACTTGTATGCAAGTTGCCTTTTAAAACTCGACTTTGACAAATCATTTTTTCAGAGACCAACCAAAACATCATTTTAAAGCCCCCAAAATAATGAAAAGTGAAATCCAAAATCGATTTCGGAAACTTTTTGGCAAACCAAAATTTCATTGTCACTAGTCAAACTAGTATGCAAGTTGCCTTTTAAAACTCGACTTTGACGAATCATTTTTTCAGAGACCAACCAAACATCATTTTTAAGCCCCCAAAATAATGAAAAGTGAAATCCAAAATCGATTTCGGAAACTTTTTGGCAAACCAAAATTTCATTGTCACTAGTCAAACTTGTATGCAAGTTGCCTTTTAAAACTCGACTTTGACAAATCATTTTTTCAGAGACCAACCAAAACATCATTTTTAAGCCCCCAAAGTTATGAAAAGTGAAATCCAAAATCGATTTCGGAAACTTTTTGGCAAACCAAAATTTCATTGTCACTAGTCAAACTTGTATGCAAGTTGCCTTTTAAAACTCGACTTTGACAAATCATTTTTTCAGAGACCAACCAAAACATCATTTTAAAGCCCCCAAAATAATGAAAAGTGAAATCCAAAATCGATTTCGGAAACTTTTTGGCAAACCAAAATTTCATTGTCACTAGTCAAACTTGTATGCAAGTTGCCTTTTAAAACTCGACTTTGACAAATCATTTTTTCAGAGACCAACCAAAACATCATTTTTAAGCCCCCAAAGTTATGAAAAGTGAAATCCAAAATCGATTTCGGAAACTTTTTGGCAAACCAAAATTTCATTGTCACTAGTCAAACTTGTATGCAAGTTGCCTTTTAAAACTCGACTTTGACAAATCATTTTTTCAGAGACCAACCAAAACATCATTTTAAAGCCCCCAAAATAATGAAAAGTGAAATCCAAAATCGATTTCGGAAACTTTTTGGCAAACCAAAATTTCATTGTCACTAGTCAAACTTGTATGCAAGTTGCCTTTTAAAACTCGACTTTGACAAATCATTTTTTCAGAGACCAACCAAAACATCATTTTAAAGCCCCCAAAATAATGAAAAGTGAAATCCAAAATCGATTTCGGAAACTTTTTGGCAATCCAAAATTTCATTGTCACTAGTCAAACTTGTATGCAAGTTGCCTTTTAAAACTCGACTTTGACAAATCATTTTTTCAGAGACCAACCAAAACATCATTTTTGAGCCCCCAAAATAATGAAAAGTAAAATCCAAAATCGATTTCGGAAACTTTTTGGCAAACCAAAATTTCATTGTCACTAGTCAAACTTGTATGCAAGTTGCCTTTTAAAACTCGACTTTGACAAATCATTTTTTCAGAGACCAACCAAAATATCATTTTTAAGCCCCCAAAATAATGAAAAGTGAAATCCAAAATCGATTTCGGAAACTTTTTGGCAAAACAAAATTTCATTGTCACTAGTCAAACTTGTATGCAAGTTGCCTTTTAAAACTCGACTTTGGCAAATCATTTTTTCAGAGACCAACCAAACCATCATTTTAAAGCCCCCAAAATAATGAAATCTGAAATCCAAAATCGATTTCGGAAACTTTTTGGCAAACCAAAATTTCATTGTCACTAGTCAAACTTGTATGCAAGTTGCCTTTTAAAACTCGACTTTGACAAATCTTTTTTTCAGAGACCAACCAAAACATCATTTTAAAGCCCCCAAAATAATGAAGAGTTAAATCCAAAATCGATTTCGGAAACTTTTTGGCAAACCAACATTTCATTGTCACTAGTCAAACTTGTATGCAAGTTGCCTTTTCAAACTCGACTTTGACAAATCATTTTTTTTGAGACCAACCAAAACATCATTTTTGAGCCCCCAAAATAATGAAAAGTGAAATCCAAAATCGATTTCGGAAACTATTTGGCAAACCAAAATTTCATTGTCACTAGTCAAACTTGTATGCAAGTTGCCTTTTAAAACTCGACTTTGACAAATCATTTTTTCAGAGACCAACCAAAATATCATTTTTGAGCCCCCAAAATAATGAAAAGTGAAATCCAAAATCGATTTCGGAAACTTTTTGGCAAAACAAAATTTCATTGTCACTAGTCAAACTTGTATGCAAGTTGCCTTTTAAAACTCGACTTTGGCAAATCATTTTTTCAGAGACCAACCAAAACATCATTTTAAAGCCCCCAAAATAATGAAAAGTGAAATCCAAAATCGATTTCGGAAACTTTTTGGCAATCAAAAATTTCATTGTCACTAGTTAAACTTGTATGCAAGTTGCCTTTTAAAACTCGACTTTGACAAATCATTTTTTCAGAGACCAACCAAAACATCATTTTTGAGCCCCCAAAATAATGAAAAGTGAAATCCAAAATCGATTTCGGAAACTTTTTGGCAAACCAAAATTTCATTGTCACTAGTCAAACTTGTATGCAAGTTGCCTTTTAAAACTCGACTTTGACAAATCATTTTTTCAGAGACCAACCAAAACATCATTTTTAAGCCCCCAAAATAATGAAAAGTGAAATCCAAAATCGATTTCGGAAACTATTTGGCAAACCAAAATTTCATTGCCACTAGTCAAACTTGTATGCAAGTTGCCTTTTAAAACTCGACTTTGACAAATCATTTTTTCAGAGACCAACCAAAACATCATTTTTAAGCCCCCAAAATAATGAAAAGTGAAATCCAAAATCGATTTCGGAAACTTTTTGGCAATCCAAAATTTCATTGTCACTAGTCAAACTTGTATGCAAGTTGCCTTTTAAAACTCGACTTTGACAAATCATTTTTTCAGAGACCAACCAAAATATCATTTTTAAGCCCCCAAAATAATGAAAAGTGAAATCCAAAATCGACTTCGGAAACTTTTTGGCAAACCAAAATTTCATTGTCACTAGTCAAACTTGTATGCAAGTTGCCTTTTAAAACTCGACTTTGACGAATCATTTTTTCAGAGACCAACCAAACATAATTTTTGAGCCCCCAAAATAATGAAAAGTATAATCCAAAATCGATTTCGGAAACTTTTTGGCAAACCAAAATTTCATTGTCACTAGTCAAACTTGTGTGCAAGTTGCCTTTTAAAACTCGACTTTGACAAATCATTTTTTTCAGAGACCAACCAAAATATCATTTTTAAGCCCCCAAAATAATGAAAAGTGAAATCCAAAATCGATTTCGGAAACTTTTTGGCAAACCAAAATTTCATTGTCACTAGTCAAACTTGTATGCAAGTTGCCTTTTAAAACTCGACTTTGACAAATCATTTTTTCAGAGACCAACCAAAATATCATTTTTAAGCCCCCAAAATAATGAAAAGTGAAATCCAAAATCGATTTCGGAAACTTTTTGGCAAACCAAAATTTCATTGTCACTAGTCAAACTTGTATGCAAGTTGCCTTTTAAAACTCGACTTTGACAAATCTTTTTTTCAGAGACCAACCAAAACATCATTTTAAAGCCCCCAAAATAATGAAGAGTTAAATCCAAAATCGATTTCGGAAACTTTTTGGCAAACCAACATTTCATTGTCACTAGTCAAACTTGTATGCAAGTTGCCTTTTCAAACTCGACTTTGACAAATCATTTTTTTTGAGACCAACCAAAACATCATTTTTGAGCCCCCAAAATAATGAAAAGTGAAATCCAAAATCGATTTCGGAAACTATTTGGCAAACCAACATTTCATTGTCACTAGTCAAACTTGTATGCAAGTTGCCTTTTAAAACTCGACTTTGACAAATCATTTTTTCAGAGACCAACCAAAATATCATTTTTAAGCCCCCAAAATAATGAAAAGTGAAATCCAAAATCGATTTCGGAAACTTTTTGGCAAAACAAAATTTCATTGTCACTAGTCAAACTTGTATGCAAGTTGCCTTTTAAAACTCGACTTTGGCAAATCATTTTTTCAGAGACCAACCAAAACATCATTTTAAAGCCCCCAAAATAATGAAAAGTGAAATCCAAAATCGATTTCGGAAACTTTTTGGCAATCAAAAATTTCATTGTCACTAGTTAAACTTGTATGCAAGTTGCCTTTTAAAACTCGACTTTGACAAATCATTTTTTCAGAGACCAACCAAAACATCATTTTTGAGCCCCCAAAATAATGAAAAGTGAAATCCAAAATCGATTTCGGAAACTTTTTGGCAAACCAAAATTTCATTGTCACTAGTCAAACTTGTATGCAAGTTGCCTTTTAAAACTCGACTTTGACAAATCATTTTTTCAGAGACCAACCAAAACATCATTTTTAAGCCCCCAAAATAATGAAAAGTGAAATCCAAAATCGATTTCGGAAACTATTTGGCAAACCAAAATTTCATTGCCACTAGTCAAACTTGTATGCAAGTTGCCTTTTAAAACTCGACTTTGACAAATCATTTTTTCAGAGACCAACCAAAACATCATTTTTAAGCCCCCAAAATAATGAAAAGTGAAATCCAAAATCGATTTCGGAAACTTTTTGGCAATCCAAAATTTCATTGTCACTAGTCAAACTTGTATGCAAGTTGCCTTTTAAAACTCGACTTTGACAAATCATTTTTTCAGAGACCAACCAAAATATCATTTTTAAGCCCCCAAAATAATGAAAAGTGAAATCCAAAATCGACTTCGGAAACTTTTTGGCAAACCAAAATTTCATTGTCACTAGTCAAACTTGTATGCAAGTTGCCTTTTAAAACTCGACTTTGACGAATCATTTTTTCAGAGACCAACCAAACATAATTTTTGAGCCCCCAAAATAATGAAAAGTATAATCCAAAATCGATTTCGGAAACTTTTTGGCAAACCAAAATTTCATTGTCACTAGTCAAACTTGTGTGCAAGTTGCCTTTTAAAACTCGACTGTGACAAATCATTTTTTCAGAGACCAACCAAAATATCATTTTTAAGCCCCCAAAATAATGAAAAGTGAAATCCAAAATCGATTTCGGAAACTTTTTGGCAAACCAAAATTTCATTGTCACTAGTCAAACTTGTATGCAAGTTGCCTTTTAAAACTCGACTTTGACAAATCATTTTTTCAGAGACCAACCAAAATATCATTTTTAAGCCCCCAAAATAATGAAAAGTGAAATCCAAAATCGATTTCGGAAACTTTTTGGCAAACCAAAATTTCATTGTCACTAGTCAAACTTGTATGCAAGTTGCCTTTTAAAACTCGACTTTGACAAATCATTTTTTCAGAGACCAACCAAAATATCATTTTTAAGCCCCCAAAATAATGAAAAGTGAAATCCAAAATCGATTTCGGAAACTTTTTGGCAAACCAAAATTTCATTGTCACTAGTCAAACTTGTATGCAAGTTGCCTTTTAAAACTCGACTTTGACAAATCATTTTTTCAGAGACCAACCAAAACATCATTTTTAAGCCCCCAAAATAATGAAAAGTGAAATCCAAAATCGATTTCGGAAACTTTTTGGCAATCCAAAATTTCATTGTCACTAGTCAAACTTGTATGCAAGTTGCCTTTTAAAACTCGACTTTGACAAATCATTTTTTCAGAGACCAACCAAAATATCATTTTTAAGCCCCCAAAATAATGAAAAGTGAAATCCAAAACCGACTTCGGAAACTTTTTGGCAAACCAAAATTTCATTGTCACTAGTCAAACTTGTATGCAAGTTGCCTTTTAAAACTCGACTTTGACGAATCATTTTTTCAGAGACCAACCAAACATAATTTTTGAGCCCCCAAAATAATGAAAAGTATAATCCAAAATCGATTTCGGAAACTTTTTGGCAAACCAAAATTTCATTGTCACTAGTCAAACTTGTGTGCAAGTTGCCTTTTAAAACTCGACTTTGACAAATCATTTTTTCAGAGACCAACCAAAACATCATTTTTAAGCCCCCAAAGTTATGAAAAGTGAAATCCAAAATCGATTTCGGAAACTTTTTGGCAAACCAAAATTTCATTGTCACTAGTCAAACTTGTATGCAAGTTGCCTTTTAAAACTCGACTTTGACAAATCATTTTTTCAGAGACCAACCAAAACATCATTTTTGAGCCCCCAAAATAATGAAAAGTAAAATCCAAAATCGATTTCGGAAACTTTTTGGCAAACCAAAATTTCATTGTCACTAGTCAAACTTGTATGCAAGTTGCCTTTTAAAACTCGACTTTGACAAATCATTTTTTCAGAGACCAACCAAAATATCATTTTTAAGCCCCCAAAATAATGAAAAGTGAAATCCAAAATCGATTTCGGAAACTTTTTGGCAAACCAAAATTTCATTGTCACTAGTCAAACTAGTATGCAAGTTGCCTTTTAAAACTCGACTTTGACGAATCATTTTTTCAGAGACCAACCAAACATCATTTTTGAGCCCCCAAAATAATGAAAAGTAAAATCCAAAATCGATTTCGGAAACTTTTTGGCAAACCAACATTTCATTGTCACTAGTCAAACTTGTATGCAAGTTGCCTTTTAAAACTCGACTTTGACAAATCATTTTTTCAGAGACCAACCAAAACATCATTTTTAAGCCCCCAAAGTTATGAAAAGTGAAATCCAAAATCGATTTCGGAAACTTTTTGGCAAACCAAAATTTCATTGTCACTAGTCAAACTTGTATGCAAGTTGCCTTTTAAAACTCGACTTTGACAAATCATTTTTTCAGAGACCAACCAAAACATCATTTTAAAGCCCCCAAAATAATGAAAAGTGAAATCCAAAATCGATTTCGGAAACTTTTTGGCAATCCAAAATTTCATTGTCACTAGTCAAACTTGTATGCAAGTTGCCTTTTAAAACTCGACTTTGACAAATCATTTTTTCAGAGACCAACCAAAACATAATTTTTGAACCCCCAAAATAATGAAAAGTAAAATCCAAAATCGATTTCGGAAACTTTTTGGCAAACCAAAATGTCATTGTCACTAGTCAAACTTGTATGCAAGTTGCCTTTTAAAACTCGACTTTGACAAATCATTTTTTCAGAGACCAACCAAACCATAATTTTTAAGCCCCCAAAATAATGAAAAGTGCAATCCACGATCGATTTCGGAAACTTTTTGGCAATCCAAAATTTCATTGTCACTAGTCAAACTTGTATGCAAGTTGCCTTTTAAAACTCGACTTTGGCAAATCATTTTTTCAGAGACCAACCAAACCATCATTTTAAAGCCCCCAAAATAATGAAAAGTGAAATCCAAAATCGATTTCGGAAACTTTTTGGCAAACCAAAATTTCATTGTCACTAGTCAAACTTGTATGCAAGTTGCCTTTTAAAACTCGACTTTGACAAATCTTTTTTTCAGAGACCAACCAAAACATCATTTTAAAGCCCCTAAAATAATGAAGAGTTAAATCCAAAATCGATTTCGGAAACTTTTTGGCAAACCAACATTTCATTGTCACTAGTCAAACTTGTATGCAAGTTGCCTTTTCAAACTCGACTTTGACAAATCATTTTTTCAGAGACCAACCAAAACATCATTTTTGAGCCCCCAAAATAATGAAAAGTGAAATCCAAAATCGATTTCGGAAACTTTTTGGCAAACCAAAATTTCATTGTCACTAGTCAAACTAGTATGCAAGTTGCCTTTTAAAACTCGACTTTGACAAATCATTTTTTCAGAGACCAACCAAAACATCATTTTTAAGCCCCCAAAGTTATGAAAAGTGAAATCCAAAATCGATTTCGGAAACTTTTTGGCAAACCAAAATTTCATTGTCACTAGTCAAACTTGTATGCAAGTTGCCTTTTAAAACTCGACTTTGACAAATCTTTTTTTCAGAGACCAACCAAAACATCATTTTAAAGCCCCCAAAATAATGAAAAGTGAAATCCAAAATCGATTTCGGAAACTTTTTGGCAATCCAAAATTTCATTGTCACTAGTCAAACTTGTATGCAAGTTGCCTTTTAAAACTCGACTTTGACAAATCATTTTTTCAGAGACCAACCAAAACATAATTTTTGAACCCCCAAAATAATGAAAAGTAAAATCCAAAATCGATTTCGGAAACTTTTTGGCAAACCAAAATGTCATTGTCACTAGTCAAACTTGTATGCAAGTTGCCTTTTAAAACTCGACTTTGACAAATCATTTTTTCAGAGACCAACCAAACCATAATTTTTAAGCCCCCAAAATAATGAAAAGTGCAATCCACGATCGATTTCGGAAACTTTTTGGCAATCCAAAATTTCATTGTCACTAGTCAAACTTGTATGCAAGTTGCCTTTTAAAACTCGACTTTGGCAAATCATTTTTTCAGAGACCAACCAAAACATCATTTTAAAGCCCCCAAAATAATGAAAAGTGAAATCCAAAATCGATTTCGGAAACTTTTTGGCAAACCAAAATTTCATTGTCACTAGTCAAACTTGTATGCAAGTTGCCTTTTAAAACTCGACTTTGACAAATCTTTTTTTCAGAGACCAACCAAAACATCATTTTAAAGCCCCCAAAATAATGAAGAGTTAAATCCAAAATCGATTTCGGAAACTTTTTGGCAAACCAACATTTCATTGTCACTAGTCAAACTTGTATGCAAGTTGCCTTTTCAAACTCGACTTTGACAAATCATTTTTTCAGAGACCAACCAAAACATCATTTTTGAGCCCCCAAAATAATGAAAAGTGAAATCCAAAATCGATTTCGGAAACTTTTTGGCAAACCAAAATTTCATTGTCACTAGTCAAACTAGTATGCAAGTTGCCTTTTAAAACTCGACTTTGACAAATCATTTTTTCAGAGACCAACCAAAATATAATTTTTAAGCCCCCAAAATAATGAAAAGTGCAATCCACGATCGATTTCGGAAACTTTTTGGCAATCCAAAATTTCATTGTCACTAGTCAAACTTGTATGCAAGTTGCCTTTTAAAACTCGACTTTGGCAAATCATTTTTTCAGAGACCAACCAAAATATCATTTTTAAGCCCCCAAAATAATGAAGAGTTAAATCCAAAATCGATTTCGGAAACTTTTTGGCAAACCAACATTTCATTGTCACTAGTCAAACTTGTATGCAAGTTGCCTTTTCAAACTCGACTTTGACAAATCATTTTTTTTGAGACCAACCAAAACATCATTTTTGAGCCCCCAAAATAATGAAAAGTGAAATCCAAAATCGATTTCGGAAACTTTTTGGCAATCCAAAATTTCATAGTCACTAGTTACACTTGTATGCAAGTTGCCTTTTAAAACTCGACTTTGACAAATCATTTTTTCAGAGTTCAACCAAAACATCATTTTTAAGCACCCAAAATAATGAAAAGTGAAATCCAAAATCGATTTCGGAAACTTTTTGGCAAACCAAAATTTCATTGTCACTAGTCAAACTTGTATGCAAGTTGCCTTTTAAAACTCGACTTTGACAAATCTTTTTTTCAGAGACCAACCAAAACATCATTTTAAAGCCCCCAAAATAATGAAGAGTTAAATCCAAAATCGATTTCGGAAACTTTTTGGCAAACCAACATTTCATTGTCACTAGTCAAACTTGTATGCAAGTTGCCTTTTAAAACTCGACTTTGACAAATCATTTTTTCAGAGACCAACCAAACCATAATTTTTAAGCCCCCAAAATAATGAAAAGTGCAATCCACGATCGATTTCGGAAACTTTTTGGCAATCCAAAATTTCATTGTCACTAGTCAAACTTGTATGCAAGTTGCCTTTTAAAACTCGACTTTGGCAAATCATTTTTTCAGAGACCAACCAAACCATCATTTTAAAGCCCCCAAAATAATGAAAAGTGAAATCCAAAATCGATTTCGGAAACTTTTTGGCAAACCAAAATTTCATTGTCACTAGTCAAACTTGTATGCAAGTTGCCTTTTAAAACTCGACTTTGACAAATCTTTTTTTCAGAGACCAACCAAAACATCATTTTAAAGCCCCCAAAATAATGAAGAGTTAAATCCAAAATCGATTTCGGAAACTTTTTGGCAAACCAACATTTCATTGTCACTAGTCAAACTTGTATGCAAGTTGCCTTTTCAAACTCGACTTTGACAAATCATTTTTTCAGAGACCAACCAAAACATCATTTTTGAGCCCCCAAAATAATGAAAAGTGAAATCCAAAATCGATTTCGGAAACTTTTTGGCAAACCAAAATTTCATTGTCACTAGTCAAACTAGTATGCAAGTTGCCTTTTAAAACTCGACTTTGACGAATCATTTTTTCAGAGACCAACCAAACATCATTTTTGAGCCCCCAAAATAATGAAAAGTAAAATCCAAAATCGATTTCGGAAACTTTTTGGCAAACCAAAATGTCATTGTCACTAGTCAAACTTGTATGCAAGTTGCCTTTTAAAACTCGACTTTGACAAATCATTTTTTCAGAGACCAACCAAACCATAATTTTTAAGCCCCCAAAATAATGAAAAGTGCAATCCACGATCGATTTCGGAAACTTTTTGGCAATCCAAAATTTCATTGTCACTAGTCAAACTTGTATGCAAGTTGCCTTTTAAAACTCGACTTTGGCAAATCATTTTTTCAGAGACCAACCAAAATATCATTTTTAAGCCCCCAAAATAATGAAGAGTTAAATCCAAAATCGATTTCGGAAACTTTTTGGCAAACCAACATTTCATTGTCACTAGTCAAACTTGTATGCAAGTTGCCTTTTCAAACTCGACTTTGACAAATCATTTTTTTTGAGACCAACCAAAACATCATTTTTGAGCCCCCAAAATAATGAAAAGTGAAATCCAAAATCGATTTCGGAAACTTTTTGGCAATCCAAAATTTCATTGTCACTAGTTAAACTTGTATGCAAGTTGCCTTTTAAAACTCGACTTTGACAAATCATTTTTTCAGAGTTCAACCAAAACATCATTTTTAAGCACCCAAAATAATGAAAAGTGAAATCCAAAATCGATTTCGGAAACTTTTTGGCAAACCAAAATTTCATTGTCACTAGTCAAACTTGTATGCAAGTTGCCTTTTAAAACTCGACTTTGACAAATCTTTTTTTCAGAGACCAACCAAAACATCATTTTAAAGCCCCCAAAATAATGAAAAGTGAAATCCAAAATCGATTTCGGAAACTTTTTGGCAATCCAAAATTTCATTGTCACTAGTCAAACTTGTATGCAAGTTGCCTTTTAAAACTCGACTTTGACAAATCATTTTTTCAGAGACCAACCAAAACATCATTTTTAAGCCCCCAAAATAATGAAAAGTTCGATCCAAAATCGATTTCGGAAACTTTTTGGCAATCCAAAATTTCATTGTCACTAGTCAAACTTGTATGCAAGTTGCCTTTTAAAACTCGACTTTGACAAATCATTTTTTCAGAGACCAACCAAAATATCATTTTTAAGCCCCCAAAATAATGAAAAGTGAAATCCAAAATCGACTTCGGAAACTTTTTGGCAAACCAAAATTTCATTGTCACTAGTCAAACTTGTATGCAAGTTGCCTTTTAAAACTCGACTTTGACGAATCATTTTTTCAGAGACCAACCAAACATAATTTTTGAGCCCCCAAAATAATGAAAAGTAAAATCCAAAATCGATTTCGGAAACTTTTTGGCAAACCAAAATTTCATTGTCACTAGTCAAACTTGTGTGCAAGTTGCCTTTTAAAACTCGACTTTGACAAATCATTTTTTCAGAGACCAACCAAAATATCATTTTTAAGCCCCCAAAATAATGAAAAGTGAAATCCAAAATCGATTTCGGAAACTTTTTGGCAAACCAAAATTTCATTGTCACTAGTCAAACTTGTATGCAAGTTGCCTTTTAAAACTCGACTTTGACAAATCATTTTTTCAGAGACCAACCAAAACATCATTTTTAAGCCCCCAAAGTTATGAAAAGTGAAATCCAAAATCGATTTCGGAAACTTTTTGGCAAACCAAAATTTCATTGTCACTAGTCAAACTTGTATGCAAGTTGCCTTTTAAAACTCGACTTTGACAAATCATTTTTTCAGAGACCAACCAAAACATCATTTTTGAGCCCCCAAAATAATGAAAAGTAAAATCCAAAATCGATTTCGGAAACTTTTTGGCAAACCAAAATTTCATTGTCACTAGTCAAACTTGTATGCAAGTTGCCTTTTAAAACTCGACTTTGACAAATCATTTTTTCAGAGACCAACCAAAATATCATTTTTAAGCCCCCAAAATAATGAAAAGTGAAATCCAAAATCGATTTCGGAAACTTTTTGGCAAACCAAAATTTCATTGTCACTAGTCAAACTAGTATGCAAGTTGCCTTTTAAAACTCGACTTTGACGAATCATTTTTTCAGAGACCAACCAAACATCATTTTTGAGCCCCCAAAATAATGAAAAGTAAAATCCAAAATCGATTTCGGAAACTTTTTGGCAAACCAAAATTTCATTGTCACTAGTCAAACTTGTATGCAAGTTGCCTTTTAAAACTCGACTTTGACAAATCATTTTTTCAGAGACCAACCAAAACATCATTTTTAAGCCCCCAAAGTTATGAAAAGTGAAATCCAAAATCGATTTCGGAAACTTTTTGGCAAACCAAAATTTCATTGTCACTAGTCAAACTTGTATGCAAGTTGCCTTTTAAAACTCGACTTTGACAAATCATTTTTTCAGAGACCAACCAAAACATCATTTTTAAGCCCCCAAAGTTATGAAAAGTGAAATCCAAAATCGATTTCGGAAACTTTTTGGCAAACCAAAATTTCATTGTCACTAGTCAAACTTGTATGCAAGTTGCCTTTTAAAACTCGACTTTGACAAATCATTTTTTCAGAGACCAACCAAAACATCATTTTTAAGCCCCCAAAATAATGAAAAGTGAAATCCAAAATCGATTTCGGAAACTTTTTGGCAATCCAAAATTTCATTGTCACTAGTCAAACTTGTATGCAAGTTGCCTTTTAAAACTCGACTTTGATAAATCATTTTTTCAGAGACCAACCAAAACATCATTTTCAAACCCCCAAAATAATGAAAAGTAAAATCCAAATCGATTTCGGAAACTTTTTGGCAATCCAAAATTTCATTGTCACTAGTCAAACTTGTATGCAAGTTGCCTTTTAAAACTCGACTTTGACAAATCATTTTTTCAGAGACCAACCAAAACATAATTTTTGAACCCCCAAAATAATGAAAAGTAAAATCCAAAATCGATTTCGGAAACTTTTTGGCAAACCAAAATGTCATTGTCACTAGTCAAACTTGTATGCAAGTTGCCTTTTAAAACTCGACTTTGACAAATCATTTTTTCAGAGACCAACCAAACCATAATTTTTAAGCCCCCAAAATAATGAAAAGTGCAATCCACGATCGATTTCGGAATCTTTTTGGCAATCCAAAATTTCATTGTCACTAGTCAAACTTGTATGCAAGTTGCCTTTTAAAACTCGACTTTGGCAAATCATTTTTTCAGAGACCAACCAAACCATCATTTTAAAGCCCCCAAAATAATGAAAAGTAAAATCCAAAATCGATTTCGGAAACTTTTTGGCAAACCAAAATTTCATTGTCACTAGTCAAACTTGTATGCAAGTTGCCTTTTAAAACTCGACTTTGACAAATCTTTTTTTCAGAGACCAACCAAAACATCATTTTAAAGCCCCCAAAATAATGAAGAGTTAAATCCAAAATCGATTTCGGAAACTTTTTGGCAAACCAACATTTCATTGTCACTAGTCAAACTTGTATGCAAGTTGCCTTTTCAAACTCGACTTTGACAAATCATTTTTTCAGAGACCAACCAAAACATCATTTTTGAGCCCCCAAAATAATGAAAAGTGAAATCCAAAATCGATTTCGGAAACTTTTTGGCAAACCAAAATTTCATTGTCACTAGTCAAACTAGTATGCAAGTTGCCTTTTCAAACTCGACTTTGACGAATCATTTTTTCAGAGACCAACCAAACATCATTTTTGAGCCCCCAAAATAATGAAAAGTAAAATCCAAAATCGATTTCGGAAACTTTTTGGCAATCCAAAATTTCATTGTCACTAGTCAAACTTGTATGCAAGTTGCCTTTTAAAACTCGACTTTGACAAATCATTTTTTCAGAGACCAACCAAAACATCATTTTTAAGCTCCCAAAATAATGAAAGGTAAAATCCAAAATCGATTTCGGAAACTTTTTGGCAAACCAAAATTTCATTGTCACTAGTCAAACTTGTATGCAAGTTGCCTTTTAAAACTCGACTTTGACAAATCATTTTTTCAGAGACCAACCAAAACATCATTTTAAAGCCCCCAAAATAATGAAAAGTGAAATCCAAAATCGATTTCGGAAACTTTTTGGCAATCCAAAATTTCATTGTCTCTAGTCAAACTTGTATGCAAGTTGCCTTTTAAAACTCGACTTTGACAAATCATTTTTTCAGAGACCAACCAAAACATAATTTTTGAACCCCCCAAAATAATGAAAAGTGAAATCCAAAATCGATTTCGGAAACTTTTTGGCAAAACAAAATTTCATTGTCACTAGTCAAACTTGTATGCAAGTTGCCTTTTAAAACTCGACTTTGACAAATCTTTTTTTCAGAGACCAACCAAAACATCATTTTAAAGCCCCCAAAATAATGAAGAGTTAAATCCAAAATCGATTTCGGAAACTTTTTGGCAAACCAACATTTCATTGTCACTAGTCAAACTTGTATGCAAGTTGCCTTTTCAAACTCGACTTTGACAAATCATTTTTTCAGAGACCAACCAAAACATCATTTTTGAGCCCCCAAAATAATGAAAAGTGAAATCCAAAATCGATTTCGGAAACTTTTTGGCAAACCAAAATTTCATTGTCACTAGTCAAACTTGTATGCAAGTTGCCTTTTAAAACTCGACTTTGGCAAATCATTTTTTCAGAGACCAACCAAACCATCATTTTAAAGCCCCCAAAATAATGAAAAGTGAAATCCAAAATCGATTTCGGAAACTTTTTGGAAAACCAAAATTTCATTGTCACTAGTCAAACTTGTATGCAAGTTGCCTTTTAAAACTCGACTGTGACAAATCATGTTTTCAGAGACCAACCAAAACATCATTTTTGAGCCCCCAAAATAATGAAAAGTGAAATCCAAAATCGATTTCGGAAACTTTTTGGCAAACCAAAATTTCATTGTCACTAGTCAAACTTGTATGCAAGTTGCCTTTTAAAACTCGACTGTGACAAATCATGTTTTCAGAGACCAACCAAAACATCATTTTTGAGCCCCCAAAATAATGAAAAGTGAAATCCAAAATCGATTTCGGAAACTTTTTGGCAAACCAAAATTTCATTGTCACTAGTCAAACTTGTATGCAAGTTGCCTTTTAAAACTCGACTGTGACAAATCATGTTTTCAGAGACCAACCAAAACATCATTTTTGAGCCCCCAAAATAATGAAAAGTGAAATCCAAAATCGATTTCGGAAACTTTTTGGCAAACCAAAATTTCATTGTCACTAGTCAAACTTGTATGCAAGTTGCCTTTTAAAACTCGACTGTGACAAATCATGTTTTCAGAGACCAACCAAAACATCATTTTTGAGCCCCCAAAATAATGAAAAGTGAAATCCAAAATCGATTTCGGAAACTTTTTGGCAAACCAAAATTTCATTGTCACTAGTCAAACTTGTATGCAAGTTGCCTTTTAAAACTCGACTGTGACAAATCATGTTTTCAGAGACCAACCAAAACATCATTTTTGAGCCCCCAAAATAATGAAAAGTGAAATCCAAAATCGATTTCGGAAACTTTTTGGCAAACCAACATTTCATTGTAACTAGTCAAACTTGTATGCAAGTTGCCTTTTAAAACTCGACTTTGACAAATCATTTTTTCAGAGACCAACCAAAACATCATTTTTGAGCCCCCAAAATAATGAAGAGTTAAATCCAAAATCGATTTCGGAAACTTTTTGGCAAACCAACATTTCATTGTCACTAGTCAAACTTGTATGCAAGTTGCCTTTTAAAACTCGACTTTGGCAAATCATTTTTTCAGAGACCAACCAAACCATCATTTTAAAGCCCCCAAAATAATGAAAAGTGAAATCCAAAATCGATTTCGGAAACTTTTTGGCAAACCAAAATTTCATTGTCACTAGTCAAACTTGTATGCAAGTTGCCTTTTAAAACTCGACTTTGACAAATCATTTTTTCAGAGACCAAACAAAACATCATTTTAAAGCCCCCAAAATAATGAAGAGTTAAATCCAAAATCGATTTCGGAAACTTTTTGGCAAACCAACATTTCATTGTAACTAGTCAAACTTGTATGCAAGTTGCCTTTTAAAACTCGACTTTGACAAATCATTTTTTTCAGAGACCAACCAAAACATCATTTTTAAGCCCCCAAAATAATGAAAAGTGAAATCCAAAATCGATTTCGGAAACTTTTTGGCAAACCAAAATTTCATTGTCACTAGTCAAACTTGTATGCAAGTTGCCTTTTAAAACTCGACTTTGACAAATCATTTTTTCAGAGACCAACCAAAACATCATTTTAAAGCCCCCAAAATAATGAAAAGTGAAATCCAAAATCGATTTCGGAAACTTTTTGGCAATCCAAAATTTCATTGTCTCTAGTCAAACTTGTATGCAAGTTGCCTTTTAAAACTCGACTTTGACAAATCATTTTTTCAGAGACCAACCAAAACATAATTTTTGAACCCCCAAAATAATGAAAAGTGAAATCCAAAATCGATTTCGGAAACTTTTTGGCAAAACAAAATTTCATTGTCACTAGTCAAACTTGTATGCAAGTTGCCTTTTAAAACTCGACTTTGACAAATCATTTTTTCAGAGACCAACCAAAACATCATTTTAAAGCCCCCAAAATAATGAAAGGTAAAATCCAAAATCGATTTCGGAAACTTTTTGGCAATCCAAAATTTCATTATCACTAGTCAAACTTGTATGCAAGTTGCCTTTTAAAACTCGACTTTGACAAATCATTTTTTCAGAGACCAACCAAACCATCATTTTTAAGCCCCCAAAATAATGAAAAGTTCGATCCAAAATCGATTTCGGAAACTTTTTGGCAATCCAAAATTTCATTGTCACTAGTCAAACTTGTTTGCAAGCTGCCTTTTAAAACTCGACTTTGACAAATCATTTTTCAGAGACCCACTTAAACATCATTTTTGAGCCCCCAAAATAATGAAAAGTGAAATCCAAAATCGATTTCGGAAACTTTTCGGCAAACCAAAATTTCATTGTCACTAGTCAAACTTGTATGCAAGTTGCCTTTTAAAACTCGACTTTGACAAATCATTTTTTCAGAGACCAACCAAAACATCATTTTAAAGCCCCCAAAATAATGAAAAGTTCGATCCAAAATCGATTTCGGAAACTTTTTGGCAATCCAAAATTTCATTGTCACTAGTCAAACTTGTATGCAAGCTGCCTTTTAAAACTCGACTTTGACAAATCATTTTTTCAGAGACCAACCAAAATATCATTTTTGAGCCCCCAAAATAATGAAAAGTGAAATCCAAAATCGATTTCGGAAACTTTTCGGCAAACCAAAATTTCATTGTCACTAGTCAAACTTGTATGCAAGTTGCCTTTTAAAACTCGACTTTGACAAATCATTTTTTCAGAGACCAACCAAACATCATTTTTGAGCCCCCAAAATAATGAAAAGTAAAATCCAAAATCGATTTCGGAAACTTTTTGGCAATCCAAAATTTCATTGTCACTAGTCAAACTTGTATGCAAGTTGCCTTTTCAAACTCGACTTTGACAAATCATTTTTTCAGAGACCAACCAAAACATCATTTTTGAGCCCCCAAAATAATGAAAAGTGAAATCCAAAATCGATTTCGGAAACTTTTCGGCAAACCAAAATTTCATTGTCACTAGTCAAACTTGTATGCAAGTTGCCTTTTAAAACTCGACTTTGACAAATCATTTTTTCAGAGACCAACCAAAACATCATTTTAAAGCTCCCAAAATAATGAAAGGTAAAATCCAAAATCGATTTCGGAAACTTTTTGGCAAACCAAAATTTCATTGTCACTAGTCAAACTTGTATGCAAGTTGCCTTTTAAAACTCGACTTTGACAAATCATTTTTTCAGAGACCAACCAAAACATCATTTTAAAGCCCCCAAAATAATGAAAAGTGAAATCCAAAATCGATTTCGGAAACTTTTTGGCAATCCAAAATTTCATTGTCTCTAGTCAAACTTGTATGCATGTTGCCTTTTAAAACTCGACTTTGACAAATCATTTTTTCAGAGACCAACCAAAACATAATTTTTGAGCCCCCAAAATAATGAAAAGTGAAATCCAAAATCGATTTCGGAAACTTTTTGGCAATCCAAAATTTCATTGTCACTAGTCAAACTTGTATGCAAGTTGCCTTTTCAAACTCGACTTTGACAAATCATTTTTTCAGAGACCAACCAAAACATCATTTTTGAGCCCCCAAAATAATGAAAAGTAAAATCCAAAATCGATTTCGGAAACTTTTTGGCAATCCAAAATTTCATTGTCACTAGTCAAACTTGTATGCAAGTTGCCTTTTCAAACTCGACTTTGACAAATCATTTTTTCAGAGACCAACCAAAACATCATTTTTGAGCCCCCAAAATAATGAAAAGTGAAATCCAAAATCGATTTCGGAAACTTTTCGGCAAACCAAAATTTCATTGTCACTAGTCAAACTTGTATGCAAGTTGCCTTTTAAAACTCGACTTTGACAAATCATTTTTTCAGAGACCAACCAAAACATAATTTTTGAGCCCCCAAAATAATGAAAAGTAAAATCCAAAATCGATTTCGGAAACTTTTTGGCAATCCAAAATTTCATTGTCACTAGTCAAACTTGTATGCAAGTTGCCTTTTCAAACTCGACTTTGACAAATCATTTTTTCAGAGACCAACCAAAACATCATTTTTGAGCCCCCAAAATAATGAAAAGTAAAATCCAAAATCGATTTCGGAAACTTTTTGGCAATCCAAAATTTCATTGTCACTAGTCAAACTTGTATGCAAGTTGCCTTTTCAAACTCGACTTTGACAAATCATTTTTTCAGAGACCAACCAAAACATCATTTTTGAGCCCCCAAAATAATGAAAAGTGAAATCCAAAATCGATTTCGGAAACTTTTCGGCAAACCAAAATTTCATTGTCACTAGTCAAACTTGTATGCAAGTTGCCTTTTAAAACTCGACTTTGACAAATCATTTTTTCAGAGACCAACCAAAACATCATTTTAAAGCTCCCAAAATAATGAAAGGTAAAATCCAAAATCGATTTCGGAAACTTTTTGGCAAACCAAAATTTCATTGTCACTAGTCAAACTTGTATGCAAGTTGCCTTTTAAAACTCGACTTTGACAAATCATTTTTTCAGAGACCAACCAAAACATCATTTTTGAGCCCCCAAAATAATGAAAAGTGAAATCCAAAATCGATTTCGGAAACTTTTTGGCAATCCAAAATTTCATTGTCTCTAGTCAAACTTGTATGCAAGTTGCCTTTTAAAACTCGACTTTGACAAATCATTTTTTCAGAGACCAACCAAAACATCATTTTAAAGCTCCCAAAATAATGAAAGGTAAAATCCAAAATCGATTTCGGAAACTTTTTGGCAAACCAAAATTTCATTGTCACTAGTCAAACTTGTATGCAAGTTGCCTTTTAAAACTCGACTTTGACAAATCTTTTTTTCAGAGACCAACCAAACCATCATTTTAAAGCCCCCAAAATAATGAAAAGTGAAATCCAAAATCGATTTCGGAAACTTTTTGGCAAACCAAAATTTCATTGTCACTAGTCAAACTTGTATGCAAGTTGCCTTTTAAAACTCGACTTTGACAAATCTTTTTTTCAGAGACCAACCAAAACATCATTTTAAAGCCCCCAAAATAATGAAGAGTTAAATCCAAAATCGATTTCGGAAACTTTTTGGCAAACCAACATTTCATTGTCACTAGTCAAACTTGTATGCAAGTTGCCTTTTCAAACTCGACTTTGACAAATCATTTTTTCAGAGACCAACCAAAACATCATTTTTGAGCCCCCAAAATAATGAAAAGTGAAATCCAAAATCGATTTCGGAAACTTTTTGGCAAACCAAAATTTCATTGTCACTAGTCAAACTTGTATGCAAGTTGCCTTTTAAAACTCGACTTTGGCAAATCATTTTTTCAGAGACCAACCAAACCATCATTTTAAAGCCCCCAAAATAATGAAAAGTGAAATCCAAAATCGATTTCGGAAACTTTTTGGCAAACCAAAATTTCATTGTCACTAGTCAAACTTGTATGCAAGTTGCCTTTTAAAACTCGACTTTGACAAATCTTTTTTTCAGAGACCAACCAAAACATCATTTTTGAGCCCCCAAAATAATGAAGAGTTAAATCCAAAATCGATTTCGGAAACTTTTTGGCTAACCAAAATTTCATTGTCACTAGTCAAACTTGTATGCAAGTTGCCTTTTAAAACTCGACTTTGGCAAATCATTTTTTCAGAGACCAACCAAACCATCATTTTAAAGCCCCCAAAATAATGAAAAGTGAAATCCAAAATCGATTTCGGAAACTTTTTGGCAAACCAAAATTTCATTGTCACTAGTCAAACTTGTATGCAAGTTGCCTTTTAAAACTCGACTTTGACAAATCATTTTTTCAGAGACCAACCAAAACATCATTTTAAAGCCCCCAAAATAATGAAAAGTGAAATCCAAAATCGATTTCGGAAACTTTTTGGCAATCCAAAATTTCATTGTCTCTAGTCAAACTTGTATGCAAGTTGCCTTTTAAAACTCGACTTTGACAAATCATTTTTTCAGAGACCAACCAAAACATAATTTTTGAACCCCCAAAATAATGAAAAGTGAAATCCAAAATCGATTTCGGAAACTTTTTGGCAAAACAAAATTTCATTGTCACTAGTCAAACTTGTATGCAAGTTGCCTTTTAAAACTCGACTTTGGCAAATCATTTTTTCAGAGACCAACCAAACCATCATTTTAAAGCCCCCAAAATAATGAAAAGTGAAATCCAAAATCGATTTCGGAAACTTTTTGGCAAACCAAAATTTCATTGTCACTAGTCAAACTTGTATGCAAGTTGCCTTTTAAAACTCGACTTTGACAAATCTTTTTTTCAGAGACCAACCAAAACATCATTTTAAAGCCCCCAAAATAATGAAGAGTTAAATCCAAAATCGATTTCGGAAACTTTTTGGCAAACCAACATTTCATTGTCACTAGTCAAACTTGTATGCAAGTTGCCTTTTCAAACTCGACTTTGACAAATCATTTTTTCAGAGACCAACCAAAACATCATTTTTGAGCCCCCAAAATAATGAAAAGTGAAATCCAAAATCGATTTCGGAAACTTTTTGGCAATCCAAAATTTCATTGTCACTAGTTAAACTTGTATGCAAGTTGCCTTTTAAAACTCGACTTTGACAAATCATTTTTTCAGAGACCAACCAAAACATCATTTTTGAGCCCCCAAAATAATGAAAAGTGAAATCCAAAATCGATTTCGGAAACTTTTTGGCAAACCAAAATTTCATTGTCACTAGTCAAACTTGTATGCAAGTTGCCTTTTAAAACTCGACTTTGACAAATCTTTTTTTCAGAGACCAACCAAAACATCATTTTAAAGCCCCCAAAATAATGAAAAGTGAAATCCAAAATCGATTTCGGAAACTTTTTGGCAATCCAAAATTTCATTGTCACTAGTCAAACTTGTATGCAAGTTGCCTTTTAAAACTCGACTTTGACAAATCATTTTATCAGAGACCAACCAAAACATCATTTTTGAGCTCCCAAAATAATGAAAAGTAAAATCCAAAATCGATTTCGGAAACTTTTTGGCAAACCAAAATTTCATTGTCACTAGTCAAACTTGTATGCAAGTTGCCTTTTAAAACTCGACTTTGACAAATCATTTCTTCAGAGACCAACCAAAACATCATTTTTAAGCCCCCAAAATAATGAAAAGTGAAATCCAAAATCGATTTCGGAAACTTTTTGGCAATCCAAAATTTCATTGTCACTAGTCAAACTTGTATGCAAGTTGCCTTTTAAAACTCGACTTTGACAAATCATTTTTTCAGAGACCAACCAAACCATCATTTTTAAGCCCCCAAAATAATGAAAAGTGAAATCCAAAATCGATTTCGGAAACTTTTTGGCAAACCAAAATTTCATTGTCACTAGTCAAACTTGTATGCAAGTTGCCTTTTAAAACTCGACTTTGACGAATCATTTTTTCAGAGACCAACCAAACATCATTTTTAAGCACCCAAAATAATGAAAAGTGAAATCCAAAATCGATTTCGGAAACTTTTTGGCAAACCAAAATTTCATTGTCACTAGTCAAACTTGTATGCAAGTTGCCTTTTAAAACTCGACTTTGACAAATCATTTTTTCATAGACCAACCAAAACATCATTTTTGAGCCCCCAAAATAATGAAAAGTGAAATCCAAAATCGATTTCGGAAACTTTTTGGCAAACCAAAATTTCATTGTCACTAGTCAAACTTGTATGCAAGCTGCCTTTTAAAACTCGACTTTGACAAATCATTTTTTCAGAGACCAACCAAAACATCATTTTTGAGCCCTCAAAATAATGAACAGTGAAATCCAAAATCGATTTCGGAAACTTTTTGGCAAACCAAAATTTCATTGTCACTAGTCAAACTTGTATGCAAGTTGCCTTTTAAAACTCGACTTTGACAAATCATTTTTTCAGAGACCAACCAAAACATCATTTTTAAGCCCCCAAAATAATGAAAAGTTCGATCCAAAATCGATTTCGGAAACTTTTTGGCAAACCAAAATTTCATTGTCACTAGTCAAACTTGTATGCAAGTTGCCTTTTAAAACTCGACTTTGACAAATCATTTTTTCAGAGACCAACCAAAACATCATTTTTGAGCCCCCAAAATAATGAAAAGTGAAATCCAAAATCGATTTCGGAAACTTTTTGGCAATCCAAAATTTCATTGTCACTAGTCAAATTTGTATGCAAGTTGCCTTTTAAAACTCGACTTTGACAAATCTTTTTTTCAGAGACCAACCAAAACATCATTTTAAAGCCCCCAAAATAATGAAAAGTGAAATCCAAAATCGATTTCGGAAACTTTTTGGCAATCCAAAATTTCATTGTCACTAGTCAAACTTGTATGCAAGTTGCCTTTTAAAACTCGACTTTGACAAATCATTTTTTCAGAGACCAACCAAAACATCATTTTTAAGCCCCCAAAATAATGAAAAGTGAAATCCAAAATCGATTTCGGAAACTTTTTGGCAATCCAAAATTTCATTGTCACTAGTCAAACTTGTATGCAAGCTGCCTTTTAAAACTCGACTTTGACAAATCATTTTTTCAGAGACCAACCAAAACATCATTTTTGAGCCCCAAAAATAATGAAAAGTGAAATCCAAAATCGATTTCGGAAACTTTTTGGCAATCCAAAATTTCATTGTCACTAGTCAAACTTGTATGCAAGTTGCCTTTTAAAACTCGACTTTGACAAATCATTTTTTCAGAGACCAACCAAAACATCATTTTTAAGCCCCCAAAATAATGAAAATTTCGATCCAAAATCGATTTCGGAAACTTTTTGGCAAACCAAAATTTCATTGTCACTAGTCAAACTTGTATGCAAGTTGCCTTTTAAAACTCGACTTTGACAAATCATTTTATCAGAGACCAACCAAAACATCATTTTTGAGCTCCCAAAATAATGAAAAGTGAAATCCAAAATCGATTTCGGAAACTTTTTGGCAATCCAAAATTTCATTGTCACTAGTCAAACTTGTATGCAAGTTGCCTTTTAAAACTCGACTTTGACAAATCATTTTTTCAGAGACCAACCAAAACATCATTTTTGAGCCCCCAAAATAATGAAAAGTGAAATCCAAAATCGATTTCGGAAACTTTTTGGCAAACCAAAATTTCATTGTCACTAGTCAAACTTGTATGCAAGTTGCCTTTTAAAACTCGACTTTGACAAATCATTTTTTCATAGACCAACCAAAACATCATTTTTGAGCCCCCAAAATAATGAAAAGTGAAATCCAAAATCGATTTCGGAAACTTTTTGGCAATCCAAAATTTCATTGTCACTAGTCAAACTTGTATGCAAGCTGCCTTTTAAAACTCGACTTTGACAAATCATTTTTTCAGAGACCAACCAAAACATCATTTTTGAGCCCTCAAAATAATGAACAGTGAAATCCAAAATCGATTTCGGAAACTTTTTGGCAAATCAAAATTTCATTGTCACTAGTCAAACTTGTATGCAAGTTGCCTTTTAAAACTCGACTTTGACAAATCATTTTTTCAGAGACCAACCAAAACATCATTTTTAAGCCCCCAAAATAATGAAAAGTTCGATCCAAAATCGATTTCGGAAACTTTTTGGCAAACCAAAATTTCATTGTCACTAGTCAAACTTGTATGCAAGTTGCCTTTTAAAACTCGACTTTGACAAATCATTTTTTCAGAGACCAACCAAAACATCATTTTTGAGCCCCCAAAATAATGAAAAGTGAAATCCAAAATCGATTTCGGAAACTTTTTGGCAATCCAAAATTTCATTGTCACTAGTCAAATTTGTATGCAAGTTGCCTTTTAAAACTCGACTTTGACAAATCTTTTTTTCAGAGACCAACCAAAACATCATTTTAAAGCCCCCAAAATAATGAAAAGTGAAATCCAAAATCGATTTCGGAAACTTTTTGGCAATCCAAAATTTCATTGTCACTAGTCAAACTTGTATGCAAGTTGCCTTTTAAAACTCGACTTTGACAAATCATTTTTTCAGAGACCAACCAAAACATCATTTTTAAGCCCCCAAAATAATGAAAAGTGAAATCCAAAATCGATTTCGGAAACTTTTTGGCAATCCAAAATTTCATTGTCACTAGTCAAACTTGTATGCAAGTTGCCTTTTAATACTCGACTTTGACAAATCATTTTTTCAGAGACCAACCAAAACATCATTTTTGAGCCCTCAAAATAATGAAAAGTGAAATCCAAAATCGATTTCGGAAACTTTTTGGCAAACCAAAACTTCATTAGTTAACACAACAGTTAGTATAACGATATTTCAGCACATTCCTATCGCACACGATCGCGCCTCAAACGAGATGATACATCAGCATATTTCTACCGCACACGATCGCGCCTCAAACGAGATGATACATCAGCACCACGATCGCGCCTCAAACGAGATGATACATCAGCATATTTCTACCGCACACGATCGCGCCTCACCCTACGGAAACGAATAGATTCGTCAGCACTTGTCTCTCATCCGCTCGTCAGAAGCCAACACTTCGTTCGAAGGCCACACATTCTTCCCAAGCGCGATTCCCACTTCCAAATCAGCATAAAAGCATAGGGAACATATCATAAGACGGTTCATTTCATCCCTAGTTCTTGTACTAGCAGGTTCTAAAGATCTGAATCCATCAAAACAACGTGAGAAAAGATAAATAAAACTATAATGTTTTTTTAAAAATCTATCTCTCACGGCGTATTGATTAACTGGCGCCCGAATAGGGACCTTTAGTGAAGAAAAGTGCGAAAAGTATTCATGTGAGAGTGAAATTATCGTGTCGCAAGTACCGAGTAGTGATCACGTAAGAGTGTCAATCACACCGCGTCGCGACAACATCTTTCCCGATCGCAAATTGCAGCCGTGTGCACAGGTGCCTAAGTAGCCGGGAGCAGCTAATAACTCGTTGCCGGAGGAAAGGGATCACGCCAACACACCGAGACGGAAGGAAGTCACTGAATATCACTGGAGGCCCGAGTAACAAAATCAACCCCGTTAGAGGAGGTGAAGAAATCAACCCCGTTAGAGGAGGTGAAGAAAACAACCCCGTAAGAGGAGGTGAAGTATGAATATATTAATGTGAGTATAAAAAAGTGAGTATATATATATAAACCAATTGATATCATTGCGTTTAAAGTGAGTGAAAAGTGAAAGTTCATAACAAAAAAAAAGGTGTAATTCATAACAAGGTGTTAATCGATTTAAAAAACAAAGCAAAACTGGAGGATTTAATTTCAAGCTTAAAACGATTTTCCGACAGAACCGAATCGTCGGAACGTAATAATAAAAAAACAAAAGTGGAAATAGTTAAACCGGAAACTTCCAATATCGAAATGGAAGCACTAACTAATCGAATTGCTGCCTTAGAGGCACAATTATTAGAAACAGTAATGATAGAGGATTTCAGTGATCCACCGCTTTATTTTCATAAAAGTGACGGAAGTGCCGTAAACCCAGAATCATTTGAAAAGATTCCTGGTGTAGTGAAAGATTTACCAATATTTTCTGGTGATCCAAGTGAATTAAATAGTTGGATCAGTGATGTAGATAGTTTGATCAAATTGTATCAAACTACACCTAGCCATACAGAGGAACAACAGAACAAGTTCCATATGGTTTGTAAATTCGTTCGTCGAAAGATAAGAGGCGAAGCCAATGACTCGCTAGTCGCGTCAAATGTCGGAATAAATTGGAGTATGATCAAACGGACATTGATTACATACTATGGAGAAAAGAGAGATCTAGAGACATTAGATTTCCAATTGATGAGCGTTCAACAAAGAGGACGATCTTTGGAAGTATTCTATGATGAAGTCAACAGACTTCTCTCATTGATAGCCAACCAGATAAAAACAGATGACAGATTTGTACATCCAGAAGCTTCGAAGGCTCTTATAGAAACATATAATAAGAAGGCAATAGATTCCTTCATCAGAGGTCTTGATGGAGATGTGCACAAGTTCATTAGAAATTATGAACCAACATCTTTAGCAGCAGCTTACAGTTATTGCATCTCATTCCAAAATGTAGAATGTCGTAAAATGTGGACCAAACCAAGATTGGTCAATACTCCCACAGCACCACGAAACTTGATACCGTTACCAACACCCCCCTTGCCACCAAGAGCATTTAATAATTCGCAACGACCAATGATTGCACACAGATTTAGACCACAATTCGGAAACTCGTATCAACCGAGACCACAGTTTTTACCGCGTCCCGCTTGGAATAATCAACCGAGACAACAAATTTTTCCACGCCCTATTTGGAATCAACAAAATAGAAATGCGTTCCAACACAATAGGCCAGAGCCAATGGAAGTCGATCCATCAATCAGATCGCAACAAGTGAATTATTCAAATAGACCACAAAATTCTAGTAATGCTCGACCCCAGAAAAGACAAAGATTTTTCAACATGGAAACAAACATTACCCATGATAATGACGAATACGAAAGATACATGAGAACTGTAGAAAAACAAGAAACATCTAACGAAAATCGCGAAGCTGAACTTAATTTTTTAGAATAAAATCAGCTATACCATATTTTATATACAATGGTAAAGCTGGACAGCAAATAAAAATTCTAATTGATACAGGATCCAATAAGAATTTCATTAACCCAAAACATGCGAAGATTTCCCACGAAGTAACTAAACCATTTTTTGTTTCATCAGTTGGAGGAGATTTACGTATCACCAAATATTCACAAGCGAAAATGTTTGCCCCTTATTCCAACGTAAATGCTAAATTTTATCACCTACAGGAGTTAAAAACATTCGATGCCATAGTTGGCTATGATACCATCAAAGAAATGGGAGCACTTATAGATACAAAAAGCGATAATCTGATAATTAACGAAAACATAATACCTCTTTTTCTCTACTCATTACAAGAAGTTAACAGGATCGAAATAAGAGATAAACATCTGAACTATCAAGAAAAAGAAAAATTACATTCATTCCTTAACAAGTTCCAAGATTTATTTCAGCCCCCTGACGAGAAGTTGCCATTCACAACAAAAATCGAAGCAACTATATCAACGAATGATACCGAACCTGTTTACTGTAAGTCGTACCCATACCCCTTCTCTCTCAAACAAGAAGTGGAGACACAAATCAAAAAACTGTTAGATAATGGCATAATCCAACCATCTAGATCGCCATATAACTCACCTGTTTGGATAGTACCCAAAAAGGCCGATGCCTCTAACGAAAAAAAATATCGACTTGTGATCGATTATAGGAAGCTGAATCTTAAAACCAAAAGCGATAGATACCCTATACCTGACACTTCAACAGTCCTTGCAAATTTAGGTAACAATAAATATTATACCACACTTGACCTAGCATCTGGATTTCACCAGATTCGTCTAGCAGAGAAAGACATAGAAAAAACCGCTTTCTCAATTAATAATGGAAAATATGAATTTTTACGACTACCATTCGGTCTAAAAAATGCACCATCAATTTTTCAGAGAGTCATGGATGATGTTCTCAGAGAACATATTGGAAAAATTTGTCATGTGTACATTGACGACATAATAGTTTTTGGAAAAACATTTGACGAGCATCTGAAAAATTTAGAAACTGTTTTAAACACATTACGTGAAGCAAATTTTAAAATACAACCTGATAAATCCGAATTTTTGAAAACAGAAGTTGAATTCTTAGGATTCATTGTTTCTGAACATGGCTTGAAACCAAATGAGAAAAAAATAGAAAGTATCCATAAATATCCCGAACCTAAGACTATCCGAGAACTCCGAGCATTTTTAGGACTCTCCGGATATTATAGAAGATTTGTTAAAAATTATGCAGCGCTGGCAAAGCCCTTAACAAAACTCTTAAGAGGAGAGGACAACCAAGGCCACTGCAAAATCACGAAAAATCAATCAAAAAATTTCCCGATAACATTTGATGAAAACGCCAAATCAGCATTCAGAACTCTTAAAGAAATTTTATCATCTGAAGACGTTCTAGCTTACCCCGATTATGATCATGATTTTATTTTAACTACAGACGCATCCGATAAAGCACTCGGAGCTGTCCTGTCACAGAAATTAAACGACGTTGAAAAACCAATAACGTTTATATCCAGAACTTTATCAAAAACGGAAGAAAACTACGCTACTAATGAAAAAGAAATGCTTGCTATAGTTTGGGCTTTACATTCCCTACGTAATTACATTTATGGTGCAAAAATAATAATACTAACAGATCACCAACCCCTAACGTACGCAATATCGCCAAAGAATAATAACGCAAAACTAAAACGATGGAAAGCGTTCATAGAGGAACATAATTATGAACTACGCTACAAGCCTGGAAAAAGTAACGTCGTAGCAGACGCGTTATCAAGAATTCAAATTAACTCGCTAACACCAACACAGCATTCCGCTGACGATGATGACAGTGCATACATACTATCCACTGAAGCCCCTATTAACGTTTATCGCAATCAATTAATTTTCAAATTATCTAACAATTCATCGTATGAACTAATCACACCGTTCCCAAAATTTAAAAGACATGTTTTCTATGAAAAGGAATTCTCTAATAAATTTTTAACCGACAAATTAAAAAGATTCCTAAACCCTAACATCATTAACGGTATACTAACCGATGAAGTAACTATGATTCGTATTCAGGAAGTATATAAAAATTTATTCAATCCAAAAACAATGAAATGCCGATATTCTCAAATTATATTAGAAGATCTTACAGAAGAAGAAAGACAACTAGAAGAAATACAAAACATTCACAATTTTGCTCATAGAAATTCAAAAGAAAATTCTCTACAACTTATAAAAAAGTTTTATTTTCCTACAATGAGAAAAGTAATAGAGTCGTATGTTAAAAATTGCGAAATTTGTAAAACAGAAAAGTACGATCGGAAACCTCAAAAGTTTATTGCTGTAAGGACACCAATACCCACATATCCAGGAGAAATAATTCATATCGATATTTTTGCTTACAATGCAAGTTTTTTGTTTATTTCTTCAATAGATAAATTTTCAAAATACTTGAAAATGAGGCCAATTAAGTCAAAATCGATAGCAGACATAAAGGAAGTTTTAATACAATTGTTGTATAATTGGGATATACCCGCCACCATTGTAATGGATAACGAAAGTTCATTTATTTCAAATGTAATAGAACAAACGATGTTAAATCTAGGAATTAAAATTTTCAAAACACCTGTAAATCGATCAGAAACAAACGGACAAGTAGAAAGAGCTCACTCGACAATTCGCGAAATTGCAAGATGCATTAAAGCAACGAAACCAGATATAAGTATCCAAACATTAATACAAGAAGCGACGTACAAGTATAATAATTCAATTCACAGCGTGATTAAGAATACGCCTAAAAATATATATACAGGAGAGAATAATGAAAATATGAACTTCGAAGAACGAACTAAACAAAGAAATGAAAATGATAAAATAATTGCTAAAATATATGAAAAGCAACAAGGAAAAATTATAGAAGAAAAATATCAAGATTATATGCCAAATGAGATGGCCTACGAAAAAACGAAAACGAATAATAAACGAGATAGGAGATATGAGATAATCAAAATCAAAGAGAATCATCCTACCTACGTAATCGATACTAATAATCGAAAAATACACAAAGTAAATCTACGAAAAACTAATAATTGATCATGATTAACCTTAATATCGTTTCAGAAATATTATGATTATATTAACCAACGTAATGGCGAAGATCTACATACACGATTTATCAAAAAATCCTTTAGCGATTATACCAGTAGGTGAAGCCAAGATACGAATAGGATACGTAAGAGTAATCCACCCGACAAACTTGCTAGACATTAGTAAAATGATTGACGAAATTATTGAGCTAATATCAACAGAGGTTCAAACCGAATCTTTAGAAAAGTTGATTCAGGTAAAAGCTATGAAGTTACAAGAAACGTTTAAGAAAGTAAAACCGTTTAAGAAACAAAAGAGATGGAATACCATAGGGAAAGTTTGGAAATGGGTAGCAGGCACCCCTGATGCCGACGATCTTCAAATTATCAACAGTACGCTGAACTCTCTCATCGAAGAAAATAATCACCAAGTAATGATTAACGAAGCATTGAATAGAAGACTACAAGAAGTAACCGATATTGCTAACCAAGTGCTAAAAAACGAAGCGCAACGCTATGAAAGAAGATATGCAACTGAAACAAGACAGCTAATAATATTATCTAATTTGGATATTTTGCAAGACCAAATCGAAACTATCGAAGAAGCTATTTTATCAGCCAAACACGGAATACCGAACAGCAAAATATTGTCCACCGAAGATTTACAAATGATTAACGAATTCTTGAAGAAGAACGGAATCGCATATACTACAGCAGAAGAACTTCTCGCTCGATCAGTAGCTCAGTTTATGATGAATACGACACATGTTCTGTACATGCTAAAATTCCCAAGAATATCATCACAAATCTACGAATATGATTTCATCGAACCAATAGTAGCAAATGGGAAACGGATAATGTTAAAACAGAACTTCATTATAAGAAACGAAACACATGTATACGAAGTCATCGAACCATGCCAAGAAGAAGGTATTTATTACTTATGTGAAGGAAGCAATGTTCAACATCCTACGCAATGTATATACCAACTAATACAAGGGAAAAATTCCGAATGCCAATATGAAAAAGTATATTCAGCTAAATTGATCAAACGGATAAACGATGCAAATATTTTGATCAATAATGCATGGGCTGAAATCACATCAAATTGCAGCAATTCCAAGCAATCTTTAAATGGTTCATTTCTAATACAGTTCGAGAAATGCAGTGTAAACATTAATGACGAAATATTCTCCAATACAGAAGTCATTATCCCTAGAAGACCTTATCACTCAACATTGGGATTGATCATCAACGAGACCAGCCTTGAAGATAATCCACCTACCGAGTTCTTGAACAACATTACATTAGAAAACCGCAAAATACTGCAAACCATTAATCTACAAAATGAATCGCTGAAATTTAAATTGCATTTATTCGGATCAATAGGAACAACAACAATCGCAATTGTTATTGGCATTGGCATATTCTACGTGTTTCTTAAATGTCGTAAACGAACAATAGAAGTTAAAATACCAGATACGGGAAGTCATACGATAAAAAAACAGCCTAAGGCAATACCATTGAATTTTCACGCGATGCACAAACTTTGAGGACAAAGTAATCAAGAGGGGAGGAGTTAACACAACAGTTAGCATAACGATATTATCGCACACGATCGCGCCTCAAACGAGATGATACATCAGCATATTTCTACCGCACACGATCGCGTCTCAAACGAGATGATACATCAGCACCACGATCGCGCATCAAACGAGATGATACATCAGCATATTTCTACTGCACACGATCGCGCCTCAAACGAGATGATACATCAGCACCACGATCGCGCCTCAAACGAGATGATACATCAGCATATTTCTACCGCACACGATCGCGCCTCACCCTTCGGAAACGAATAGATTCGTCAGCACTTGTCTCTCATCCGCTCGTCAGAAGCCAACACTTCGTTCGAAGGCCACACATTCTTCCCAAGCGCGATTCCCACTTCCAAATCAGCATAAAAGCATAGGGAACATATCATAAGACGGTTCATTTCATCCCTAGTTCTTGTACTAGCAGGTTCTAAAGATCTGAATCCATCAAAACAACGTGAGAAAAGATAAATAAAACTATAATGTTTTTTAAAAATCTATCTCTCACGGCGTATTGATTAACTAAGTTGCCTTTTAAAATTCGACTTTGACAAATCATTTTTTCAGAGACCAACAAAAACATCATTTTTGAGCCCCCAAAATAATGAAAAGTGAAATCCAAAATCGATTTCGGAAACTTTTTGGCAAACCAAAATTTCATTGTCACTAGTCAAACTTGTATGCAAGTTGCATTTTAAAACTCGAATTTGACAAATCATTTTTTCAGAGACCAACCAAAACATCATTTTTAAGCCCCCAAAATAATGAAAAGTGAAATCCAAAATCGATTTCGGAAACTTTTTGGCAAACCAAAATTTCATTGTCACTAGTCAAACTTGTATGCAAGTTGCATTTTAAAACTCGAATTTGACAAATCATTTTTTTAGAGACCAACCAAAACATCATTTTTGAGCCCCCAAAATAATGAAAAGTAAAATCCAAAATCGATTTCGGAAACTTTTTGGCAAACCAAAATTTCATTGTCACTAGTCAAACTTGTATGCAAGTTGCCTTTTAAAACTCGACTTTGACAAATCATTTTTTCAGAGACTAACCAAAACATCATTTTTGAGCCCCCAAAATAATGAAAAGTAAAATCCAAAATCGATTTCGGAAACTATTTGGCAAACCAAAATTTCATTGTCACTAGTCAAACTTGTATGCAAGTTGCCTTTTCAAACTCGACTTTGACAAATCATTTTTTTAGAGACCAACCAAAACATCATTTTTGAGCCCCCAAAATAATGAAAAGTGAAATCCAAAATCGATTTCGGAAACTTTTTGGCAAACCAAAATTTCATTGTCACTAGTCAAACTTGTATGCAAGCTGCCTTTTAAAACTCGACTTTGACAAATCATTTTGTCAGAGACTAACCAAACCATCATTTTTAAGCCCCCAAAATAATGAAAAGTTCGATTCAAAACCGATTTCGGAAACTTTTTGGCAAACCAAAATTTCATTGTCACTAGTCAAACTTGTATGCAAGTTTCTTTTTAAAACTTGACTTTGACAAATCATTTTTTCAGAGACCAACCAAAACATCATTTTTAAGCCCCCAAAATAATGAAAAGTGAAATCCAAAATCCATTTCGGAAACTTTTTTGCAATCCAAAATTTCATTGTCACTAGTCAAACTTGTGTGCAAGTTGCCTTTTCAAACTCGACTTTGACAAATCATTTTTTCAGAGACCAACCAAACCATCATTTTTAGGCCCCCAAAATAATGAAAAGTAAAATCCAAAATCGATTTCGGAAACTTTTTGGCAATTTAAAATTTCATTGTCACTAGTCAAACTTGTATGCAAGTTGCCTTTTAAAACTCGACTTTGACAAATCATTTTTTCAGAGACCAACCAAACCATCATTTTTAAGCCCCCAAAATAATGAAAAGTTCGATTCAAAACCGATTTCGGAAACTTTTTGGCAAACCAAAATTTCATTGTCACTAGTCAAACTTGTATGCAAGTTTCCTTTTAAAACTTGACTTTGACAAATCATTATTTCAGAGACCAACCAAAACATCATTTTTGAGCCCCCAAAATAATGAAAAGTAAAATCCAAAATCGATTTCGGAAACTTTTTGGCAAACCAAAATTTCATTGTCACTAGTCAAACTTGTATGCAAGTTGCCTTTTAAAACTCGACTTTGACAAATCATTTTTTCAGAGACTAACCAAAACATCATTTTTGAGCCCCCAAAATAATGAAAAGTAAAATCCAAAATCGATTTCAGAAACTATTTGGCAAACCAAAATTTCATTGTCACTAGTCAAACTTGTATGCAAGTTGCCTTTTAAAACTCGACTTTGACAAATCATATTTTCAGAGACCAACCAAAACATCATTTTTGAGCCCCCAAAATAATGAAAAGTGAAATCCACAATCGATTTCGGAAACTTTTTGGCAAACCAAAATTTCATTGTCACTAGTCAAACTTGTATGCAAGTTGCCTTTTAAAACTCGACTTTGACAAATCATTTTTTTAGAGACCAACCAAAACATCATTTTTGAGCCCCCAAAATAATGAAAAGTGAAATCCAAAATCGATTTCGGAAACTTTTTGGCAAACCAAAATTTCATTGTCTCTAGTCAAACTTGTATGCAAGTTGCCTTTTAAAACTCGACTTTGACAAATCATATTTTCAGAGACCAACCAAAACATCATTTTTGAGCCCCCAAAATAATGAAAAGTGAAATCCAAAATCGATTTCGGAAACGTTTTGGCAAATCAAAATTTCATTGTCACTAGTCAAACTTGTATGCAAGCTGCCTTTTAAAACTCGACTTTGACAAATCATTTTTTCAGAGACTAACCAAACCATCATTTTTAAGCCCCCAAAATAATGAAAAGTTCGATTCAAAACCGATTTCGGAAACTTTTTGGCAAACCAAAATTTCATTGTCTCTAGTCAAACTTGTATGCAAGTTGCCTTTTAAAACTCGACTTTGACAAATCATATTTTCAGAGACCAACCAAAACATCATTTTTGAGCCCCCAAAATAATGAAAAGTGAAATCCAAAATCGATTTCGGAAACGTTTTGGCAAATCAAAATTTCATTGTCACTAGTCAAACTTGTATGCAAGCTGCCTTTTAAAACTCGACTTTGACAAATCATATTTTCAGAGACCAACCAAAACATCATTTTTGAGCCCCCAAAATAATGAAAAGTGAAATCCAAAATCGATTTCGGAAACGTTTTGGCAAATCAAAATTTCATTGTCACTAGTCAAACTTGTATGCAAGTTGCCTTTTAAAACTCGACTTTGACAAATCATTTTTTTAGAGACCAACCAAAACATCATTTTTGAGCCCCCAAAATAATGAAAAGTGAAATCCAAAATCGATTTCGGAAACTTTTTGGCAAACCAAAATTTCATTGTCACTAGTCAAACTTGTATGCAAGTTTCCTTTTAAAACTTGACTTTGACAAATCATTATTTCAGAGACCAACCAAAACATCATTTTTGAGCCCCCAAAATAATGAAAAGTAAAATCCAAAATCGATTTCGGAAACTTTTTGGCAAACCAAAATTTCATTGTCACTAGTCAAACTTGTATGCAAGTTGCCTTTTAAAACTCGACTTTGACAAATCATATTTTCAGAGACCAACCAAAACATCATTTTTGAGCCCCCAAAATAATGAAAAGTTAAATCCACAATCGATTTCGGAAACTTTTTGGCAAACCAAAATTTCATTGTCACTAGTCAAACTTGTATGCAAGTTGCCTTTTAAAACTCGACTTTGACAAATCATTTTTTTAGAGACCAACCAAAACATCATTTTTGAGCCCCCAAAATAATGAAAAGTGAAATCCAAAATCGATTTCGGAAACTTTTTGGCAAACCAAAATTTCATTGTCTCTAGTCAAACTTGTATGCAAGTTGCCTTTTAAAACTCGACTTTGACAAATCATATTTTCAGAGACCAACCAAAACATCATTTTTGAGCCCCCAAAATAATGAAAAGTGAAATCCAAAATCGATTTCGGAAACGTTTTGGCAAATCAAAATTTCATTGTCACTAGTCAAACTTGTATGCAAGCTGCCTTTTAAAACTCGACTTTGACAAATCATTTTTTCAGAGACTAACCAAACCATCATTTTTAAGCCCCCAAAATAATGAAAAGTTCGATTCAAAACCGATTTCGGAAACTTTTTGGCAAACCAAAATTTCATTGTCACTAGTCAAACTTGTATGCAAGTTGCCTTTTAAAACTCGACTTTGACAAATCATTTTTTCAGAGACCAACCAAAACATCATTTTTAAGCCCCCAAAATAATGAAAAGTGAAATCCAAAATCGATTTCGGAAACTTTTTGGCAAACCAAAATTTCATTGTCACTAGTCAAACTTGTATGCAAGTTGCCTTTTAAAACTCGACTTTGACAAATCATTTTTTCAGAGACTAACCAAACCATCATTTTTGAGCTCCCAAAATAATGAAAAGTAAAATCCAAAATCGATTTCGGAAACTTTTTGGCAAACCAAAATTTCATTGTCACTAGTCAAACTTGTATGCAAGTTGCCTTTTCAAACTCGACTTTGACAAATCATTTTTTTAGAGACCAACCAAAACATCATTTTTGAGCCCCCAAAATAATGAAAAGTGAAATCCAAAATCGATTTCGGAAACTTTTTGGCAAACCAAAATTTCATTGTCACTAGTCAAACTTGTATGCAAGTTGCCTTTTAAAACTCGACTTTGACAAATCATTTTTTCAGAGACCAACCAAAACATCATTTTTAAGCCCCCAAAATAATGAAAAGTGAAATCCAAAATCCATTTCGGAAACTTTTTTGCAATCCAAAATTTCATTGTCACTAGTCAAACTTGTGTGCAAGTTGCCTTTTCAAACTCGACTTTGACAAATCATTTTTTCAGAGACCAACCAAACCATCATTTTTAGGCCCCCAAAATAATGAAAAGTAAAATCCAAAATCGATTTCGGAAACTTTTTGGCAATTTAAAATTTCATTGTCACTAGTCAAACTTGTATGCAAGTTGCCTTTTAAAACTCGACTTTGACAAATCATTTTTTCAGAGACCAACCAAACCATCATTTTTAAGCCCCCAAAATAATGAAAAGTTCGATTCAAAACCGATTTCGGAAACTTTTTGGCAAACCAAAATTTCATTGTCACTAGTCAAACTTGTATGCAAGTTGCCTTTTAAAACTTGACTTTGACAAATCATTATTTCAGAGACCAACCAAAACATCATTTTTGAGCCCCCAAAATAATGAAAAGTAAAATCCAAAATCGATTTCGGAAACTTTTTGGCAAACCAAAATTTCATTGTCACTAGTCAAACTTGTATGCAAGCTGCCTTTTAAAACTCGAATTTGACAAATCATTTTTTCAGAGACCAACCAAACCATCATTTTTAAGCCCCCAAAATAATGAAAAGTTCGATTCAAAACCGATTTCGGAAACTTTTTGGCAAACCAAAATTTCATTGTCACTAGTCAAACTTGTAAGCAAGTTGCCTTTTAAAACTCGACTTTGACAAATCATTTTTTCAGAGACCAACCAAACCATCATTTTTAAGCCCCCAAAATAATGAAAAGTAAAATCCAAAATCGATTTCGGAAACTTTTTGGCAAACCAAAATTTCATTGTCACTAGTCAAACTTGTATGCAAGTTGCCTTTTAAAACTCGACTTTGACAAATCATTTTTTCAGAGACCAACCAAACCATCATTTTTAAGCCCCCAAAATAATGAAAAGTTCGATTCAAAACCGATTTCGGAAACTTTTTGGCAAACCAAAATTTCATTGTCACTAGTCAAACTTGTATGCAAGTTGCCTTTTAAAACTCGACTTTGACAAATCATTTTTTCAGAGACCAACCAAACCATCATTTTTAAGCCCCCAAAATAATGAAAAGTTCGATTCAAAACCGATTTCGGAAACTTTTTGGCAAACCAAAATTTCATTGTCACTAGTCAAACTTGTATGCAAATTGCCTTTTAAAACTCGACTTTGACAAATCATTTTTTCAGAGACCAACCAAAACATCATTTTTGAGCCCCCAAAATAATGAAAAGTAAAATCCAAAATCGATTTCGGAAACTTTTTGGCAAAACAAAATTTCATTGTCACTAGTCAAACTTGTATGCAAGTTGCCTTTTAAAACTCGACTTTGACAAATCATTTTTTCAGAGACCAACCAAACCATCATTTTTAAGCCCCCAAAATAATGAAAAGTTCGATTCAAAACCGATTTCGGAAACTTTTTGGCAAACCAAAATTTCATTGTCACTAGTCAAACTTGTATGCAAGTTGCCTTTTAAAACTCGACTTTGACAAATCATTTTTTCAGAGACCAACCAAACCATCATTTTTAAGCCCCCAAAATAATGAAAAGTTCGATTCAAAACCGATTTCGGAAACTTTTTGGCAAACCAAAATTTCATTGTCACTAGTCAAACTTGTATGCAAGTTGCCTTTTAAAACTCGACTTTGACAAATCATTTTTTCAGAGACCAACCAAACCATCATTTTTAAGCCCCCAAAATAATGAAAAGTTCGATTCAAAACCGATTTCGGAAACTTTTTGGCAATCCAAAATTTCATTGTCACTAGTCAAACTTGTATGCAAGTTGCCTTTTAAAACTTGACTTTGACAAATCATTTTATCAGAGACCAACCAAAACATCATTTTTGAGCCCCCAAAATAATGAAAAGTGAAATCCAAAATCGATTTCGGAAACTTTTTGGCAAACCAAAATTTGATTGTCACTAGTCAAACTTGTATGCAAGTTGCCTTTTAAAACTCGACTTTGACAAATCATTTTTTCAGAGACCAACCAAAACATCATTTTTGAGCCCCCAAAATAAAAAAAAGTGAAATCCAAAATCGATTTCGGAAACTTTTTGGCAAAACAAAATTTCATTGTCACTAGTCAAACTTGTATGCAAGTTGCCTTTTAAAACTCGACTTTGACAAATCATTTTATCAGAGACCAACCAAAACATCATTTTTGAGCCCCCAAAATAATGAAAAGTAAAATCCAAAATCGATTTCGGAAACTTTTTGGCAAACCAAAATTTCATTGTCACTAGTCAAACTTGTATGCAAGTTACCTTTTAAAACTCGACTTTGACAAATCATTTTTTCAGAGACCAACCAAACCATCATTTTTAAGCCCCCAAAATAATGAAAAGTAAAATCCAAAATCGATTTCGGAAACTTTTTGGCAAACCAAAATTTCATTGTCACTAGTCAAACTTGTATGCAAGTTGCCTTTTAAAACTCGACTTTGACAAATCATTTTTTCAGAGACCAACCAAAACATCATTTTTAAGCCCCCAAAATAATGAAAAGTTCGATTCAAAACCGATTTCGGAAACTTTTTGGCAATCCAAAATTTCATTGTCACTAGTCAAACTTGTATGCAAGTTGCCTTTTAAAACTCGACTTTGACAAATCATTTTTTCAGAGACCAACCAAAACATCATTTTTGAGCCCCCAAAATAATGAAAAGTAAAATCCAAAATCGATTTCGGAAACTTTTTGGCAAACCAAAATTTCATTGTCACTAGTCAAACTTGTATGCAAGTTGCCTTTTAAAACTCGACTTTGACAAATCATTTTTTCAGAGACCAACCAAACCATCATTTTTAAGCCCCCAAAATAATGAAAAGTAAAATCCAAAATCGATTTCGGAAACTTTTTGGCAAACCAAAATTTCATTGTCACTAGTCAAACTTGTATGCAAGTTGCCTTTTAAAACTCGACTTTGACAAATCATTTTTTCAGAGACCAACCAAAACATCATTTTTAAGCCCCCAAAATAATGAAAAGTTCGATTCAAAACCGATTTCGGAAACTTTTTGGCAATCCAAAATTTCATTGTCACTAGTCAAACTTGTATGCAAGTTGCCTTTTAAAACTCGACTTTGACAAATCATTTTTTCAGAGACCAACCAAAACATCATTTTTAAGTCACCAAAAGAATGAAAAATTCGATCCAAAATCGATTTCGGAAACTTTTTGGCAATCCAAAATTTCATTGTCACTAGTCAAACTTGTATGCAAGTTGCCTTTTAAAACTCGACTTTGACAAATCATTTTTTCAGAGACCAACCAAAACATCATTTTTGAGGCCCCAAAATAATGAAAAGTGAAATCCAAATTCGATTTCGGAAACTTTTTGGCAATCCAAAATTTCATTGTCACTAGTCAAACTTGTATGCAAGTTGCCTTTTAAAACTCGACTTTGACAAATCATTTTTTCAGAGACCAACCAAAACATCATTTTTAAGTCACCAAAAGAATGAAAAATTCGATCCAAAATCGATTTCGGAAACTTTTTGGCAATCCAAAATTTCATTGTCACTAGTCAAACTTGTATGCAAGTTGCCTTTTAAAACTCGACTTTGACAAATCATTTTTTCAGAGACCAACCAAAACATCATTTTTAAGTCACCAAAAGAATGAAAAATTCGATCCAAAATCGATTTCGGAAACTTTTTGGCAATCCAAAATTTCATTGTCACTAGTCAAACTTGTATGCAAGTTGCCTTTTAAAACTCGACTTTGACAAATCATTTTTTCAGAGACCAACCAAAACATCATTTTTGAGGCCCCAAAATAATGAAAAGTGAAATCCAAATTCGATTTCGGAAACTTTTTGGCAATCCAAAATTTCATTGTCACTAGTCAAACTTGTATGCAAGTTGCCTTTTAAAACTCGACTTTGACAAATCATTTTTTCAGAGACCAACCAAACCATCATTTTTAAGCCCCCAAAATAATGAAAAGTTCGATCCAAAATCGATTACGGAAACTTTTTGGCAAACCAAAATTTCATTGTCACTAGTCAAACTTGTATGCAAGTTGCCTATTAAAACTCGACTTTGACAAATCATTTTTTCAGAGACCAACCAAACCATCATTTTTAAGCCCCCAAAATAATGAAAAGTTCGATTCAAAACCGATTTCGGAAACTTTTTGGCAATCCAAAATTTCATTGTCACTAGTCAAACTTGTATGCAAGTTGCCTTTTAAAACTCGACTTTGACAAATCATTTTTTCAGAGACCAACCAAAACATCATTTTTAAGTCACCAAAAGAATGAAAAATTCGATCCAAAATCGATTTCGGAAACTTTTTGGCAATCCAAAATTTCATTGTCACTAGTCAAACTTGTATGCAAGTTGCCTTTTAAAACTCGACTTTGACAAATCATTTTTTCAGAGACCAACCAAACCATCATTTTTAAGCCCCCAAAATAATGAAAAGTTCGATTCAAAACCGATTTCGGAAACTTTTTGGCAAACCAAAATTTCATTGTCACTAGTCAAACTTGTATGCAAGTTGCCTTTTAAAACTCGACTTTGACAAATCATTTTTTCAGAGACCAACCAAACCATCATTTTTAAGCCCCCAAAATAATGAAAAGTTCGATTCAAAACCGATTTCGGAAACTTTTTGGCAATCCAAAATTTCATTGTCACTAGTCAAACTTGTATGCAAGTTGCCTTTTAAAACTCGACTTTGACAAATCATTTTATCAGAGACCAACCAAAACATCATTTTTGAGCCCCCAAAATAATGAAAAGTAAAATCCAAAATCGATTTCGGAAACTTTTTGGCAAACCAAAATTTCATTGTCACTAGTCAAACTTGTATGCAAGTTGCCTTTTAAAACTCGACTTTGACAAATCATTTTTTCAGAGACCAACCAAACCATCATTTTTAAGCCCCTTAAATAATGAAAAGTAAAATCCAAAATCGATTTCGGAAACTTTTTGGCAAACCAAAATTTCATTGTCACTAGTCAAACTTGTATGCAAGTTGCCTTTTAAAACTCGACTTTGACAAATCATTTTTTCAGAGACCAACCAAACCATCATTTTTAAGCCCCCAAAATAATGAAAAGTTCGATTCAAAACCGATTTCGGAAACTTTTTGGCAATCCAAAATTTCATTGTCACTAGTCAAACTTGTATGCAAGTTGCCTTTTAAAACTCGACTTTGACAAATCATTTTTTCAGAGACCAACCAAAACATCATTTTTAAGTCACCAAAAGAATGAAAAATTCGATCCAAAATCGATTTCGGAAACTTTTTGGCAATCCAAAATTTCATTGTCACTAGTCAAACTTGTATGCAAGTTGCCTTTTAAAACTCGACTTTGACAAATCATTTTTTCAGAGACCAACCAAAACATCATTTTTGAGGCCCCAAAATAATGAAAAGTGAAATCCAAATTCGATTTCGGAAACTTTTTGGCAATCCAAAATTTCATTGTCATTAGTCAAACTTGTATGCAAGTTGCCTTTTAAAGCTCGACTTTGACAAATCATTTTTTCAGAGACCAACCAAAACATCATTTTTAAGCCCCCAAAATAATGAAAAGTTCGATTCAAAACCGATTTCGGAAACTTTTTGGCAATCCAAAATTTCATTGTCACTAGTCAAACTTGTATGCAAGTTGCCTTTTAAAACTCGACTTTGACAAATCATTTTTTCAGAGACCAACCAAAACATCATTTTTAAGTCACCAAAAGAATGAAAAATTCGATCCAAAATCGATTTCGGAAACTTTTTGGCAATCCAAAATTTCATTGTCACTAGTCAAACTTGTATGCAAGTTGCCTTTTAAAACTCGACTTTGACAAATCATTTTTTCAGAGACCAACCAAAACATCATTTTTGAGGCCCCAAAATAATGAAAAGTGAAATCCAAATTCGATTTCGGAAACTTTTTGGCAATCCAAAATTTCATTGTCACTAGTCAAACTTGTATGCAAGTTGCCTTTTAAAACTCGACTTTGACAAATCATTTTTTCAGAGACCAACCAAACCATCATTTTTAAGCCCCCAAAATAATGAAAAGTTCGATTCAAAACCGATTTCGGAAACTTTTTGGCAATCCAAAATTTCATTGTCACTAGTCAAACTTGTATGCAAGTTGCCTTTTAAAACTCGACTTTGACAAATCATTTTTTCAGAGACCAACCAAAACATCATTTTTAAGTCACCAAAAGAATGAAAAATTCGATCCAAAATCGATTTCGGAAACTTTTTGGCAATCCAAAATTTCATTGTCACTAGTCAAACTTGTATGCAAGTTGCCTTTTAAAACTCGACTTTGACAAATCATTTTTTCAGAGACCAACCAAAACATCATTTTTGAGGCCCCAAAATAATGAAACGTGAAATCCAAATTCGATTTCGGAAACTTTTTGGCAATCCAAAATTTCATTGTCACTAGTCAAACTTGTATGCAAGTTGCCTTTTAAAACTCGACTTTGACAAATCATTTTATCAGAGACCAACCAAAACATCATTTTTGAGCCCCAAAATAATGAAAAGTAAAATCCAAAGTCGATTTCGGAAACTTTTTGGCAAACCAAAATTTCATTGTCACTAGTCAAACTTGTATGCAAGTTGCCTTTTAAAACTCGACTTTGACAAATCATTTTTTCAGAGACCAACCAAACCATCATTTTTAAGCCCCCAAAATAATGAAAAGTGAAATCCAAAATCGATTTCGGAAACTTTTTGGCAAACCAAAATTTCATTGTCACTAGTCAAACTTGTATGCAAGTTGCCTTTTAAAACTCGACTTTGACAAATCATTTTTTCAGAGACCAACCAAACCATCATTTTTAAGCCCCCAAAATAATGAAAAGTTCGATTCAAAACCGATTTCGGAAACTTTTTGGCAATCTAAAATTTCATTGTCACTAGTCAAACTTGTATGCAAGTTGCCTTTTAAAACTCGACTTTGACAAATCATTTTTTCAGAGACCAACCAAAACATCATTTTTGAGCCCCCAAAATAATGAAAAGTAAAATCCAAAATCGATTTCGGAAACTTTTTGGCAAACCAAAATTTCATTGTCACTAGTCAAACTTGTATGCAAGTTGCCTTTTAAAACTCGACTTTGACTAATCATTTTTTCAGAGACCAACCAAACCATCATTTTTAAGCCCCCAAAATAATGAAAAGTTCGATTCAAAACCGATTTCGGAAACTTTTTGGCAATCCAAAATTTCATTGTCACTAGTCAAACTTGTATGCAAGTTGCCTTTTAAAACTCGACTTTGACAAATCATTTTTTCAGAGACCAACCAAAACATCATTTTTGAGCCCCCAAAATAATGAAAAGTTCGATTCAAAACCGATTTCGGAAACTTTTTGGCAAACCAAAATTTCAATGTCACTAGTCAAACTTGTATGCAAGTTGCCTTTTCAAACTCGACTTTGACAAATCATTTTTTCAGAGACCAACCAAACCATCATTTTTAAGCCCCCAAAATAATGAAAAGTTCGATTCAAAACCGATTTCGGAAACTTTTTGGCAATCCAAAATTTCATTGTCACTAGTCAAACTTGTATGCAAGTTGCCTTTTAAAACTCGACTTTGACAAATCATTTTTTCAGAGACCAACCAAAACATCATTTTTGAGCCCCCAAAATAATGAAAAGTTCGATTCAAAACCGATTTCGGAAACTTTTTGGCAAACCAAAATTTCAATGTCACTAGTCAAACTTGTATGCAAGTTGCCTTTTAAAACTCGACTTTGACAAATCATTTTTTCAGAGACCAACCAAACCATCATTTTTAAGCCCCCAAAATAATGAAAAGTTCGATTCAAAATCGATTTCGGAAACTTTTTGGCAATCCAAAATTTCATTGTCACTAGTCAAACTTGTATGCAAGTTGCCTTTTAAAACTCGACTTTGACAAATCATTTTTTCAGAGACCAACCAAAACATCATTTTTGAGCCCCCAAAATAATGAAAAGTTCGATTCAAAACCGATTTCGGAAACTTTTTGGCAAACCAAAATTTCAATGTCACTAGTCAAACTTGTATGCAAGTTGCCTTTTCAAACTCGACTTTGACAAATCATTTTTTCAGAGACCAACCAAACCATCATTTTTAAGCCCCCAAAATAATGAAAAGTTCGATTCAAAACCGATTTCGGAAACTTTTTGGCAATCCAAAATTTCATTGTCACTAGTCAAACTTGTATGCAAGTTGCCTTTTAAAACTCGACTTTGACAAATCATTTTTTCAGAGACCAACCAAAACATCATTTTTGAGCCCCCAAAATAATGAAAAGTTCGATTCAAAACCGATTTCGGAAACTTTTTGGCAAACCAAAATTTCATTGTCACTAGTCAAACTTGTATGCAAGTTGCCTTTTAAAACTCGACTTTGACAAATCATTTTTTCAGAGACCAACCAAACCATCATTTTTAAGCCCCCAAAATAATGAAAAGTTCGATTCAAAATCGATTTCGGAAACTTTTTGGCAATCCAAAATTTCATTGTCACTAGTCAAACTTGTATGCAAGTTGCCTTTTAAAACTCGACTTTGACAAATCATTTTTTCAGAGACCAACCAAACCATCATTTTTAAGCCCCCAAAATAATGAAAAGTTCGATTCAAAACCGATTTCGGAAACTTTTTGGCAAACCAAAATTTCATTGTCACTAGTCAAACTTGTATGCAAGTTGCCTTTTAAAACTCGACTTTGACAAATCATTTTTTTGAGACCAACCAAACCATCATTTTTAAGCCCCCAAAATAATGAAAAGTTCGATTCAAAATCGATTTCGGAAACTTTTTGGCAATCCAAAATTTCATTGTCACTAGTCAAACTTGTATGCAAGTTGCCTTTTAAAACTCGACTTTGACAAATCATTTTTTCAGAGACCAACCAAAACATCATTTTTAAGCCCCCAAAATAATGAAAAGTTCGATTCAAAACCGATTTCGGAAACTTTTTGGCAATCCAAAATTTCATTGTCACTAGTCAAACTTGTATGCAAGTTGCCTTTTAAAACTCGACTTTGACAAATCATTTTTTCAGAGACCAACCAAAACATCATTTTTAAGCCCCCAAAATAATGAAAAGTTCGATCCAAAATCGATTTCGGAAACTTTTTGGCAAACCAAAATTTCATTGTCACTAGTCAAACTTGTATGCAAGTTGCCTTTTAAAACTCGACTTTGACAAATCATTTTTTCAGAGACCAACCAAACCATCATTTTTAAGCCCCCAAAATAATGAAAAGTTCGATTCAAAATCGAATTCGGAAACTTTTTGGCAATCCAAAATTTCATTGTCACTAGTCAAACTTGTATGCAAGTTGCCTTTTAAAACTCGACTTTGACAAATCATTTTTTCAGAGACCAACCAAACCATCATTTTAAAGCCCCCAAAATAATGAAAAGTTCGATTCAAAATCGATTTCGGAAACTTTTTGGCAATCCAAAATTTCATTGTCACTAGTCAAACTTGTATGCAAGTTGCCTTTTAAAACTCGACTTTGACAAATCATTTTTTCAGAGACCAACCAAAACATCATTTTTGAGCCCCCAAAATAATGAAAAGTAAAATCCAAAATCGATTTCGGAAACTTTTTGGCAAACCAAAATTTCATTGTCACTAGTCAAACTTGTATGCAAGTTGCCTTTTAAAACTCGACTTTGACAAATCATTTTTTCAGAGACCAACCAAACCATCATTTTTAAGCCCCCAAAATAATGAAAAGTTCGATTCAAAACCGATTTCGGAAACTTTTTGGCAATCCAAAATTTCATTGTAACTAGTCAAACTTGTATGCAAGTTGCCTTTTAAAACTCGACTTTGACAAATCATTTTTTCAGAGACCAACCAAAACATCATTTTTGAGCCCCCAAAATAATGAAAAGTAAAATCCAAAATCGATTTCGGAAACTTTTTGGCAAACCAAAATTTCATTGTCACTAGTCAAACTTGTATGCAAGTTGCCTTTTAAAACTCGACTTTGACAAATCATTTTTTCAGAGACCAACCAAACCATCATTTTTAAGCCCCCAAAATAATGAAAAGTTCGATTCAAAACCGATTTCGGAAACTTTTTGGCAAACCAAAATTTCATTGTCACTAGTCAAACTTGTATGCAAGTTGCCTTTTAAAACTCGACTTTGACAAATCATTTTTTCAGAGACCAACCAAACCATCATTTTTAAGCCCCCAAAATAATGAAAAGTTCGATTCAAAATCGATTTCGGAAACTTTTTGGCAATCCAAAATTTCATTGTCACTAGTCAAACTTGTATGCAAGTTGCCTTTTAAAACTCGACTTTGACAAATCATTTTTTTGAGACCAACCAAAACATCATTTTTAAGCCCCCAAAATAATGAAAAGTTCGATCCAAAATCGATTTCGGAAACTATTATGCAAACCAAAATTTCAATGTAACTAGTCAAACTTGTATGCAAGTTGCCTTTTAAAACTCGACTTTGACAAATCATTTTTTTCAGAGACCAACCAAAACATCATTTTTAAGCCCCCAAAATAATGAAAAGTTCGATTCAAAACCGATTTCGGAAACTTTTTGGCAAACCAAAATTTCATTGTCACTAGTCAAACTTGTATGCAAGTTGCCTTTTAAAACTCGACTTTGACAAATCATTTTTTCAGAGACCAACCAAACCATCATTTTTAAGCCCCCAAAATAATGAAAAGTTCGATTCAAAATCGATTTCGGAAACTTTTTGGCAATCCAAAATTTCATTGTCACTAGTCAAACTTGTATGCAAGTTGCCTTTTAAAACTCGACTTTGACAAATCATTTTTTTGAGACCAACCAAAACATCATTTTTGAGCCCCCAAAATAATGAAAAGTTCGATCCAAAATCGATTTCGGAAACTATTATGCAAACCAAAATTTCAATGTAACTAGTCAAACTTGTATGCAAGTTGCCTTTTAAAACTCGACTTTGACAAATCATTTTTTTCAGAGACCAACCAAAACATCATTTTTAAGCCCCCAAAATAATGAAAAGTAAAATCCAAAATCGATTTCGGAAACTTTTTGGCAAACCAAAATTTCATTGTCACTAGTCAAACTTGTATGCAAGTTGCCTTTTAAAACTCGACTTTGACAAATCATTTTTTCAGAGACTAACCAAACCATCATTTTTAAGCCCCCAAAATAATGAAAAGTTCGATTCAAAACCGATTTCGGAAACTTTTTGGCAAACCAAAATTTCATTGTCACTAGTCAAACTTGTATGCAAGTTGCCTTTTAAAACTCGACTTTGACAAATCATTTTTTCAGAGACCAACCAAAACATCATTTTTAAGCCCCCAAAATAATAAAAAGTTCGATCCAAAATCGATTTCGGAAACTTTTTGGCAAACCAAAATTTCATTGTCACTAGTCAAACTTGTATGCAAGTTGCCTTTTAAAACTCGACTTTGACAAATCATTTTTTCAGAGACTAACCAAACCATCATTTTTAAGCCCCCAAAATAATGAAAAGTGAAATCCAAAATCGATTTCGGAAACTTTTTGGCAAACCAAAATTTCATTGTCACTAGTCAAACTTGTATGCAAGTTGCCTTTTAAAACTCGACTTTGACAAATCATTCTTTCAGAGACCAACCAAAACATCATTTTTGAACCCCCAAAATAATGAAAAGTGAAATCCAAAATCGATTTCGGAAACTTTTTGGCAAACCAAAATTTCATTGTCACTAGTCAAACTTGTATGCAAGTTGCCTTTTAAAACTCGACTTTGACAAATCATTTTTTCAGAGACCAACCAAAACATCATTTTTAAGCCCCCAAAATAATGAAAAGTGAAATCCAAAATCGATTTCGGAAACTTTTTGGCAAACCAAAATTTCATTGTCACTAGTCAAACTTGTATGCAAGTTGCCTTTTAAAACTCGACTTTGACAAATCATTTTTTCAGAGACCAACCAAACCATCATTTTTAAGCCCCCAAAATAATGAAAAGTTCGATTCAAAATCGATTTCGGAAACTTTTTGGCAATCCAAAATTTCATTGTCACTAGTCAAACTTGTATGCAAGTTGCCTTTTAAAACTCGACTTTGACAAATCATTTTTTTCAGAGACCAACCAAACCATCATTTTTAAGCCCCCAAAATAATGAAAAGTTCGATTCAAAACCGATTTCGGAAACTTTTTGGCAATCCAAAATTTCATTGTCACTAGTCAAACTTGTATGCAAGTTGCCTTTTAAAACTCGACTTTGACAAATCATTTTTTCAGAGACCAACCAAAACATCATTTTTGAACCCCCAAAATAATGAAAAGTGAAATCCAAAATCGATTTCGGAAACTTTTTGGCAAACCAAAATTTCATTGTCACTAGTCAAACTTGTATGCAAGTTGCCTTTTAAAACTCGACTTTGACAAATCATTTTTTCAGAGACCAACCAAAACATCATTTTTAAGCCCCCAAAATAATGAAAAGTAAAATCCAAAATCGATTTCGGAAACTTTTTGGCAAACCAAAATTTCATTGTCACTAGTCAAACTTGTATGCAAGTTGCCTTTTAAAACTCGACTTTGACAAATCATTTTTTCAGAGACTAACCAAACCATCATTTTTAAGCCCCCAAAATAATGAAAAGTTCGATTCAAAACCGATTTCGGAAACTTTTTGGCAAACCAAAATTTCATTGTCACTAGTCAAACTTGTATGCAAGTTGCCTTTTAAAACTCGACTTTGACAAATCATTTTTTCAGAGACCAACCAAAACATCATTTTTGAGCCCCCAAAATAATAAAAAGTGAAATCCAAAATCGATTTCGGAAACTTTTTGGCAAACCAAAATTTCATTGTCACTAGTCAAACTTGTATGCAAGTTGCCTTTTAAAACTCGACTTTGACAAATCATTTTTTCATAAACTCGCCAAAACATCATTTTTGAGCCCCCAAAATAATAAAAAGTGAAATCCAAAATCGATTTCGGAAACTTTTTGGCAAACCAAAATTTCATTGTCACTAGTCAAACTTGTATGCAAGTTGCCTTTTAAAACTCGACTTTGACAAATCATTTTTTCAGAGACCAACCAAAACATCATTTTTGAGCCCCCAAAATAATGAAAAGTAAAATCCAAAATCGATTTCGGAAACTTTTTGGCAAACCAAAATTTCATTGTCACTAGTCAAACTTGTATGCAAGTTGCCTTTTAAAACTCGACTTTGACAAATCATTTTTTCCGAGACCAACCAAACCATCATTTTTAAGCCCCCAAAATAATGAAAAGTTCGATTCAAAATCGATTTCGGAAACTTTTTGGCAAACCAAAATTTCATTGTCACTAGTCAAACTTGTATGCAAGTTGCCTTTTAAAACTCGACTTTGACAAATCATTCTTTCAGAGACCAACCAAAACATCATTTTTGAGCCCCCAAAATAATAAAAAGTGAAATCCAAAATCGATTTCGGAAACTTTTTGGCAAACCAAAATTTCATTGTCACTAGTCAAACTTGTATGCAAGTTGCCTTTTCAAACTAGACTTTGACAAATCATTTTTTCAGAGACCAACCAAAACATCATTTTTAAGTCACCAAAAGAATGAAAAGTTCGATCCAAAATCGATTTCGGAAACTTTTTGGCAAACCAAAATTTCATTGTCACTAGTCAAACTTGTATGCAAGTTGCCTTTTAAAACTCGACTTTGACAAATCATTTTTTCAGAGACCAACCAAAACATCATTTTTGAGCCCCCAAAATAATAAAAAGTGAAATCCAAAATCGATTTCGGAAACTTTTTGGCAATCCAAAATTTCATTGTCACTAGTCAAACTTGTATGCAAGTTGCCTTTTAAAACTCGACTTTGACAAATCATTTTTTCAGAGACCAACCAAAACATCATTTTTAAGCCCCCAAAATAATGAAAAGTGAAATCCAAAATCGATTTCGGAAACTTTTTGGCAAACCAAAATTTCATTGTCACTAGTCAAACTTGTATGCAAGTTGCCTTTTAAAACTCGACTTTGACAAATCATTTTTTCAGAGACCAACCAAACCATCATTTTTAAGCCCCCAAAATAATGAAAAGTTCGATTCAAAATCGATTTCGGAAACTTTTTGGCAAACCAAAATTTCATTGTCACTAGTCAAACTTGTATGCAAGTTGCCTTTTAAAACTCGACTTTGACAAATCATTCTTTCAGAGACCAACCAAAACATCATTTTTGAGCCCCCAAAATAATAAAAAGTGAAATCCAAAATCGATTTCGGAAACTTTTTGGCAAACCAAAATTTCATTGTCACTAGTCAAACTTGTATGCAAGTTGCCTTTTCAAACTAGACTTTGACAAATCATTTTTTCAGAGACCAACCAAACCATCATTTTTAAGCCCCCAAAATAATGAAAAGTTCGATTCAAAACCGATTTCGGAAACTTTTTGGCAAACCAAAATTTCATTGTCACTAGTCAAACTTGTATGCAAGTTGCCTTTTAAAACTCGACTTTGACAAATAATTTTTTCAGAGACCAACCAAAACATCATTTTTGAGCCCCCAAAATAATGAAAAGTAAAATCCAAAATCGATTTCGGAAACTTTTTGGCAAACCAAATTTTCATTGTCACTAGTCAAACTTGTATGCAAGTTGCCTTTTAAAACTCGACTTTGACAAATCATTTTTTCAGAGACCAACCAAACCATCATTTTTAAGCCCCCAAAATAATGAAAAGTTCGATTCAAAATCGATTTCGGAAACTTTTTGGCAAACCAAAATTTCATTGTCACTAGTCAAACTTGTATGCAAGTTGCCTTTTAAAACTCGACTTTGACAAATCATTTTTTCAGAGACCAACCAAAACATCATTTTTGAGCCCCCAAAATAATGAAAAGTAAAATCCAAAATCGATTTCGGAAACTTTTTGGCAAACCAAAATTTCATTGTCACTAGTCAAACTTGTATGCAAGTTGCCTTTTAAAACTCGACTTTGACAAATCATTTTTTCAGAGACCAACCAAAACATCATTTTTGAGCCCCCAAAATAATGAAAAGTAAAATCCAAAATCGATTTCGGAAACTTTTTGGCAAACCAAAGTTTCATTGTCACTAGTCAAACTTGTATGCAAGTTGCCTTTTAAAACTCGACTTTGACAAATCATTTTTTCAGAGACCAACCAAAACATCATTTTTGAGCCCCCAAAATAATGAAAAGTAAAATCCAAAATCGATTTCGGAAACTTTTTGGCAAACCAAAGTTTCATTGTCACTAGTCAAACTTGTATGCAAGTTGCCTTTTAAAACTCGACTTTGACAAATCATTTTTTCAGAGACCAACCAAAACATCATTTTTAAGCCCCCAAAATAATGAAAAGTTCGATTCAAAACCGATTTCGGAAACTTTTTGGCAAACCAAAATTTCAATGTCACTAGTCAAACTTGTATGCAAGTTGCCTTTTAAAACTCGACTTTGACAAATCATTTTTTCAGAGACCAACCAAACCATCATTTTTAAGCCCCCAAAATAATGAAAAGTTCGATTCAAAACCGATTTCGGAAACTTTTTGGCAAACCAAAATTTCATTGTCACTAGTCAAACTTGTATGCAAGTTGCCTTTTAAAACTCGACTTGACAAATCATTTTTTCAGAGACCAACCAAAACATCATTTTTGAGCCCCCAAAATAATGAAAAGTAAAATCCAAAATCGATTTCGGAAACTTTTTGGCAAACCAAAATTTCTTTGTCACTAGTCAAACTTGTATGCAAGTTGCCTTTTAAAACTCGACTTTGACAAATCATTTTTTCAGAGACCAACCAAACCATCATTTTTAAGCCCCCAAAATAATGAAAAGTTCGATTCAAAACCGATTTCGGAAACTTTTTGGCAATCCAAAATTTCATTGTCACTAGTCAAACTTGTATGCAAGTTGCCTTTTAAAACTCGACTTTGACAAATCATTTTTTCAGAGACCAACCAAAACATCATTTTTGAGCCCCCAAAATAATGAAAAGTAAAATCCAAAATCGATTTCGGAAACTTTTTGGCAAACCAAAATTTCATTATCACTAGTCAAACTTGTATGCAAGTTGCCTTTTAAAACTCGACTTTGACAAATCATTTTTTCAGAGACCAACCAAAACATCATTTTTAAGCCCCCAAAATAATGAAAAGTTCGATTCAAAACCGATTTCGGAAACTTTTTGGCAAACCAAAATTTCAATGTCACTAGTCAAACTTGTATGCAAGTTGCCTTTTAAAACTCGACTTTGACAAATCATTTTTTCAGAGACCAACCAAACCATCATTTTTAAGCCCCCAAAATAATGAAAAGTTCGATTCAAAACCGATTTCGGAAACTTTTTGGCAATCCAAAATTTCATTGTCACTAGTCAAACTTGTATGCAAGTTGCCTTTTAAAACTCGACTTGACAAATCATTTTTTCAGAGACCAACCAAAACATCATTTTTAAGCCCCCAAAATAATGAAAAGTAAAATCCAAAATCGATTTCGGAAACTTTTTGGCAAACCAAAATTTCATTGTCACTAGTCAAACTTGTATGCAAGTTGCCTTTTAAAACTCGACTTTGACAAATCATTTTTTCCGAGACCAACCAAACCATCATTTTTAAGCCCCCAAAATAATGAAAAGTTCGATTCAAAACCGATTTCGGAAACTTTTTGGCAATCCAAAATTTCATTGTCACTAGTCAAACTTGTATGCAAGTTGCCTTTTAAAACTCGACTTTGACAAATCATTTTTTCAGAGACCAACCAAAACATCATTTTTGAGCCCCCAAAATAATGAAAAGTAAAATCCAAAATCGATTTCGGAAACTTTTTGGCAAACCAAAATTTCATTGTCACTAGTCAAACTTGTATGCAAGTTGCCTTTTAAAACTCGACTTTGACAAATCATTTTTTCAGAGACCAACCAAACCATCATTTTTAAGCCCCCAAAATAATGAAAAGTTCGATTCAAAACCGATTTCGGAAACTTTTTGGCAAACCAAAATTTCAATGTCACTAGTCAAACTTGTATGCAAGTTGCCTTTTAAAACTCGACTTTGACAAATCATTTTTTCAGAGACCAACCAAACCATCATTTTTAAGCCCCCAAAATAATGAAAAGTTCGATTCAAAACCGATTTCGGAAACTTTTTGGCAAACCAAAATTTCATTGTCACTAGTCAAACTTGTATGCAAGTTGCATTTTAAAACTCGACTTTGACAAATCATTTTTTCAGAGACCAACCAAAACATCATTTTTAAGCCCCCAAAATAATGAAAAGTAAAATCCAAAATCGATTTCGGAAACTTTTTGGCAAACCAAAATTTCATTGTCACTAGTCAAACTTGTATGCAAGTTGCCTTTTAAAACTCGACTTGACAAATCATTTTTTCAGAGACCAACCAAAACATCATTTTTGAGCCCCCAAAATAATGAAAAGTGAAATCCAAAATCGATTTCGGAAACTTTTTGGCAAACCAAAATTTCATTGTCACTAGTCAAACTTGTATGCAAGTTGCCTTTTAAAACTCGACTTTGACAAATCATTTTTTCAGAGACCAACCAAACCATCATTTTTAAGCCCCCAAAATAATGAAAAGTTCGATTCAAAACCGATTTCGGAAACTTTTTGGCAATCCAAAATTTCATTGTCACTAGTCAAACTTGTATGCAAGTTGCCTTTTAAAACTCGACTTTGACAAATCATTTTTTCAGAGACCAACCAAAACATCATTTTTGAGCCCCCAAAATAATGAAAAGTTCGATCCAAAATCGATTTCGGAAACTTTTTGGCAAACCAAAAATTCATTGTCACTAGTCAAACTTGTATGCAAGTTGCCTTTTAAAACTCGACTTTGACAAATCATTTTTTCAGAGACCAACCAAAACATCATTTTTGAGCCCCCAAAATAATGAAAAGTAAAATCCAAAATCGATTTCGGAAACTTTTTGGCAAACCAAAATTTCATTGTCACTAGTCAAACTTGTATGCAAGTTGCCTTTTAAAACTCGACTTTGACAAATCATTTTTTCAGAGACCAACCAAACCATCATTTTTAAGCCCCCAAAATAATGAAAAGTTCGATTCAAAACCGATTTCGGAAACTTTTTGGCAATCCAAAATTTCATTGTCACTAGTCAAACTTGTATGCAAGTTGCCTTTTAAAACTCGACTTTGACAAATCATTTTTTCAGAGACCAACCAAAACATCATTTTTGAGCCCCCAAAATAATGAAAATTTCGATTCAAAACCGATTTCGGAAACTTTTTGGCAAACCAAAATTTCAATGTCACTAGTCAAACTTGTATGCAAGTTGCCTTTTAAAACTCGACTTTGACAAATCATTTTTTCAGAGACCAACCAAACCATCATTTTTAAGCCCCCAAAATAATGAAAAGTTCGATTCAAAATCGATTTCGGAAACTTTTTGGCAATCCAAAATTTCATTGTCACTAGTCAAACTTGTATGCAAGTTGCCTTTTAAAACTCGACTTTGACAAATCATTATTTCAGAGACCAACCAAACCATCATTTTTAAGCCCCCAAAATAATGAAAAGTTCGATTCAAAACCGATTTCGGAAACTTTTTGGCAAACCAAAATTTCATTGTCACTAGTCAAACTTGTATGCAAGTTGCCTTTTAAAACTCGACTTTGACAAATCATTTTTTCAGAGACCAACCAAACCATCATTTTTAAGCCCCCAAAATAATGAAAAGTTCGATTCAAAATCGATTTCGGAAACTTTTTGGCAATCCAAAATTTCATTGTCACTAGTCAAACTTGTATGCAAGTTGCCTTTTAAAACTCGACTTTGACAAATCATTTTTTCAGAGACCAACCAAACCATCATTTTTAAGCCCCCAAAATAATGAAAAGTTCGATTCAAAATCGATTTCGGAAACTTTTTGGCAATCCAAAATTTCATTGTCACTAGTCAAACTTGTATGCAAGTTGCCTTTTAAAACTCGACTTTGACAAATCATTTTTTCAGAGACCAACCAAAACATCATTTTTGAGCCCCCAAAATAATGAAAAGTTCGATTCAAAACCGATTTCGGAAACTTTTTGGCAAACCAAAATTTCAATGTCACTAGTCAAACTTGTATGCAAGTTGCCTTTTAAAACTCGACTTTGACAAATCATTTTTTCAGAGACCAACCAAAACATCATTTTTAAGCCCCCAAAATAATGAAAAGTTCGATTCAAAATCGATTTCGGAAACTTTTTGGCAATCCAAAATTTCATTGTCACTAGTCAAACTTGTATGCAAGTTGCCTTTTAAAACTCGACTTTGACAAATCATTTTTTCAGAGACCAACCAAACCATCATTTTTAAGCCCCCAAAATAATGAAAAGTTCGATTCAAAATCGATTTCGGAAACTTTTTGGCAATCCAAAATTTCATTGTCACTAGTCAAACTTGTATGCAAGTTGCCTTTTAAAACTCGACTTTGACAAATCATTTTTTCAGAGACCAACCAAAACATCATTTTTGAGCCCCCAAAATAATAAAAAGTGAAATCCAAAATCGATTTCGGAAACTTTTTGGCAAACCAAAATTTCATTGTCACTAGTCAAACTTGTATGCAAGTTGCCTTTTAAAACTCGACTTTGACAAATCATTTTTTCATAAACTCGCCAAAACATCATTTTTGAGCCCCCAAAATAATAAAAAGTGAAATCCAAAATCGATTTCGGAAACTTTTTGGCAAACCAAAATTTCATTGTCACTAGTCAAACTTGTATGCAAGTTGCCTTTTAAAACTCGACTTTGACAAATCATTTTTTCAGAGACCAACCAAAACATCATTTTTGAGCCCCCAAAATAATGAAAAGTAAAATCCAAAATCGATTTCGGAAACTTTTTGGCAAACCAAAATTTCATTGTCACTAGTCAAACTTGTATGCAAGTTGCCTTTTAAAACTCGACTTTGACAAATCATTTTTTCCGAGACCAACCAAACCATCATTTTTAAGCCCCCAAAATAATGAAAAGTTCGATTCAAAACCGATTTCGGAAACTTTTTGGCAAACCAAAATTTCATTGTCACTAGTCAAACTTGTATGCAAGTTGCCTTTTAAAACTCGACTTTGACAAATCATTCTTTCAGAGACCAACCAAAACATCATTTTTGAGCCCCCAAAATAATAAAAAGTGAAATCCAAAATCGATTTCGGAAACTTTTTGGCAAACCAAAATTTCATTGTCACTAGTCAAACTTGTATGCAAGTTGCCTTTTCAAACTAGACTTTGACAAATCATTTTTTCAGAGACCAACCAAAACATCATTTTTAAGTCACCAAAAGAATGAAAAGTTCGATCCAAAATCGATTTCGGAAACTTTTTGGCAAACCAAAATTTCATTGTCACTAGTCAAACTTGTATGCAAGTTGCCTTTTAAAACTCGACTTTGACAAATCATTTTTTCAGAGACCAACCAAAACATCATTTTTGAGCCCCCAAAATAATAAAAAGTGAAATCCAAAATCGATTTCGGAAACTTTTTGGCAATCCAAAATTTCATTGTCACTAGTCAAACTTGTATGCAAGTTGCCTTTTAAAACTCGACTTTGACAAATCATTTTTTCAGAGACCAACCAAAACATCATTTTTAAGCCCCCAAAATAATGAAAAGTTCGATTCAAAATCGATTTCGGAAACTTTTTGGCAAACCAAAATTTCATTGTCACTAGTCAAACTTGTATGCAAGTTGCCTTTTAAAACTCGACTTTGACAAATCATTCTTTCAGAGACCAACCAAAACATCATTTTTGAGCCCCCAAAATAATAAAAAGTGAAATCCAAAATCGATTTCGGAAACTTTTTGGCAAACCAAAATTTCATTGTCACTAGTCAAACTTGTATGCAAGTTGCCTTTTCAAACTAGACTTTGACAAATCATTTTTTCAGAGACCAACCAAACCATCATTTTTAAGCCCCCAAAATAATGAAAAGTTCGATTCAAAACCGATTTCGGAAACTTTTTGGCAAACCAAAATTTCAATGTCACTAGTCAAACTTGTATGCAAGTTGCCTTTTAAAACTCGACTTTGACAAATCATTTTTTCAGAGACCAACCAAACCATCATTTTTAAGCCCCCAAAATAATGAAAAGTTCGATTCAAAACCGATTTCGGAAACTTTTTGGCAAACCAAAATTTCATTGTCACTAGTCAAACTTGTATGCAAGTTGCCTTTTAAAACTCGACTTTGACAAATAATTTTTTCAGAGACCAACCAAAACATCATTTTTGAGCCCCCAAAATAATGAAAAGTAAAATCCAAAATCGATTTCGGAAACTTTTTGGCAAACCAAAATTTCATTGTCACTAGTCAAACTTGTATGCAAGTTGCCTTTTAAAACTCGACTTTGACAAATCATTTTTTCAGAGACCAACCAAACCATCATTTTTAAGCCCCCAAAATAATGAAAAGTTCGATTCAAAATCGATTTCGGAAACTTTTTGGCAAACCAAAATTTCATTGTCACTAGTCAAACTTGTATGCAAGTTGCCTTTTAAAACTCGACTTTGACAAATCATTTTTTCAGAGACCAACCAAAACATCATTTTTGAGCCCCCAAAATAATGAAAAGTAAAATCCAAAATCGATTTCGGAAACTTTTTGGCAAACCAAAATTTCATTGTCACTAGTCAAACTTGTATGCAAGTTGCCTTTTAAAACTCGACTTTGACAAATCATTTTTTCAGAGACCAACCAAAACATCATTTTTGAGCCCCCAAAATAATGAAAAGTAAAATCCAAAATCGATTTCGGAAACTTTTTGGCAAACCAAAGTTTCATTGTCACTAGTCAAACTTGTATGCAAGTTGCCTTTTAAAACTCGACTTTGACAAATCATTTTTTCAGAGACCAACCAAAACATCATTTTTAAGCCCCCAAAATAATGAAAAGTTCGATTCAAAACCGATTTCGGAAACTTTTTGGCAAACCAAAATTTCAATGTCACTAGTCAAACTTGTATGCAAGTTGCCTTTTAAAACTCGACTTTGACAAATCATTTTTTCAGAGACCAACCAAACCATCATTTTTAAGCCCCCAAAATAATGAAAAGTTCGATTCAAAACCGATTTCGGAAACTTTTTGGCAAACCAAAATTTCATTGTCACTAGTCAAACTTGTATGCAAGTTGCCTTTTAAAACTCGACTTTGACAAATCATTTTTTCAGAGACCAACCAAAACATCATTTTTGAGCCCCCAAAATAATGAAAAGTAAAATCCAAAATCGATTTCGGAAACTTTTTGGCAAACCAAAATTTCATTGTCACTAGTCAAACTTGTATGCAAGTTGCCTTTTAAAACTCGACTTGACAAATCATTTTTTCAGAGACCAACCAAAACATCATTTTTGAGCCCCCAAAATAATGAAAAGTAAAATCCAAAATCGATTTCGGAAACTTTTTGGCAAACCAAAATTTCTTTGTCACTAGTCAAACTTGTATGCAAGTTGCCTTTTAAAACTCGACTTTGACAAATCATTTTTTCAGAGACCAACCAAACCATCATTTTTAAGCCCCCAAAATAATGAAAAGTTCGATTCAAAACCGATTTCGGAAACTTTTTGGCAATCCAAAATTTCATTGTCACTAGTCAAACTTGTATGCAAGTTGCCTTTTAAAACTCGACTTTGACAAATCATTTTTTCAGAGACCAACCAAAACATCATTTTTGAGCCCCCAAAATAATGAAAAGTAAAATCCAAAATCGATTTCGGAAACTTTTTGGCAAACCAAAATTTCATTATCACTAGTCAAACTTGTATGCAAGTTGCCTTTTAAAACTCGACTTTGACAAATCATTTTTTCAGAGACCAACCAAAACATCATTTTTAAGCCCCCAAAATAATGAAAAGTTCGATTCAAAACCGATTTCGGAAACTTTTTGGCAAACCAAAATTTCAATGTCACTAGTCAAACTTGTATGCAAGTTGCCTTTTAAAACTCGACTTTGACAAATCATTTTTTCAGAGACCAACCAAACCATCATTTTTAAGCCCCCAAAATAATGAAAAGTTCGATTCAAAACCGATTTCGGAAACTTTTTGGCAATCCAAAATTTCATTGTCACTAGTCAAACTTGTATGCAAGTTGCCTTTTAAAACTCGACTTGACAAATCATTTTTTCAGAGACCAACCAAAACATCATTTTTAAGCCCCCAAAATAATGAAAAGTAAAATCCAAAATCGATTTCGGAAACTTTTTGGCAAACCAAAATTTCATTGTCACTAGTCAAACTTGTATGCAAGTTGCCTTTTAAAACTCGACTTTGACAAATCATTTTTTCCGAGACCAACCAAACCATCATTTTTAAGCCCCCAAAATAATGAAAAGTTCGATTCAAAACCGATTTCGGAAACTTTTTGGCAATCCAAAATTTCATTGTCACTAGTCAAACTTGTATGCAAGTTGCCTTTTAAAACTCGACTTTGACAAATCATTTTTTCAGAGACCAACCAAAACATCATTTTTGAGCCCCCAAAATAATGAAAAGTAAAATCCAAAATCGATTTCGGAAACTTTTTGGCAAACCAAAATTTCATTGTCACTAGTCAAACTTGTATGCAAGTTGCCTTTTAAAACTCGACTTTGACAAATCATTTTTTCAGAGACCAACCAAACCATCATTTTTAAGCCCCCAAAATAATGAAAAGTTCGATTCAAAACCGATTTCGGAAACTTTTTGGCAAACCAAAATTTCAATGTCACTAGTCAAACTTGTATGCAAGTTGCCTTTTTAAAACTCGACTTTGACAAATCATTTTTTCAGAGACCAACCAAACCATCATTTTTAAGCCCCCAAAATAATGAAAAGTTCGATTCAAAACCGATTTCGGAAACTTTTTGGCAAACCAAAATTTCATTGTCACTAGTCAAACTTGTATGCAAGTTGCCTTTTAAAACTCGACTTTGACAAATCATTTTTTCAGAGACCAACCAAAACATCATTTTTAAGCCCCCAAAATAATGAAAAGTAAAATCCAAAATCGATTTCGGAAACTTTTTGGCAAACCAAAATTTCATTGTCACTAGTCAAACTTGTATGCAAGTTGCCTTTTAAAACTCGACTTGACAAATCATTTTTTCAGAGACCAACCAAAACATCATTTTTGAGCCCCCAAAATAATGAAAAGTGAAATCCAAAATCGATTTCGGAAACTTTTTGGCAAACCAAAATTTCATTGTCACTAGTCAAACTTGTATGCAAGTTGCCTTTTAAAACTCGACTTTGACAAATCATTTTTTCAGAGACCAACCAAACCATCATTTTTAAGCCCCCAAAATAATGAAAAGTTCGATTCAAAACCGATTTCGGAAACTTTTTGGCAATCCAAAATTTCATTGTCACTAGTCAAACTTGTATGCAAGTTGCCTTTTAAAACTCGACTTTGACAAATCATTTTTTCAGAGACCAACCAAAACATCATTTTTGAGCCCCCAAAATAATGAAAAGTAAAATCCAAAATCGATTTCGGAAACTTTTTGGCAAACCAAAATTTCATTGTCACTAGTCAAACTTGTATGCAAGTTGCCTTTTAAAACTCGACTTTGACAAATCATTTTTTCAGAGACCAACCAAACCATCATTTTTAAGCCCCCAAAATAATGAAAAGTTCGATTCAAAACCGATTTCGGAAACTTTTTGGCAATCCAAAATTTCATTGTCACTAGTCAAACTTGTATGCAAGTTGCCTTTTAAAACTCGACTTTGACAAATCATTTTTTCAGAGACCAACCAAAACATCATTTTTGAGCCCCCAAAATAATGAAAATTTCGATTCAAAACCGATTTCGGAAACTTTTTGGCAAACCAAAATTTCAATGTCACTAGTCAAACTTGTATGCAAGTTGCCTTTTAAAACTCGACTTTGACAAATCATTTTTTCAGAGACCAACCAAACCATCATTTTTAAGCCCCCAAAATAATGAAAAGTTCGATTCAAAATCGATTTCGGAAACTTTTTGGCAATCCAAAATTTCATTGTCACTAGTCAAACTTGTATGCAAGTTGCCTTTTAAAACTCGACTTTGACAAATCATTATTTCAGAGACCAACCAAACCATCATTTTTAAGCCCCCAAAATAATGAAAAGTTCGATTCAAAACCGATTTCGGAAACTTTTTGGCAAACCAAAATTTCATTGTCACTAGTCAAACTTGTATGCAAGTTGCCTTTTAAAACTCGACTTTGACAAATCATTTTTTCAGAGACCAAAAAAAACATCGTTTTTAAGCCCCCAAAATAATGAAAAGTTCGATTCAAAATCGATTTCGGAAACTTTTTGGCAATCCAAAATTTCATTGTCACTAGTCAAACTTGTATGCAAGTTGCCTTTTAAAACTCGACTTTGACAAATCATTTTTTCAGAGACCAACCAAACCATCATTTTTAAGCCCCCAAAATAATGAAAAGTTCGATTCAAAATCGATTTCGGAAACTTTTTGGCAATCCAAAATTTCATTGTCACTAGTCAAACTTGTATGCAAGTTGCCTTTTAAAACTCGACTTTGACAAATCATTTTTTCAGAGACCAACCAAAACATCATTTTTGAGCCCCCAAAATAATGAAAAGTTCGATTCAAAACCGATTTCGGAAACTTTTTGGCAAACCAAAATTTCAATGTCACTAGTCAAACTTGTATGCAAGTTGCCTTTTAAAACTCGACTTTGACAAATCATTTTTTCAGAGACCAACCAAAACATCATTTTTAAGCCCCCAAAATAATGAAAAGTTCGATTCAAAATCGATTTCGGAAACTTTTTGGCAATCCAAAATTTCATTGTCACTAGTCAAACTTGTATGCAAGTTGCCTTTTAAAACTCGACTTTGACAAATCATTTTTTCAGAGACCAACCAAACCATCATTTTTAAGCCCCCAAAATAATGAAAAGTTCGATTCAAAATCGATTTCGGAAACTTTTTGGCAATCCAAAATTTCATTGTCACTAGTCAAACTTGTATGCAAGTTGCCTTTTAAAACTCGACTTTGACAAATCATTTTTTCAGAGACCAACCAAAACATCATTTTTGAGCCCCCAAAATAATGAAAAGTTCGATTCAAAACCGATTTCGGAAACTTTTTGGCAAACCAAAATTTCAATGTCACTAGTCAAACTTGTATGCAAGTTGCCTTTTAAAACTCGACTTTGACAAATCATTTTTTCAGAGACCAACCAAAACATCATTTTAAAGCCCCCAAAATAATGAAAAGTGAAATCCAAAATCGATTTCGGAAACTTTTTGGCAAACCAAAATTTCATTGTCACTAGTCAAACTTGTTTGCAAGTTGCCTTTTAAAACTCGACTTTGACAAATCATTTTTTCAGAGACCAACCAAACCATCATTTTTAAGCCCCCAAAATAATGAAAAGTTCGATTCAAAATCGATTTCGGAAACTTTTTGGCAATCCAAAATTTCATTGTCACTAGTCAAACTTGTATGCAAGTTGCCTTTTAAAACTCGACTTTGACAAATCATTTTTTCAGAGACCAACCAAAACATCATTTTTGAGCCCCCAAAATAATGAAAAGTAAAATCCAAAATCGATTTCGGAAACTTTTTGGCAAACCAAAATTTCATTGTCACTAGTCAAACTTGTATGCAAGTTGCCTTTTAAAACTCGACTTTGACAAATCATTTTTTCAGAGACCAACCAAAACATCATTTTTGAGCCCCCAAAATAATGAAAAGTAAAATCCAAAATCGATTTCGGAAACTTTTTGGCAAACCAAAATTTCATTGCCACTAGTCAAACTTGTATGCAAGTTGCCTTTTAAAACTCGAGTTTGACAAATCATTTTTTCAGAGACCAACCAAAACATCATTTTTAAGCCCCCAAAATAATGAAAAGTTCGATTCAAAACCGATTTCGGAAACTTTTTGGCAAACCAAAATTTCATTGTCACTAGTCAAACTTGTATGCAAGTTGCCTTTTAAAACTCGACTTTGACAAATCATTTTTTCAGAGACCAACCAAAACATCATTTTTGAGCCCCCAAAATAATAAAAAGTGAAATCCAAAATCGATTTCGGAAACTTTTTGGCAAACCAAAATTTCATTGTCACTAGTCAAACTTGTATGCAAGTTGCCTTTTAAAACTCGATTTTGACAAATCATTTTTTCAGAGACCAACCAAAACATCATTTTTAAGCCCCCAAAATAATGAAAAGTGAAATCCAAAATCGATTTCGGAAACTTTTTGGCAAACCAAAATTTCATTGTCACTAGTCAAACTTGTATGCAAGTTGCCTTTTAAAACTCGACTTTGACAAATCATTTTTTCAGAGACTAACCAAACCATCATTTTTAAGCCCCCAAAATAATGAAAAGTTCGATTCAAAACCGATTTCGGAAACTTTTTGGCAAACCAAAATTTCATTGTCACTAGTCAAACTTGTATGCAAGTTGCCTTTTAAAACTCGACTTTGACAAATCATTTTTTCAGAGACCAACCAAAACATCATTTTTGAGCCCCCAAAATAATGAAAAATGCAATCCAAAATCGATTTCGGAAACTTTTTGGCAATCCAAAATTTCATTGTCACTAGTCAAACTTGTATGCAAGTTGCCTTTTAAAACTCGACTTTGACAAATCATTTTTTCAGAGACCAACCAAACCATCATTTTTGAGCCCCCAAAATAATGAAAAGGGAAATCCAAAATCGATTTCGGAAACTTTTTGGCAAACCAAAATTTCATTGTCACTAGTCAAACTTGTATGCAAGTTGCCTTTTAAAACTCGACTTTGACAAATCATTTTTTCAGAGACTAACCAAACCATCATTTTTAAGCCCCCAAAATAATGAAAAGTAAAATCCAAAATCGATTTCGGAAACTTTTTGGCAAACCAAAATTTCATTGTCACTAGTCAAACTTGTATGCAAGTTGCCTTTTAAAACTCGACTTTGACAAATCATTTTTTCAGAGACCAACCAAAACATCATTTTTAAGCCCCCAAAATAATGAAAAGTGAAATCCAAAATCGATTTCGGAAACTTTTTGGCAAACCAAAATTTCATTGTCACTAGTCAAACTTGTATGCAAGTTGCCTTTTAAAACTCGACTTTGACAAATCATTTTTTCAGAGACTAACCAAACCATCATTTTTAAGCCCCCAAAATAATGAAAAGTTCGATTCAAAACCGATTTCGGAAACTTTTTGGCAAACCAAAATTTCATTGTCACTAGTCAAACTTGTATGCAAGTTGCCTTTTAAAACTCGACTTTGACAAATCATTTTTTCAGAGACCAACCAAAACATCATTTTTGAGCCCCCAAAATAATGAAAAATGCAATCCAAAATCGATTTCGGAAACTTTTTGGCAATCCAAAATTTCATTGTCACTAGTCAAACTTGTATGCAAGTTGCCTTTTCAAACTCGACTTTAACAAATCATTTTTTCAGAGACCAACCAAAACATCATTTTTGAGCCCAAAAAATAATGAAAAATGCAATCCAAAATCGATTTCGGAAACTTTTTGGCAATCCAAAATTTCATTGTCACTAGTCAAACTTGTATGCAAGTTGCCTTTTAAAACTCGACTTTGACAAATCATTTTTTCAGAGACCAACCAAACCATCATTTTTGAGCCCCCAAAATAATGAAAAAGGGAAATCCAAAATCGATTTCGGAAACTTTTTGGCAAACCAAAATTTCATTGTCACTAGTCAAACTTGTATGCAAGTTGCCTTTTAAAACTCGACTTTGACAAATCATTTTTTCAGAGACTAACCAAACCATCATTTTTAAGCCCCCAAAATAATGAAAAGTAAAATCCAAAATCGATTTCGGAAACTTTTTGGCAAACCAAAATTTCATTGTCACTAGTCAAACTTGTATGCAAGTTGCCTTTTAAAACTCGACTTTGACAAATCATTTTTTCAGAGACCAACCAAAACATCATTTTTAAGCCCCCAAAATAATGAAAAGTGAAATCCAAAATCGATTTCGGAAACTTTTTGGCAAACCAAAATTTCATTGTCACTAGTCAAACTTGTATGCAAGTTGCCTATTAAAAATCGACTTTGACAAATCATTTTTTCAGAGACCAACCAAAACATCATTTTTGAGCCCCCAAAATAATGAAAAGTAAAATCCAAAATCGATTTCGGAAACTTTTTGGCAAACCAAAATTTCATTGTCACTAGTCAAACTTGTATGCAAGTTGCCTATTAAAAATCGACTTTGACAAATCATTTTTTCAGAGACCAACCAAAACATCATTTTTGAGCCCCCAAAATAATGAAAAGTGAAATCCAAAATCGATTTCGGAAACTTTTTGGCAAACCAAAATTTCATTGTCACTAGTCAAACTTGTATGCAAGTTGCCTTTTAAAACTCGACTTTGACAAATCATTTTTTCAGAGACCAACCAGAACATCATTTTTAAGCTCCCAAAATAATGAAAAGTTCGATTCAAAACCGATTTCGGAAACTTTTTGGCAATCCAAAATTTCATTGTCACTAGTCAAACTTGTATGCAAGTTGCCTTTTAAAACTCGACTTTGACAAATCATTTTTTCAGAGACCAACCAAAACATCATTTTTGAGCCCCCAAAATAATAAAAAGTGAAATCCAAAATCGATTTCGGAAACTTTTTGGCAATCCAAAATTTCATTGTCACTAGTCAAACTTGTATGCAAGTTGCCTTTTAAAACTCGACTTTGACAAATCATTTTTTCAGAGACCAACCAAAACATCATTTTTAAGCCCCCAAAATAATGAAAAGTGAAATCCAAAATCGATTTCGGAAACTTTTTGGCAATCCAAAATTTCATTGTCACTAGTCAAACTTGTATGCAAGTTGCCTTTTAAAACTCGACTTTGACAAATCATTTTTTCAGAGACCAACCAAAACATCATTTTTAAGCCCCCAAAATAATGAAAAGTGAAATCCAAAATCGATTTCGGAAACTTTTTGGCAAACCAAAACTTCATTGTCACTAGTCAAACTTGTATGCAAGTTGCCTATTAAAATTCGACTTTGACAAATCATTTTTTCAGAGACCAACCAAAACATCATTTTTAAGCCCCCAAAATAATGAAAAGTTCGATCCAAAATCGATTTCGGAAACTTTTTGGCAAACCAAAAATTCATTGTCACTAGTCAAACTTGTATGCAAGTTGCCTTTTAAAACTCGACTTTGACAAATCATTTTTTCAGAGACCAACCAAAACATCATTTTTGAGCCCCCAAAATAATGAAAAGTGAAATCCAAAATCGATTTCGGAAACTTTTTGGCAAACCAAAATTTCATTGTCACTAGTCAAACTTGTATGCAAGTTGCCTTTCAAAACTCGACTTTGACAAATCATTTTTTCAGAGACCAACCAAAACATCATTTTTAAGCCCCCAAAATAATGAAAAGTGAAATCCAAAATCGATTTCGGAAACTTTTTGGCAAACCAAAATTTCATTGTCACTAGTCAAACTTGTATGCAAGTTGCCTTCTAAAACTCGACTTTGACAAATAATTTTTTCAGAGACCAACCAAAACATCATTTTAAAGCCCCCAAAATAATGAAGAGTGAAATCCAAAATCGATTTCGGAAACTTTTTGGCAAACCATAACTTCATTGTCACTAGTCAAACTTGTATGCAAGTTGCCTATTAAAATTGGACTTTGACAAACCATTTTTTCAGAGACCAACCAAAACATCATTTTTAAGCCCCCAAAATAATGAAAAGTTCGATCCAAAATCGATTTCGGAAACTTTTTGGCAAACCAAAAATTCATTGTCACTAGTCAAACTTGTATGCAAGTTGCCTTTTAAAACTCGACTTTGACAAATCATTTTTTCAGAGACCAACCAAACCATCATTTTTAAGCCCCCAAAATAATGAAAAGTTCGATCCAAAATCGATTTCGGAAACTTTTTGGCAAACCAAAATTTCATTGTCACTAGTCAAACTTGTATGCAAGTTGCCTTTCAAAACTCGACTTTGACAAATCATTTTTTCAGAGACCAACCAAAACATCATTTTTAAGCCCCCAAAATAATGAAAAGTGAAATCCAAAATCGATTTCGGAAACTTTTTGGCAAACCAAAACTTCATTGTCACTAGTCAAACTTGTATGCAAGTTGCCTATTAAAATTCGACTTTGACAAATCATTTTTTCAGAGACCAACCAAAACATCATTTTTAAGCCCCCAAAATAATGAAAAGTTCGATCCAAAATCGATTTCGGAAACTTTTTGGCAAACCAAAAATTCATTGTCACTAGTCAAACTTGTATGCAAGTTGCCTTTTAAAACTCGACTTTGACAAATCATTTTTTCAGAGACCAACCAAAACATCATTTTTGAGCCCCCAAAATAATGAAAAGTGAAATCCAAAATCGATTTCGGAAACTTTTTGGCAAACCAAAACTTCATTGTCACTAGTCAAACTTGTATGCAAGTTGCCTATTAAAATTCGACTTTGACAAATCATTTTTTCAGAGACCAACCAAAACATCATTTTTAAGCCCCCAAAATAATGAAAAGTTCGATCCAAAATCGATTTCGGAAACTTTTTGGCAAACCAAAAATTCATTGTCACTAGTCAAACTTGTATGCAAGTTGCCTTTTAAAACTCGACTTTGACAAATCATTTTTTCAGAGACCAACCAAAACATCATTTTTGAGCCCCCAAAATAATGAAAAGTGAAATCCAAAATCGATTTCGGAAACTTTTTGGCAAACCAAAATTTCATTGTCACTAGTCAAACTTGTATGCAAGTTGCCTTTCAAAACTCGACTTTGACAAATCATTTTTTCAGAGACCAACCAAAACATCATTTTTAAGCCCCCAAAATAATGAAAAGTGAAATCCAAAATCGATTTCGGAAACTTTTTGGCAAACCAAAATTTCATTGTCACTAGTCAAACTTGTATGCAAGTTGCCTTTCAAAACTCGACTTTGACAAATCATTTTTTCAGAGACCAACCAAAACATCATTTTTAAGCCCCCAAAATAATGAAAAGTGAAATCCAAAATCGATTTCGGAAACTTTTTGGCAAACCAAAACTTCATTGTCACTAGTCAAACTTGTATGCAAGTTGCCTTTTAAAACTCGACTTTGACAAATCATTTTTTCAGAGACCAACCAAAACATCATTTTTAAGCCCCCAAAATAATGAAAAGTGAAATCCAAAATCGATTTCGGAAACTTTTTGGCAAACCAAAATTTCATTGTCACTAGTCAAACTTGTATGCAAGTTGCCTTTTAAAACTCGACTTTGACAAATCATTTTTTCAGAGACCAACCAAAACATCATTTTTGAGCCCCCAAAATAATGAAAAGTTCGATTCAAAACCGATTTCGGAAACTTTTTGGCAAATCAAAATTTCATTGTCACTAGTCAAACTTGTATGCAAGTTGCCTTTTAAAACTCGACTTTGACAAATCTTTTTTTCAGAGACCAACCAAAACATCATTTTTAAGCCCCAAAATAATGAAAAATGCAATCTAAATCGATTTCGGAAACTTTTTGGCAAACCAAAATTTCATTGTCACTAGTCAAACTTGTATGCAAGTTGCCTTTTAAAACTCGACTTTGACAAATCATTTTTTCAGAGACCAACCAAAACATCATTTTTAAGCCCCCAAAATAATGAAAAGTGAAATCCAAAATCGATTTCGGAAACTTTTTGGCAAACCAAAACTTCATTGTCACTAGTCAAACGTGTATGCAAGTTGCCTTTTAAAACTCGACTTTGACAAATCATTTTTTCAGAGACCAACCAAAACATCATTTTTAAGCCCCCAAAATAATGAGGAGTGCAATCCACGATCGATTTCGGAAACTTTTTGGCAATCCAAAATTTCATTGTCACTAGTCAAACTTGTATGCAAGCTGCCTTTTCAAACTCGACTTTGACAAATCATTTTTTCAGAGACCAACCAAAACATCATTTTGAAGCCCCCAAAATAATGAAAAGTGAAATCCAAAATCGATTTCGGATACTTTTTGGCAAACCAACATTTCAATGTAACTAGTCAAGCTTGTATGCAAGTTGCCTTTTAAAACTCGACTTTGACAAATCATTTTTTCAGAGACCAACCAAAACATCATTTTTAAGCCCCCAAAATAATGAAAAGTGAAATCCAAAATCGATTTCGGAAACTTTTTGGCAAACCAAAATTTCAATGTAACTAGTCAAACTTGTATGCAAGTTGCCTTTTAAAACTCGACTTTGACAAATCATTTTTTCAGAGACCAACCAAAACATCATTTTTAAGCCCCCAAAATAATGAAAAGTGAAATCCAAAATCGATTTCGGAAACTTTTTGGCAAACCAAAATTTCAATGTAACTAGTCAAACTTGTATGCAAGTTGCCTATTAAAACTCGACTTTGACAAATCATTGTTTCAGAGACCAACCAAAACATCATTTTTGAGCCCCCAAAATAATGAGGAGTGCAATCCACGTTCGATTTCGGAAACTTTTTGGCAATCCAAAATTTCATTGTCACTAGTCAAACTTGTATGCAAGCTGCCTTTTCAAACTCGACTTTGACAAATCATTTTTTCAGAGACCAACCAAAACATCATTTTGAGCCCCCAAAATAATGAAAAGTGAAATCCAAAATCGATTTCGGAAACTTTTTGGCAAACCAAAATTTCAATGTAACTAGTCAAACTTGTATGCAAGTTGCCTTTTAAAACTCGACTTTGACAAATCATTGTTTCAGAGACCAACCAAAACATCATTTTTGAGCCCCCAAAATAATGAGGAGTGCAATCCACGATCGATTTCGGAAACTTTTTGGCAAACCAAAATTTCAAAGTTACTAGTCAAACTTGTATGCAAGTTTCCTTTTAAAACTTGACTTTGACAAATCATTATTTCAGAGACCAACCAAAACATCATTTTTGAGCCTCCAAAATAATAAAAAATGAAATCCAAAATCGATTTCGGAAACTTTTTGGCAAACCAAAATTTCAATGAAACTAGTCAAACTTGTATGCAAGTTGCCTTTTAAAACTCGACTTTGACAAATCATTTTTTCAGAGACCAACCAAAACATCATTTTTGAGCCCCCAAAATAATGAGGAGTGCAATCCACGATCGATTTCGGAAACTTTTTGGCAATCCAAAATTTCATTGTCACTAGTCAAACTTGTATGCAAGCTGCCTTTTCAAACTCGACTTTGACAAATCATTTTTTCAGAGACCAACCAAAACATCATTTTGAAGCCCCCAAAATAATGAAAAGTGAAATCCAAAATCGATTTCGGATACTTTTTGGCAAACCAACATTTCAATGTAACTAGTCAAGCTTGTATGCAAGTTGCCTTTTAAAACTCGACTTTGACAAATCATTTTTTCAGAGACCAACCAAAACATCATTTTTAAGCCCCCAAAATAATGAAAAGTGAAATCCAAAATCGATTTCGGAAACTTTTTGGCAAACCAAAATTTCAATGTAACTAGTCAAACTTGTATGCAAGTTGCCTTTTAAAACTCGACTTTGACAAATCATTTTTTCAGAGACCAACCAAAACATCATTTTTAAGCCCCCAAAATAATGAAAAGTGAAATCCAAAATCGATTTCGGAAACTTTTTGGCAAACCAAAATTTCAATGTAACTAGTCAAACTTGTATGCAAGTTGCCTATTAAAACTCGACTTTGACAAATCATTGTTTCAGAGACCAACCAAAACATCATTTTTGAGCCCCCAAAATAATGAGGAGTGCAATCCACGTTCGATTTCGGAAACTTTTTGGCAATCCAAAATTTCATTGTCACTAGTCAAACTTGTATGCAAGCTGCCTTTTCAAACTCGACTTTGACAAATCATTTTTTCAGAGACCAACCAAAACATCATTTTGAAGCCCCCAAAATAATGAAAAGTGAAATCCAAAATCGATTTCGGAAACTTTTTGGCAAACCAAAATTTCAATGTAACTAGTCAAACTTGTATGCAAGTTGCCTTTTAAAACTCGACTTTGACAAATCATTGTTTCAGAGACCAACCAAAACATCATTTTTGAGCCCCCAAAATAATGAGGAGTGCAATCCAAGATCGATTTCGGAAACTTTTTGGCAATCCAAAATTTCATTGTCACTAGTCAAACTTGTATGCAAGCTGCCTTTTCAAACTCGACTTTGACAAATCATTTTTTCAGAGACCAACCAAAACATCATTTTGAAGCCCCCAAAATAATGAAAAGTGAAATCCAAAATCGATTTCGGAAACTTTTTGGCAAACCAAAATTTCAATGTAACTAGTCAAACTTGTATGCAAGTTGCCTTTTAAAACTCGACTTTGACAAATCATTTTTTCAGAGACCAACCAAAACATCATTTTTGAGCCCCCAAAATAATGAAAAGTGAAATCTAAAATCGATTTCGGAAACTTTTTGACAATCCAAAATTTCATTGTCACTATTCAAACTTGTATGCAAGCTGCCTTTTAAAACTCGACTTTGACAAATCATTTTTTCACAGACCAACCAAAACATCATTTTTAAGCCCCCAAAATAATGAAAAGTGAAATCCAAAATCGATTTCGGAAACATTTTGGCAATCCAAAATTTCATTGTCACTAGTCAAACTTGTATGCAAGTTGCCTTTTAAAACTCGACTTTGACAAATCATTTTTTCAGAGACCAACCAAAACATCATTTTTGAGCCCCCAAAATAATGAAAAGTGAAATTTAAAATCGATTTCGGAAACATTTTGGCAATCCAAAATTTCATTGTCACTAGTCAAACTTGTATGCAAGTTGCCTTTTAAAACTCGACTGTGACAAATCATATTTTCAGACACCAACCAAACCATCATTTTTAAGCCCCCAAAATAATGAAAAGTAAAATCCAAAATCGATTTCGGAAACTTTTTGGCAAACCAAAATTTCATTGTCACTAGTCAAACTTGTATGCAAGTTGCATTTTACAATTCGACTTTGACAAATCATTTTTTCAGAGACCAACCAAAACATCATTCTTGAGCCCCCAAAGTAATGAAAAGTGAAATCCAAAATCGATTTCGGAAACTTTTTGACAATCCAAAATTTCATTGTCACTATTCAAACTTGTATGCAAGCTGCCTTTTAAAACTCGACTTTGACAAATCATTTTTTCACAGACCAACCAAAACATCATTTTTGAGCCCCCAAAATAATGAAAAGTGAAATCCAAAATCGATTTCGGAAACTTGTTGGCAAACCAAAATTTCATTGTCACTAGTCAAACTTGTATGCAAGTTGCCTTTTAAAACTCGACTTTGACAAATCATTTTTTCAGAGACCAACCAAAACATCATTTTTGAGCCCCCAAAATAATGAAAAGTTCGATCCAAAATCGATTTCGGAAACTTTTTGGCAAACCAAAATTTCATTGTCACTAGTCAAACTTGTATGCAAGTTGCCTTTTAAAACTCGACTTTGACAAATCATTTTTTCAGAGACCAACCAAAACATCATTTTTGAGCCCCCAAAATAATGAAAAGTGAAATCTAAAATCGATTTCGGAAACTTTTTGGCAAACCAAAATTTCAATGTAACTAGTCAAACTTGTATGCAAGTTGCCTTTTAAAACTCGACTTTGACAAATCATTTTTTCAGAGACCAACCAAAACATCATTTTTGAGCCCCCAAAATAATGAAAAGTGAAATCTAAAATCGATTTCGGAAACTTTTTGGCAAACCAAAATTTCATTGTCACTAGTCAAACTTGTATGCAAGTTGCCTTTTAAAACTCGACTTTGACAAATCATTTTTTCAGAGACCAACCAAAACATCATTTTTGAGCCCCCAAAATAATGAAAAGTGAAATCTAAAATCGATTTCGGAAACTTTTTGACAATCCAAAATTTCATTGTCACTATTCAAACTTGTATGCAAGCTGCCTTTTAAAACTCGACTTTGACAAATCATTTTTTCACAGACCAACCAAAACATCATTTTTGAGCCCCCAAAATAATGAAAAGTGAAATCCAAAATCGATTTCGGAAACTTTTTGGCAAACCAAAATTTCATTGTCACTAGTCAAACTTGTATGCAAGTTGCCTTTTAAAACTCGATTTTGACAAATCATTTTTTCAGAGACCAACCAAAACATCATTTTTGAGCCCCCAAAATAATGGAAAGTTCGATCCAAAATCGATTTCAGAAACTTTTTGGCAAACCAAAATTTCATTGTCACTAGTCAAACTTGTATGCAAGTTGCCTTTTAAAACTCGACTTTGACAAATCATTTTTTCAGAGACCAACCAAACCATCATTTTTGAGCCCCCAAAATAATGAAAAGTGAAATCCAAAATCGATTTCGGAAACTTTTTGGCAAACCAAAATTTCATTGTCACTAGTCAAACTTGTATGCAAGTTGCCTTTTAAAACTCGATTTTGACAAATCATTTTTTCAGAGACCAACCAAAACATCATTTTTGAGCCCCCAAAATAATGAAAAGTAAAATCCAAAATCGATTTCGGAAACTTTTTGGCAAACCAAAATTTCATTGTCACTAGTCAAACTTGTATGCAAGTTGCCTTTTAAAACTCGACTTTGACAAATCATTTTTTCAGAGACCAACCAAAACATCATTTTTGAGCCCCCAAAATAATGAAAAGTGAAATCTAAAATCGATTTCGGAAACTTTTTGACAATCCAAAATTTCATTGTCACTATTCAAACTTGTATGCAAGCTGCCTTTTAAAACTCGACTTTGACAAATCATTTTTTCACAGACCAACCAAAACATCATTTTTAAGCCCCCAAAATAATGAAAAGTGAAATCCAAAATCGATTTCGGAAACATTTTGGCAATCCAAAATTTCATTGTCACTAGTCAAACTTGTATGCAAGTTGCCTTTTAAAACTCGACTTTGACAAATCATTTTTTCAGAGACCAACCAAAACATCATTTTTGAGCCCCCAAAATAATGAAAAGTGAAATCCAAAATCGATTTCGGAAACTTTTTGGCAAACCAAAATTTGATTGTCACTAGTCAAACTTGTATGCAAGTTGCCTTTTAAAACTCGACTTTGACAAATCATTTTTTCAGAGACCAACCAAAACATCATTTTTAAGCCCCCAAAATAATGAAAAGTGAAATTTAAAATCGATTTCGGAAACATTTTGGCAAACCAAAATTTCAATGTAACTAGTCAAACTTGTATGCAAGTTGCCTTTTAAAACTCGACTTTGACAAATCATTTTTTCAGAGACCAACCAAAACATCATTTTAAAGCCCCCAAAAAAATGAAAAGTGAAATTTAAATCGATTTCGGAAACTTTTTGGCAAACCAAAATTTCATTGTCACTAGTCAAACTTGTATGCAAGTTGCATTTTACAATTCGACTTTGACAAATCATTTTTTCAGAGACCAACCAAAACATCATTTTTAAGCCCCCAAAATAATGAAAAGTGAAATCCAAAATCGATTTCGGAAACCTTTTGGCAAACCAAAATTTCATTGTCACTAGTCAAACTTGTATGCAAGTTGCCTTTTAAAACTCGACTTTGACAAATCATTTTTTCAGAGACCAACCAAACCATCATTTTTGAGCCCAGAAAATAATGAAAAGTGAAATCCAAAATCGATTTCGGAAACTTTTTGGCAAACCAAAATTTCATTGTCACTAGTCAAACTTGTATGCAAGTTGCCTTTTAAAACTCGATTTTGACAAATCATTTTTTCAGAGACCAACCAAAACATCATTTTTGAGCCCCCAAAATAATGGAAAGTTCGATCCAAAATCGATTTCAGAAACTTTTTGGCAAACCAAAATTTCAATGTAACTAGTCAAACTTGTATGCAAAATGCCTTTTAAAACTCGACTTTGACAAATCATTTTTTCAGAGACCCACCTAAACATCACTTTTAAGCCCCCAAATAATGAAAAGTTCGATCCAAAATCGATTTCGGAAACTTTTTGGCAAACCAAAATTTCATTGTCACTAGTCAAACTTGTATGCAAGTTGCCTTTTAAAACTCGACTTTGACATATCATTTTTTCAGAGACCAACCAAACCATCATTTTTGAGCCCCCAAAATAATGAAAAGTGAAATCCAAAATCGATTTCGGAAACTTTTTGGCAAACCAAAATTTCATTGTCACTAGTCAAACTTGTATGCAAGTTGCCTTTTAAAACTCGACTTTGACAAATCATTTTTTCAGAGACCAACCAAAACATCATTTTCGAGCCCCCGAAATAATGAAAAGTGAAACCCAAAATCGATTTCGGAAACTTTTTGGCAAACCAACATTTCAATGTAACTAGTCAAACTTGTATGCAAGTTGCCTTTTAAAACTCGACTTTGACAAATCATTTTTTCAGAGACCAACCAAACCATCATTTTTAAGCCCCCAAAATAATGAAAAGTGAAATCCAAAATCGATTTCGGAAATTTTTTGGCAAACCAAAATTTCAATGTAACTAGTCAAACTTGTATGCAAGTTGCCTTTTAAAACTCGACTTTGACAAATCTTTTTTTCAGAGACCAACCAAAACATCATTTTAAAGCCCCCAAAATAATGAAAAGTGAAATCCAAAATCGATTTCGGAAACTTTTTGGCAAACCAAAATTTCATTGTCACTAGTCAAACTTGTATGCAAGTTGCCTTTTAAAACTCGACTTTGACAAATCATTTTTTCAGAGACCAACCAAAACATCATTTTTGAGCCCCCAAAATAATGAAAAGTGAAATCCAAAATCGATTTCGGAAACTTTTTGGCAAACCAAAATTTCATTGTCACTAGTCAAACTTGTATGCAAGTTGCCTTTTAAAACTCGACTTTGACAAATCATTTTTTTTAGAGACCAACCAAAACATCATTTTTAAGCCCCCAAAATAATGAGGAGTTTAATCCACGATCGATTTCGGAAACTTTTTAACAATCCAAAATTTCAAATTAACTTTTCAAACTTGTATGCAAGCTGCCTATTAAAACTCGACTTTGACGAATCAATTTTTTCAGAGACCAACCAAAACATCATTTTTAAGCCCCCAAAATAATGAAAAGTGAAATCCAACATCGATTTCGGAAACTTTTTGGCAAACCAAAATTTCATTGTCACTAGTCAAACTTGTATGCAAGTTGCCTTTTAAAACTCGACTTTGACAAATCATTTTTTCAGAGACCAACCAAAATATCATTTTTAAGCCCCCAAAATAATGAAAAGTGAAATCCAAAATCGATTTCGGAAACTTTTTGGCAAACCAAAATTTCATTGTCACTAGTCAAACTTGTATGCAAGTTGCCTTTTAAAACTCGACTTTGACAAATCATTTTTTCAGAGACCAACCAAAACATCATTTTTAAGCCCCCAAAATAATGAAAAGTGAAATCCAAAATCGATTTCGGAAACTTTTTGGCAAACCAAAATTTCATTGTCACTAGTCAAACTAGTATGCAAGTTGCCTTTTAAAACTCGACTTTGACAAATCATTTTTTTTAGAGACCAACCAAAACATCATTTTTAAGCCCCCAAAATAATGAGGAGTTTAATCCACGATCGATTTCGGAAACTTTTTAACAATCCAAAATTTCAAATTAACTTTTCAAACTTGTATGCAAGCTGCCTATTAAAACTCGACTTTGACGAATCAATTTTTTCAGAGACCAACCGAAACATTATTTTTAAGCCCCCAAAATAATGAAAAGTGAAATCTAAAATCGATTTCGGAAACTTTTTGGCAAACCAAAATTTCATTGTCACTAGTCAAACTTGTATGCAAGTTGCCTTTTAAAACTCGACTTTGACAAATCATTTTTTCAGAGACCAACCAAAACATCATTTTTGAGCCCCCAAAATAATGAAAAGTGAAATCCAAAATCGATTTCGGAAACTTTTTGGCAATCCAAAATTTCATTGTCACTAGTCAAACTTGTATGCAAGTTGCCTTTTAAAACTGGACTTTGACAAATCATTTTTTCAGAGACCATCCAAAACATCATTTTCAAGCCCCCAAAATAATGAAAAGTGAAATCCAAAATCGATTTCGGAAACTTTTTGGCAAACCAAAATTTCATTGTCACTAGTCAAACTTGTATGCAAGTTGCCTTTTAAAACTCGACTTTGACAAATCATTTTTTCAGAGACCAACCAAAACATCATTTTTGAGCCCCCAAAATAATGAAAAGTGAAATCCAAAATCGATTTCGGAAACTTTTTGGCAATCCAAAATTTCATTGTCACTAGTCAAACTTGTATGCAAGTTGCCTTTTAAAACTCGACTTTGACAAATCATTTTTTTTAGAGACCAACCAAAACATCATTTTTAAGCCCCCAAAATAATGAGGAGTTTAATCCACGATCGATTTCGGAAACTTTTTAACAATCCAAAATTTCAAATTAACTTTTCAAACTTGTATGCAAGCTGCCTATTAAAACTCGACTTTGACGAATCAATTTTTTCAGAGACCAACCAAAACATCATTTTTAAGCCCCCAAAATAATGAAAAGTGAAATCCAACATCGATTTCGGAAACTTTTTGGCAAACCAAAATTTCATTGTCACTAGTCAAACTTGTATGCAAGTTGCCTTTTAAAACTCGACTTTGACAAATCATTTTTTCAGAGACCAACCAAAATATCATTTTTAAGCCCCCAAAATAATGAAAAGTGAAATCCAAAATCGATTTCGGAAACTTTTTGGCAAACCAAAATTTCATTGTCACTAGTCAAACTTGTATGCAAGTTGCCTTTTAAAACTCGACTTTGACAAATCATTTTTTCAGAGACCAACCAAAACATCATTTTTAAGCCCCCAAAATAATGAAAAGTGAAATCCAAAATCGATTTCGGAAACTTTTTGGCAAACCAAAATTTCATTGTCACTAGTCAAACTAGTATGCAAGTTGCCTTTTAAAACTCGACTTTGACAAATCATTTTTTTTAGAGACCAACCAAAACATCATTTTTAAGCCCCCAAAATAATGAGGAGTTTAATCCACGATCGATTTCGGAAACTTTTTAACAATCCAAAATTTCAAATTAACTTTTCAAACTTGTATGCAAGCTGCCTATTAAAACTCGACTTTGACGAATCAATTTTTTCAGAGACCAACCGAAACATTATTTTTAAGCCCCCAAAATAATGAAAAGTGAAATCTAAAATCGATTTCGGAAACTTTTTGGCAAACCAAAATTTCATTGTCACTAGTCAAACTTGTATGCAAGTTGCCTTTTAAAACTCGACTTTGACAAATCATTTTTTCAGAGACCAACCAAAACATCATTTTTGAGCCCCCAAAATAATGAAAAGTGAAATCCAAAATCGATTTCGGAAACTTTTTGGCAATCCAAAATTTCATTGTCACTAGTCAAACTTGTATGCAAGTTGCCTTTTAAAACTGGACTTTGACAAATCATTTTTTCAGAGACCATCCAAAACATCATTTTCAAGCCCCCAAAATAATGAAAAGTGAAATCCAAAATCGATTTCGGAAACTTTTTGGCAATCCAAAATTTCATTGTCACTAGTCAAACTTGTATGCAAGTTGCCTTTTAAAACTGGACTTTGACAAATCATTTTTTCAGAGACCAACCAAAACATCATTTTTGAGCCCCCAAAATAATGAAAAGTAAAATCCAAAATCGATTTCGGAAACTTTTTGGCAAACCAAAATTTCATTGTCACTAGTCAAACTTGTATGCAAGTTGCCTTTTAAAACACGACTTTGACAAATCATTTTTTCAGAGACCAACCAAAACATCATTTTTGAGCCCCCAAAATAATGAAAAGTAAAATCCAAAATCGATTTCGGAAACTTTTTGGCAAACCAAAATTTCATTGTCACTAGTCAAACTTGTATGCAAGTTGCCTTTTAAAACTCGACTTTGACAAATCATTTTTTCAGAGACCAACCAAAACATCATTTTTGAGCCCCCAAAATAATGAAAAGTGAAATCCAAAATCGATTTCGGAAACTTTTTGGCAATCCAAAATTTCATTGTCACTAGTCAAACTTGTATGCAAGTTGCCTTTTAAAACTCGACTTTGACAAATCATTTTTTCAGAGACCATCCAAAACATCATTTTCAAGCCCCCAAAATAATGAAAAGTGAAATCCAAAATCGATTTCGGAAACTTTTTGGCAAACCAAAATTTCATTGTCACTAGTCAAACTTGTATGCAAGTTGCCTTTTAAAACTCGACTTTGACAAATCATTTTTTCAGAGACCAACCAAAACATCATTTTTGAGCCCCCAAAATAATGAAAAGTGAAATCCAAAATCGATTTCGGAAACTTTTTGGCAAACCAAAATTTCATTGTCACTAGTCAAACTTATATGCAAGTTGCCTTTTAAAACTCGACTTTGACAAATCATTTTTTCAGAGACCAACCAAAACATCATTTTTGAGCCCCCAAAATAATGAAAAGTGAAATCCAAAATCGATTTCGGAAACTTTTTGGCAAACCAAAATTTCATTGTCACTAGTCAAACTTGTATGCAAGTTGCCTTTTAAAACTCGACTTTGACAAATCATTTTTTCAGAGACCAACCAAAACATCATTTTAAAGCCCCCAAAATAATGAAAAGTGAAATCCAAAATCGATTTCGGAAACTTTTTGGCAAACCAAAATTTCATTGTCACTGGTCAAACTTGTATGCAAGTTGCCTTTTAAAACTCGACTTTGACAAATCATTTTTTCAGAGACCAACCAAAACATCAGTTTTGAGCCCCCAAAATAATGAAAAGTGAAATCCAAAATCGATTTCGGAAACTTTTTGGCAAACCAAAATTTCAATGTAACTAGTCAAACTTGTATGCAAGTTGCCTTTTAAAACTCGACTTTGACAAATCATTTTTTCAGAGACCAACCAAAACATCATTTTTGAGCCCCCAAAATAATGAAAAGTGAAATCCAAAATCGATTTCGGAAACTTTTTGGCAAACCAAAATTTGATTGTCACTAGTCAAACTTGTATGCAAGTTGCCTTTTAAAACTCGACTTTGACAAATCATTTTTTCAGACACCAACCAAAACATCATTTTTGAGCCCCCAAAATAATGAAAAATGCAATCCAAAATCGATTTCGGAAACTTTTTGGCAAACCAAAATTTCATTGTCACTAGTCAAACTTGTATGCAAGTTGCCTTTTAAAACTCGACTTTGACAAATCATTTTTTCAGAGACCAACCAAAACATCATTTTAAAGCCCCCAAAATAATGAAAAGTGAAATCCAAAATCGATTTCGGAAACTTTTTGGCAAACCAAAATTTCATTGTCACTAGTCAAACTTGTATGCAAGTTGCCTTTTAAAATTCGACTTTGACAAATCATTTTTTCAGAGACCAACCAAAACATCATTTTTAAGCCCCCAAAATAATGAAAAGTGAAATCCAAAATCGATTTCGGAAGCTTTTTGGCAAACCAAAATTTCATTGTCACTAGTCAAACTTGTATGCAAGTTGCCTTTCAAAATTCGACTTTGACAAATCATTTTTTAAGAGACCAACCAAACCATCATTTTTAAGCCCCCAAAATAATGAAAAGTGCATTTCAAGATCGATTTCGGAAACTTTTTGGCAAACCAAAACTTCATTGTCACTAGTCAAACTTGTATGCAAGTTGCCTTTTAAAACTCGACTTTGACAAATCATTTTTTCAGAGACCAACCAAAACATCATTTTTAAGCCCCCAAAATAATGAAAAGTTCGATCCAAAATCGATTTCGGAAACTTTTTGGCAAACCAAAATTTCAATGTAACTAGTCAAGCTTGTATGCAAGTTGCCTTTTTAAACTCGACTTTGGCAAATCATTTTTTCAGAGACCAACCAAAACATCATTTTTGAGCCCCCAAAATAATGAAAAGTTCGATCCAAAATCGATTTCGGAAACTTTTTGGCAAACCAAAACTTCATTGTCACTAGTCAAACTTGTATGCAAGTTGCCTATCAAAATTCGACTTTGACAAATCATTTTTTCAGAGACCAACCAAAACATCATTTTTAAGCCCCCAAAATAATGAAAAGTGAAATCCAAAATCGATTTCGGAAACTTTTTGGCAAACCAAAATTTCATTGTCACTAGTCAAACTTGTATGCAAGTTGCCTATTAAAATTCGACTTTGACAAATCATTTTTTCAGAGACCAACCAAAACATCATTTTTAAGCCCCCAAAATAATGAAAAGTGAAATCCAAAATCGATTTCGGAAACTTTTTGGCAAACCAAAATTTCAATGTAACTAGTCAAGCTTGTATGCAAGTTGCCTTTTTAAACTCGACTTTGACAAATCAGTTTTTCAGAGACCAACCAAAACATCATTTTTGAGCCCCCAAAATAATGAAAAATGCAATCCAACATCGATTTCGGAAACTTTTTGGCAAACCAAAATTTCATTGTCACTAGTCAAACTTGTATGCAAGTTGCCTTTTAAAACTCGACTTTGACAAATCATTTTTTCAGAGACCAACCAAAACATCATTTTTAAGCCCCCAAAATAATGAAAAATGCAATCCAACATCGATTTCGGAAACTTTTTGGCAAACCAAAATTTCATTGTCACTAGTCAAACTTGTATGCAAGTTGCCTTTTAAAACTCGACTTTGACAAATCATTTTTTCAGAGACCAACCAAAACATCATTTTTGAGCCCCCAAAATAATGAAAAGTTCGATCCAAAATCGATTTCGGAACCTTTTTGGCAATCCAAAATTTCATTGTCACTAGTCAAACTTGTATGCAAGTTGCCTTTTAAAACTCGACTTTGACAAATCATTTTTTAAGAGACCAACCAAACCATCATTTTTAAGCCCCCAAAATAATGAAAAGTGCATTTCAAGATCGATTTCGGAAACTTTTTGGCAAACCAAAACTTCATTGTCACTAGTCAAACTTGTATGCAAGTTGCCTTTTAAAACTCGACTTTGACAAATCATTTTTTCAGAGACCAACCAAAACATCATTTTTAAGCCCACAAAATAATGAAAAGTTCGATCCAAAATCGATTTCGGAAACTTTTTGGCAAACCAAAACTTCATTGTCACTAGTCAAACTTGTATGCAAGTTGCCTATTAAAATTCGACTTTGACAAATCATTTTTTCAGAGACCAACCAAAACATCATTTTTAAGCCCCCAAAATAATGAAAAGTTCGATCCAAAATCGATTTCGGAAGCTTTTTGGCAATCCAAAATTTCATTGTCACTAGTCAAACTTTTATGCAAGTTGCCTTTTAAAATTCGACTTTGACAAATCATTTTTTCAGAGACCAACCAAAACATCATTTTTAAGCCCCCAAAATAATGAAAAGTTCGATCCAAAATCGATTTCGGAAACTATTTGGCAAACCAAAACTTCATTGTCACTAGTCAAACTTGTATGCAAGTTGCCTTTTAAAACTCGACTTTGACAAATCATTTTTTCAGAGACCAACCAAAACATCATTTTTAAGCCCCCAAAATAATGAAAAGTTCGATCCAAAATCGATTTCGGAAACTATTTGGCAAACCAAAACTTCATTGTCACTAGTCAAACTTGTATGCAAGTTGCCTATTAAAATTCGACTTTGACAAATCATTTTTTCAGAGACCAACCAAAACATCATTTTTAAGCCCCCAAAATAATGAAAAGTGAAATCCAAAATCGATTTCGGAAACTTTTTGGCAAACCAAAATTTCATTGTCACTAGTCAAACTTGTATGCAAGTTGCCTATTAAAATTCGACTTTGACAAATCATTTTTTAAGAGACCAACCAAAACATCATTTTTAAGCCCCCAAAATAATGAAAAGTGCATTTCAAGATCGATTTCGGAAACTTTTTGGCAAACCAAAACTTCATTGTCACTAGTCAAACTTGTATGCAAGTTGCCTTTTAAAACTCGACTTTGACAAATCATTTTTTCAGAGACCAACCAAAACATCATTTTTAAGCCCCCAAAATAATGAAAAGTTCGATCCAAAATCGATTTCGGAAACTATTTGGCAAACCAAAACTTCATTGTCACTAGTCAAACTTGTATGCAAGTTGCCTATTAAAATTCGACTTTGACAAATCATTTTTTCAGAGACCAACCAAAACATCATTTTTAAGCCCCCAAAATAATGAAAAGTGAAATCCAAAATCGATTTCGGAAACTTTTTGGCAAACCAAAATTTCATTGTCACTAGTCAAACTTGTATGCAAGTTGCCTTTCAAAATTCGACTTTGACAAATCATTTTTTAAGAGACCAACCAAACCATCATTTTTAAGCCCCCAAAATAATGAAAAGTTCGATCCAAAATCGATTTCGGAAACTATTTGGCAAACCAAAACTTCATTGTCACTAGTTAAACTTGTATGCAAGTTGCCTTTCAAAATTCGACTTTGACAAATCATTTTTTCAGAGACCAACCAAAACATCATTTTTAAGCCCCCAAAATAATGAAAAGTTCGATCCAAAATCGATTTCGGAAACTATTTGGCAAACCAAAACTTCATTGTCACTAGTCAAACTTGTATGCAAGTTGCCTTTTAAAACTCGACTTTGACAAATCATTTTTTCAGACACCAACCAAAACATCATTTTTAAGCCCCCAAAATAATGAAAAGTGAAATCCAAAATCGATTTCGGAAACTTTTTGGCAAACCAAAATTTCATTGTCACTAGTCAAACTTGTATGCAAGTTGCCTATTAAAATTCGACTTTGACAAATCATTTTTTCAGAGACCAACCAAAACATCATTTTTAAGCCCCCAAAATAATGAAAAGTGAAATCCAAAATCGATTTCGGAAACTTTTTGGCAAACAAAAATTTCATTGTCACTAGTCAAACTTGTATGCAAGTTGCCTATTAAAATTCGACTTTGACAAATCATTTTTTCAGAGACCAACCAAAACATCATTTTTAAGCCCCCAAAATAATGAAAAGTGCATTTCAAGATCGATTTCGGAAACTTTTTGGCAAACCAAAACTTCATTGTCACTAGTCAAACTTGTATGCAAGTTGCCTTTTAAAACTCGACTTTGACAAATCATTTTTTCAGAGACCAACCAAAACATCATTTTTAAGCCCCCAAAATAATGAAAAGTTCGATCCAAAATCGATTTCGGAAACTATTTGGCAAACCAAAACTTCATTGTCACTAGTCAAACTTGTATGCAAGTTGCCTATTAAAATTCGACTTTGACAAATCATTTTTTCAGAGACCAACCAAAACATCATTTTTAAGCCCCCAAAATAATGAAAAGTGAAATCCAAAATCGATTTCGGAAACTTTTTGGCAAACCAAAATTTCATTGTCACTAGTCAAACTTGTATGCAAGTTGCCTTTCAAAATTCGACTTTGACAAATCATTTTTTAAGAGACCAACCAAACCATCATTTTTAAGCCCCCAAAATAATGAAAAGTTCGATCCAAAATCGATTTCGGAAACTATTTGGCAAACCAAAACTTCATTGTCACTAGTTAAACTTGTATGCAAGTTGCCTTTCAAAATTCGACTTTGACAAATCATTTTTTCAGAGACCAACCAAAACATCATTTTTAAGCCCCCAAAATAATGAAAAGTGAAATCCAAAATCGATGTCGGAAACTTTTTGGCAAACCAAAATTTCATTGTCACTTGTCAAACTTGTATGCAAGTTGCCTTTTAAAACTCGACTTTGACAAATCATTTTTTCAGAGACCAACCAAAACATCATTTTTAAGCCCCCAAAATAATGAAAAGTGAAATCCAAAATCGATTTCGGAAACTTTTTGGCAAACCAAAATTTCATTGTCACTAGTCAAACTTGTATGCAAGTTGCCTTTTAAAACTCGACTTTGACAAATCATTTTTTTCAGAGACCAACCAAAACATCTTAAGCCCTCAAAATAATGAAAAGTGAAATCCAACATCGATTTCGGAAACTTTTTGGCAAACCAAAATTTCATTGTCACTAGTCAAACTTGTATGCAAGTTGCCTTTTAAAACTCGACTTTGACAAATCATTTTTTCAGAGACCAACCAAAACATCATTTTTAAGCCCCCAAAATAATGAAAAGTGAAATCCAAAATCGATTTCGGAAACTTTTTGGCAAACCAAAATTTCATTGTCACTAGTCAAACTTGTATGCAAGTTGCCTTTTAAAACTCGACTTTGACAAATCATTTTTTCAGAGACCAACCAAAACATCTTAAGCCCTCAAAATAATGAAAAGTGAAATCCAACATCGATTTCGGAAACTTTTTGGCAAACCAAAATTTCATTGTCACTAGTCAAACTTGTATGCAAGTTGCCTTTTAAAACTCGACTTTGACAAATCATTTTTTCAGAGACCAACCAAAACATCATTTTTAAGCCCCCAAAATAATGAAAAGTGAAATCCAAAATCGATTTCGGAAACTTTTTGGCAAACCAAAATTTCATTGTCACTAGTCAAACTTGTATGCAAGTTGCCTTTTAAAACTCGACTTTGACAAATCAATTTTTCAGAGACCAACCAAAACATCATTTTTAAGCCCCCAAAATAATGAAAAGTGAAATCCAAAATCGATTTCGGAAACTTTTTGGCAAACCAAAATTTCATTGTCACTTGTCAAACTTGTATGCAAGTTGCCTTTTAAAACTCGACTTTGACAAATCATTTTTTCAGAGACCAACCAAAACATCATTTTTAAGCCCCCAAAATAATGAAAAGTGAAATCCAAAATCGATTTCGGAAACTTTTTGGCAAACCAAAATTTCATTGTCACTAGTCAAACTTGTATGCAAGTTGCCTTTTAAAACTCGACTTTGACAAATCATTTTTTCAGAGACCAACCAAAAAATCATTTTTGAGCCCCCAAAATAATGAAAAGTGAAATCCAAAATCGATTTCGGAAACTTTTTGGCAAACCAAAATTTCATTGTCACTAGTCAAACTTGTATGCGAGTTGCCTTTTAAAACTCGACTTTGACAAATCATTTTTTCAGAGACCAACCAAAACATCTTAAGCCCTCAAAATAATGAAAAGTGAAATCCAAAATCGATTTCGGAAACTTTTTGGCAAACCAAAATTTCATTGTCATCAGTTAAACTTGTATGCAAGTTGCCTTTTATAACTCGACTTTGACAAATCATTTTTTCAGAGACCAACCAAAACATCATTTTTAAGCCCCCAAAATAATGAAAAGTGAAATCCAAAATCGATTTCGGAAACTTTTTGGCAAACCAAAATTTCATTGTCACTAGTCAAACTTGTATGCAAGTTGCCTTTTAAAACTCGACTTTGACAAATCATTTTTTCAGAGACCAACCAAAAAATCATTTTTAAGCCCCCAAAATAATGAAAAGTGAAATCCAAAATCGATTTCGGAAACTTTTTGGCAAACCAAAATTTCATTGTCACTAGTCAAACTTGTATGCGAGTTGCCTTTTAAAACTCGACTTTGACAAATCATTTTTTCAAAGACCAACCAAAACATCATTTTTGAGCCCCCAAAATAATGAAAAGTGAAATCCAAAATCGATTTCGGAAACTTTTTGGCAAACCAAAATTTCATTGTCACTAGTCAAACTTGTATGCAAGTTGCCTTTTGAAACTCGACTTTGACGAATCATTTTTTCAGAGACCAACCAAAACATCATTTTTAAGCCCCCAAAATAATGAAAAGTGAAATCCAAAATCGATTTCGGAAACTTTTTGGCAAACCAAAATTTCATTGTCACTAGTCAAACTTGTATGCAAGTTGCCTTTTAAAACTCGACTTTGACAAATCATTTTTTCAGAGACCAACCAAAAAATCATTTTTGAGCCCCCAAAATAATGAAAAGTGAAATCCAAAATCGATTTCGGAAACTTTTTGGCAAACCAAAATTTCATTGTCACTAGTCAAACTTGTATGCAAGTTGCCTTTTAAAACTCGACTTTGACAAATCATTTTTTCAGAGACCAGCCAAAAAATCATTTTTGAGCCCCCAAAATAATGAAAAGTGAAATCCAAAATCGATTTCGGAAACTTTTTGGCAAACCAAAATTTCATTGTCACTAGTCAAACTTGTATGCAAGTTGCCTTTTAAAACTCGACTTTGACAAATCATTTTTTCAGAGACCAACCAAAACATCATTTTTAAGCCCCCAAAATAATGAAAAGTGAAATCCAAAATCGATTTCGGAAACTTTTTGGCAAACCAAAATTTCATTGTCATCAGTTAAACTTGTATGCAAGTTGCCTTTTAAAATTCGACTTTGACAAATCATTTTTTCAGAGACCAACCAAAACATCATTTTTAAGCCCCCAAAATAATGAAAAGTGAAATCCAAAATCGATTTCGGAAACTTTTTGGCAAACCAAAATTTCACTGTCACTAGTCAAACTTGTATGCAAGTTGCCTTTTAAAACTCGACTTTGACAAATCATTTTTTCAGAGACCAACTAAAACATCATTTTTAAGCCCCCAAAATAATGAAAAGTGAAATCCAAAATCGATTTCGGAAACTTTTTGGCAAACCAAAATTTCGTTGTCACTAGTCAAACTTGTATGCAAGTTGCCTTTTAAAACTCGACTTTGACAAATCATTTTTTCAAAGACCAACCAAAACATCATTTTTGAGCCCCCAAAATAATGAAAAGTGAAATCCAAAATCGATTTCGGAAACTTTTTGGCAAACCAAAATTTCATTGTCACTAGTCAAACTTGTATGCAAGTTGCCTTTTAAAACTTGACTTTGACAAATCATTTTTTTAAAGACCAACCAAAACATCATTTTTAAGCCCCCAAAATAATGAAAAGTGAAATCCAAAATCGATTTCGGAAACTTTTTGGCAAACCAAAATTTCATTGTCACTGGTCAAACTTGTATGCAAGTTGCCTTTTAAAACTCGACTTTGACAAATCATTTTTTCAGAGACCAACAAAAACATCATTTTTGAGCCCCCAAAATAATGAAAAGTGAAATCCAAAATCGATTTCGGAAACTGTTTGGCAAACCAAAATTTCATTGTCACTAGTCAAACTTGTATGCAAGTTGCCTTTTAAAACTTGACTTTGACAAATCATTTTTTTAAAGACCAACCAAAACATCATTTTTAAGCCCCCAAAATAATGAAAAGTGAAATCCAAAATCGATTTCGGAAACTTTTTGGCAAACCAAAATTTCAATGTCACTAGTCAAACTTGTATGCAAGTTGCCTTTTAAAACTCGACTTTGACAAATCATTTTTTCAGAGACCAACCAAAACATCATTTTTAAGCCCCCAAAATAATGAAAAGTGAAATCCAAAATCGATGTCGGAAACTTTTTGGCAAACCAAAATTTCATTGTCACTAGTCAAACTTGTTTGCAAGTTGCCTTTTAAAACTCGACTTTGACAAATCATATTTTCAGAGACCAACCAAAACATCATTTTTGAGCCTCCAAAATAATGAAAAGTGAAATCCAAAATCGATTTCGGAAACTTTTTGGCAAACCAAAATTTCATTGTCACTAGTCAAACTTGTATGCAAGTTGCCTTTTAAAACTCGATCCCGCAACAAAATGGTCATGGACAGTGAGAAACAAACCCGATCAGGTTTGTTACCATGGTTGTCGGGTGCTAGATATGAGTTTACCTACGAAATGTGCACAATTTTGGTGTACCAAAAAGTGCCTCGAATCGATCGCAAGTTTCACTTTTCAGCATCTACGCGGCCTAAATATGATGTTTAGAAGGATCCCGCAACAATATTGTCATGGACAGTGAGAAACAAACCCGATCAGGTTGGTTACCGTGGTTGTAGGGTGCTTCATATAAGTTTACCTACTAAATGTGCACAATTTTGGTGTACCAAAAAGTGCCTCGAATCGATCGCAAGTTTCACTTTTCAGCATCTACGCGGCCTAAATATGATGTTTAGAAGGATCCCGCAACAGTATTGTCATGGACAGTGAGAAACAAACCCGATCAGGTTGGTTACCGTGGTTGTAGGGTGCTTCATATAAGTTTACCTACTAAATGTGCACAATTTTGGTGTACCAAAAAGTGCCTCGAATCGATCGCAAGTTTCACTTTTCAGCATCTACACGGCCTAAATATGATGTTTAGAAGGATTCCGCAACAGTATTGTCATAAACAGTGAGAAACAAACCCGATCAGGTTGGTTACCGTGGTTGTAGGGTGCTTCATATAAGTTTACCTACTAAATGTGCACAATTTTGGTGTACCAAAAAGTGCCTCGAATCGATCGCAAGTTTCACTTTTCAGCATCTACGCGGCCTAAATATGATGTTTAGAAGGATCCCGCAACAATATTGTCATGGACAGTGAGAAACAAACCCGATCAGGTTGGTTACCGTGGTTGTAGGGTGCTTCATATAAGTTTACCTACTAAATGTGCACAATTTTGGTGTACCAAAAAGTGCCTCGAATCGATCGCAAGTTTCACTTTTCAGCATCTACGCGGCCTAAATATGATGTTTAGAAGGATCCCGCAACAATATTGTCATGGACAGTGAGAAACAAACCCGATCAGGTTGGTTACCGTGGTTGTCGGGTGCTAGATATGAGTTTACCTACTAAATGTGCACAATTTTGGTGTACCAAAAAGTGCCTCGAATCGATCGCAAGTTTCACTTTTCAGCATCTACGCGGCCTAAATATGATGTTTAGAAGGATCCCGCAACAATATTGTCATGGACAGTGAGAAACAAACCCGATCAGGTTGGTTACCGTGGTTGTCGAGTGCTAGATATGAGTTTACCTACTAAATGTGCACAATTTTGGTGTACCAAAAAGTGCCTCGAATCGATCGCAAGTTTCACTTTTCAGCATCTACGCGGCCTAAATATGATGTTTAGAAGGATCCCGCAACAATATTGTCATGGACAGTGAGAAACAAACCCGATCAGGTTGGTTACCGTGGTTGTCGGGTGCTAGATATGAGTTTACCTACGAAATGTGCACAATTTTGGTGTACCAAAAAGTGCCTCGAATCGATCGCAAGTTTCACTTTTCAGCATCTACGCGGCCTAAATATGATGTTTAGAAGGATCCCGCAACAATATTGTCATGGACAGTGAGAAACAAACCCGATCAGGTTGGTTACCGTGGTTGTAGGGTGCTTCATATAAGTTTACCTACTAAATGTGCACAATTTTGGTGTACCAAAAAGTGCCTCGAATCGATCGCAAGTTTCACTTTTCAGCATCTACGCGGCCTAAATATGATGTTTAGAAGGATCCCGCAACAATATTGTCATGGACAGTGAGAAACAAACCCGATCAGGTTGGTTACCGTGGTTGTCGGGTGCTAGATATGAGTTTACCTACTAAATGTGCACAATTTTGGTGTACCAAAAAGTGCCTCGAATCGATCGCAAGTTTCACTTTTCAGCATCTACGCGGCCTAAATATGATGTTTAGAAGGATCCCGCAACAATATTGTCAGGGACAGTGAGAAACAAACCCGATCAGGTTGGTCACCGTGGTTGTAGGGTGCTTCATATAAGTTTACCTACTAAATGTGCACAATTTTGGTGTACCAAAAAGTGCCTCGAATCGATTGCAAGTTTCACTTTTCAGCATCTACGCGGCCTAAATATGATGTTTAGAAAGATCCCGCTACAATATTGTCATGGACAGTGAGAAACAAACCCGATCAGGTTGGTTACCGTGGTTGTAGGGTGCTTCATATAAGTTTACCTACTAAATGTGCACAATTTTGGTGTACCAAAAAGTGCCTCGAATCGATCGCAAGTTTCACTTTTCAGCATCTACACGGCCTAAATATGATGTTTAGAAGGATCCCGCAACAATATTGTCATGGACAGTGAGAAACAAACCCGATCAGGTTGGTTACCGTGGTTGTAGGGTGCTTCATATAAGTTTACCTACTAAATGTGCACAATTTTGGTGTACCAAAAAGTGCCTCGAATCGATCGCAAGTTTCACTTTTCAGCATCTACACGGCCTAAATATGATGTTTAGAAGGATCCCGCAACAATATTGTCATGGACAGTGAGAAACAAACCCGATCAGGTTGGTTACCGTGGTTGTAGGGTGCTTCATATAAGTTTACCTACGAAATGTGCACAATTTTGGTGTACCAAAAAGTGCCTCGAATCGATCGCAAGTTTCACTTTTCAGCATCTACACGGCCTAAATATGATGTTTAGAAGGATTCCGCAACAGTATTGTCATAAACAGTGAGAAACAAACCCGATCAGGTTGGTTACCGTGGTTGTAGGGTGCTTCATATAAGTTTACCTACTAAATGTGCACAATTTTGGTGTACCAAAAAGTGCCTCGAATCGATCGCAAGTTTCACTTTTCAGCATCTACGCGGCCTAAATATGATGTTTAGAAGGATCCCGCAACAATATTGTCATGGACAGTGAGAAACAAACCCGATCAGGTTGGTTACCGTGGTTGTAGGGTGCTTCATATAAGTTTACCTACTAAATGTGCACAATTTTGGTGTACCAAAAAGTGCCTCGAATCGATCGCAAGTTTCACTTTTCAGCATCTACGCGGCCTAAATATGATGTTTAGAAGGATCCCGCAACAATATTGTCATGGACAGTGAGAAACAAACCCGATCAGGTTGGTTACCGTGGTTGTCGGGTGCTAGATATGAGTTTACCTACGAAATGTGCACAATTTTGGTGTACCAAAAAGTGCCTCGAATCGATCGCAAGTTTCACTTTTCAGCATCTACGCGGCCTAAATATGATGTTTAGAAGGATCCCGCAACAATATTGTCATGGACAGTGAGAAACAAACCCGATCAGGTTTGTTACCATGGTTGTCGGGTGCTAGATATGAGTTTACCTACGAAATGTGCACAATTTTGGTGTACCAAAAAGTGCCTCGAATCGATCGCAAGTTTCACTTTTCAGCATCTACGCGGCCTAAATATGATGTTTAGAAGGATCCCGCAACAATATTGTCATGGACAGTGAGAAACAAACCCGATCAGGTTGGTTACCGTGGTTGTAGGGTGCTTCATATAAGTTTACCTACTAAATGTGCACAATTTTGGTGTACCAAAAAGTGCCTCGAATCGATCGCAAGTTTCACTTTTCAGCATCTACGCGGCCTAAATATGATGTTTAGAAGGATCCCGCAACAATATTGTCATGGACAGTGAGAAACAAACCCGATCAGGTTGGTTACCGTGGTTGTAGGGTGCTTCATATAAGTTTACCTACTAAATGTGCACAATTTTGGTGTACCAAAAAGTGCCTCGAATCGATCGCAAGTTTCACTTTTCAGCATCTACGCGGCCTAAATATGATGTTTAGAAGGATCCCGCAACAATATTGTCATGGACAGTGAGAAACAAACCCGATCAGGTTGGTTACCGTGGTTGTAGGGTGCTTCATATAAGTTTACCTACTAAATGTGCACAATTTTGGTGTACCAAAAAGTGCCTCGAATCGATCGCAAGTTTCGCTTTTCAGCATCTACGCGGCCTAAATATGATGTTTAGAAGGATCCCGCAACAATATTGTCATGGACAGTGAGAAACAAACCCGATCAGGTTGGTTACCGTGGTTGTCGGGTGCTAGATATGAGTTTACCTACGAAATGTGCACAATTTTGGTGTACCAAAAAGTGCCTCGAATCGATCGCAAGTTTCACTTTTCAGCATCTACGCGGCCTAAATATGATGTTTAGAAGGATCCCGCAACAATATTGTCATGGACAGTGAGAAACAAACCCGATCAGGTTGGTTACCGTGGTTGTAGGGTGCTTCATATAAGTTTACCTACTAAATGTGCACAATTTTGGTGTACCAAAAAGTGCCTCGAATCGATCGCAAGTTTCACTTTTCAGCATCTACGGGGCCTAAATATGATGTTTAGAAGGATCCCGCAACAATATTGTCATGGACAGTGAGAAACAAACCCGATCAGGTTGGTTACCGTGGTTGTAGGGTGCTAGATATGAGTTTACCTACAAAATGTGCACAATTTTGGTGTACCAAAAAGTGCCTCGAATCGATCGCAAGTTTCACTTTTCAGCATCTACGCGGCCTAAATATGATGTTTAGAAGGATCCCGCAACAATATTGTCATGGACAGTGAGAAACAAACCCGATCAGGTTGGTTACCGTGGTTGTCGGGTGCTAGATATGAGTTTACCTACTAAATGTGCACAATTTTGGTGTACCAAAAAGTGCCTCGAATCGATCGCAAGTTTCACTTTTCAGCATCTACGCGGCCTAAATATGATGTTTAGAAGGATCCCGCAACAATATTGTCATGGACAGTGAGAAACAAACCCGATCAGGTTGGTTACCGTGGTTGTAGGGTGCTTCATATAAGTTTACCTACTAAATGTGCACAATTTTGGTGTACCAAAAAGTGCCTCGAATCGATCGCAAGTTTCACTTTTCAGCATCTACGCGGCCTAAATATGATGTTTACAAGGATCCCGCAACAATATTGTCATGGACAGTGAGAAACAAACCCGATCAGGTTGGTTACCGTGGTTGTAGGGTGCTTCATATAAGTTTACCTACGAAATGTGCACAATTTTGGTGTACCAAAAAGTGCCTCGAATCGATCGCAAGTTTCACTTTTCAGCATCTACGCGGCCTTAATATGATGTTTAGAAAGATCCCGCAACAATATTGTCATGGACAGTGAGAAACAAACCCGATCAGGTTGGTTCCCTGGTTGTAGGGTGCTTCATATAAGTTTACCTACTAAATGTGCACAATTTTGGTGTACCAAAAAGTGCCTCGAATCGATCGCAAGTTTCACTTTTCAGCATCTACGCGGCCTAAATATGATGTTTAGAAGGATCCCGCAACAATATTGTCATGGACAGTGAGAAACAAACCCGATCAGGTTGGTTACCGTGGTTGTCGGGTGCTAGATATGAGTTTACCTACTAAATGTGCACAATTTTGGTGTACCAAAAAGTGCCTCGAATCGATCGCAAGTTTCACTTTTCAGCATCTACGCGGCCTAAATATGATGTTTAGAAGGATCCCGCAACAATATTGTCATGGACAGTGAGAAACAAACCCGATCAGGTTGGTTACCGTGGTTGTAGGGTGCTTCATATAAGTTTACCTACTAAATGTGCACAATTTTGGTGTACCAAAAAGTGCCTCGAATCGATCGCAAGTTTCACTTTTCAGCATCTACGCGGCCTAAATATGATGTTTAGAAGGATCCCGCAACAATATTGTCATGGACAGTGACAAACAAACCCGATCAGGTTGGTTACCGTGGTTGTAGGGTGCTTCATATAAGTTTACCTACTAAATGTGCACAATTTTGGTGTACCAAAAAGTGCCTCGAATCGATCGCAAGTTTCACTTTTCAGCATCTACGCGGCCTAAATATGATGTTTAGAAGGATCCCGCAACAATATTGTCATGGACAGTGAGAAACAAACCCGATCAGGTTGGTTACCGTGGTTGTAGGGTGCTTCATATAAGTTTACCTACTAAATGTGCACAATTTTGGTGTACCAAAAAGTGCCTCGAATCGATCGCAAGTTTCACTTTTCAGCATCTACACGGCCTAAATATGATGTTTAGAAGGATCCCGCAACAATATTGTCATGGACAGTGAGAAACAAACCCGATCAGGTTGGTTACCGTGGTTGTAGGGTGCTTCATATAAGTTTACCTACTAAATGTGCACAATTTTGGTGTACCAAAAAGTGCCTCGAATCGATCGCAAGTTTCACTTTTCAGCATATACACGGCCTAAATATGATGTTTAGAAGGATCCCGCAACAATATTGTCATGAACAGTGAGAAACAAACCCGATCAGGTTGGTTACCGTGGTTGTCGGGTGCTAGATATGAGTTTACCTACTAAATGTGCACAATTTTGGTGTACCAAAAAGTGCCTCGAATCGATCGCAAGTTTCACTTTTCAGCATCTACGCGGCCTAAATATGATGTTTAGAAGGATCCCGCAACAATATTGTCATGGACAGTGAGAAACAAACCCGATCAGGTTGGTTACCGTGGTTGTAGGGTGCTTCATATAAGTTTACCTACTAAATGTGCACAATTTTGGTGTACCAAAAAGTGCCTCGAATCGATCGCAAGTTTCACTTTTCAGCATCTACACGGCCTAAATATGATGTTTAGAAGGATCCCGCAACAATATTGTCATGGACAGTGAGAAACAAACCCGATCAGGTTGGTTACCGTGGTTGTAGGGTGCTTCATATAAGTTTACCTACTAAATGTGCACAATTTTGGTGTACCAAAAAGTGCCTCGAATCGATCGCAAGTTTCACTTTTCAGCATCTACACGGCCTAAATATGATGTTTAGAAGGATCCCGCAACAATATTGTCATGGACAGTGAGAAACAAACCCGATCAGGTTGGTTACCGTGGTTGTAGGGTGCTTCATATAAGTTTACCTACTAAATGTGCACAATTTTGGTGTACCAAAAAGTGCCTCGAATCGATCGCAAGTTTCACTTTTCAGCATCTACGCGGCCTAAATATGATGTTTAGAAGGATCCCGCAACAATATTGTCATGGACAGTGAGAAACAAACCCGATCAGGTTGGTTACCGTGGTTGTAGGGTGCTTCATATAAGTTTACCTACTAAATGTGCACAATTTTGGTGTACCAAAAAGTGCCTCGAAACGATAGCAAGTTTCACTTTTCAGCATCTACGTGGCCTAAATATGATGTTTAGAAGGATCCCGCAACAATATTGTCATGGACAGTGAGAAACAAACCCGATCAGGTTGGTTACCGTGGTTGTCGGGTGCTAGATATGAGTTTACCTACTAAATGTGCACAATTTTGGTGTACCAAAAAGTGCCTCGAATCGATTGCAAGTTCCACTTTTCAGCATCTACGCGGCCTAAATATGATGTTTAGAAGGATCTCGCAACAATATTGTCATGGACAGTGAGAAACAAACCCGATTAGGTTGGTTACCGTGGTTGTCGGGTGCTAGATATGAGTTTACCTACTAAATGTGCACAATTTTGGTGTACCAAAAAGTGCCTCGAATCGATCGCAAGTTTCACTTTTCAGCATCTACGCGGCCTAAATATGATGTTTAGAAGGATCCCGCAACAATATTGTCATTGACAGTGAGAAACAAACCCGATCAGGTTGGTTACCATGGTTGTTCGGTGCTAGATATGAGTTTACCTACTAAATGTGCACAATTTTGGTGTACCAAAAAGTGCCTCGAATCGATCGCAAGTTTCACTTTTCAGCATCTACGCGGCCTAAATATGATGTTTAGAAGGATCCCGCAACAATATTGTCATGGACAGTGAGAAACAAACCCGATCAGGTTGGTTACCGTGGTTGTCGGGTGCTAGATATGAGTTTACCTACTAAATGTGCACAATTTTGGTGTACCAAAAAGTGCCTCGAATCGATTGCAAGTTCCACTTTTCAGCATCTACGCGGCCTAAATATGATGTTTAGAAGGATCTCGCAACAATATTGTCATGGACAGTGAGAAACAAACCCGATTAGGTTGGTTACCGTGGTTGTCGGGTGCTAGATATGAGTTTACCTACTAAATGTGCACAATTTTGGTGTACCAAAAAGTGCCTCGAATCGATCGCAAGTTTCACTTTTCAGCATCTACGCGGCCTAAATATGATGTTTAGAAGGATCCCGCAACAATATTGTCATTGACAGTGAGAAACAAACCCGATCAGGTTGGTTACCATGGTTGTTCGGTGCTAGATATGAGTTTACCTACTAAATGTGCACAATTTTGGTGTA